>NC_132918.1:82309727-82613538 GCF_047675955.1 Chlorocebus sabaeus
ATTTCAAGAAAAAAAATTAGAGACTTGTTTTTTCTTTTCATCACTCTATTTTCTAGTTGGGAATTTAGTTGGAACCGTTTTATGCGCTTAAAGCATGATCACAAACTTTAAGAAATTGGCCAGGGTGAGGCCAACAGCTTTAGAGATATCTGAATTGGCATTCTTTATATTGTAGATTCCATGGTGTTAGAGGTCATTTGATAGAGAGCGAGTTGCAATACCACAGTGTTTTTTTCTGTCTTGATAGAAATTTTTATTAGAGAAAATACTCTGCTATCCAGAAGGATGTATTATACTGGCCTCTGCACAGCAAACTCAGGTTCTAAATAAAACTTAATTTGTGCCAATGGGGATTGCATCAGCTGGTTACACACACACACACACACACACACACACACACACACACCCCGTCTGGTGATTCTTACTTTCTGTCTTCTGTCATCATAGTGTTTATTGTAGCAACACCTGCAAAATACTTCTAGAGGATTTGTTCTGGGTAGCACTCTTTGTTATAAGCTCCTCTCAGCTTCATGTATTTTCTGGGAAGGTCCACAGCCCCCTTTCTCATTTTGACCAGTAGCTCCCACCTGAGGCAGTTCCCATCATATCTGTGAGGTTAAACTAGTTTACTTATTTAGGTGTTGGTTGCCTTAATTCAGAGGTAAGAATACTGACTTGAAGGACTAAAAGTTTAATGAAGGGTCCTGAAGAACTTAAAAGTTTTTCCCAATGCCAGCCAGGTGAGGTGGCTCATACCTGTGATCCTAGCACTTTGGGAGGCCAAGGCAGGAGGTTTGCTTGAGCCCAGGAGTTTGAGGCCAGCCTGGGCAACATAGCAAGACCCCATCTCTACATAAAAATTGGTTTTTCCAATGTTAATGTTCAGTGGCTTGATATGTTTAATTTCTGTTCTTGCTGTGTTCAGTACAAATTTAGTAAAGTGGCACCTCCCCAGAGATCGTCAACTATGTAGCAGGTCCCAGGAGACAGAGCCTGGCTCCAGGCATTACCTACCATGCCTCTTAGAAGCTTCCCTCTTCCAGCCAGTGGCTTCTATCCTACCTCCTGCCCTCCCAGGATTCAGTTTTCCAAGTATAAAGCTGTTTGAAACCATATATGACTAAAGTCAGAGGGGACCTTACCTTTGTCATCCACCCTAATTCTTCATTGAACAGATGGACAAACTGAGGCCTAGGGAAATTAGTGACTTGCCCAAGGTCACAGTGCCAGCCAGGAGCAAAGCTGGGCTATGTGTCTTCTGACTCCCAGTTAAGTGCTCTCTCCATTGAGCCAAGATGCCTGGCATCAAATGATTGAGGCTTTACAGGGTTGCTGTGACTAGAGATGACTTTCTGTACCATATTTTCTTTGGTAAGATTTCAAGCTAAATCTCTCTCTCAGTTGTAAAATATTTACACCGAGTATCAGGGGTCTTTGGACACCATTGCTTCATTAAGTTTGGCAGCAGAGGCAGCATCCCCAGCAGTAGCAGGGAGCATGGTGGGTCAAGTACAACTCACTCCTCTTCTGGGGAGATGTGGCCTCAGTGTGGGGGGGCCCAGTGACCCATTTGCTGAAATGATATAAACTTCATTTGCAATTCTTGGGGTTTGTAATGGCCACATGAATGATGAAGAAACACATATTTAATGAGCAGATGTTATGTTCTAGATTCCATGCTGAGCATCACAATGGCTAAAGCTGGGGCTTTGTAGACAGTCATATAGGTTCAGGTCCCAATTCAACTAGTTATTAGCTGTTAAATCTTGCACAAGTTATCTAACCTCTAGACTTTAGCTTACATATCTGCAAAATGGAGCTGCTGCTTCTATTACCTACCTGTCAAGGTTGTTATTGAATGAAATAAGTTGATACTTATAAAGCACCAGAACAATGCCTTCTAAGCACTTACCAGGTAAGTGGTATATAGTGAGTGCTACATAGTAAGTGCTATATAGTGATTGCTGTTACTATGCAATTTAAAAATATATTCGCGTAAAACATTAACATGTATTTTTACTAGGATGAAAAGATACAGATTACATATATTAGAATTGCTACCTACGAGGCTACATGGAAATTTTCTTTTTTTAAAAAAGCGGCCTGGTGCGGTGACTCACACCTGTAATCCCAGCACTTTGGGAGGCCGAGGCGGGCAGATCACCTAAGGTCAGGAGTTTGAGACCAGCCTGACCAACATGGTGAAATCCCATCTCTACTGAAAATACAAAATTAGCCAGGTGTGGCGGCACATGCCTGTAATCCCAGTTACGTGGGAGGCTGAGGCTAAAGAATCACTTGAACCCAGAAGGTGGAGGTTGCAGCGAGTCAAGATTGTGCCACTGCACTCCAGCCTGGGCAATAAAGCGAGACTCTGTCTCAGAAACAACAACAACAACAACAACAACAGCAACAAAGCAACCAGGCAAGCCATTCTAGAGCCCCTATTTTTAATCACAGCAGATACTGTTTTGTTATTATCCCAGTGAGAAGATGAATAAACTGAGGTTAAAATAGTATAAATCAAGGCATCAAACATTCATGAAGCGGCAGGAGAAGCACTTGGAAGATGGTTTCTGGTATCAGATGGGTGATTTTTAGGTCCTCTTTTTCGTCACTAAACTTCAAGATGTGCTGTCTGCCTAAAATTCATACTGTTTGAAGAGCCTGCTTAGATTCTGCTAGCCACACCAGGCTTTTGGAGAGACTGGAGTCAAGAGATGTGTTTTCTAATTGTAGGAAGTGTTGTCTCTAATCCTTGCAATAAGCTTCGCCAACAAGTTTTATACAAATAGATGGCAAGAGTGTAATGTGCGAAACTGAAATAAAACCGAAATGCCCTAAAAGACAGGACGGGCTAAATAAATTATGCCTATCCATATAACAGAATATAGGTAGCCTGTAATATCCTACTATGGAATATGACCTCGAAAAATATTCATGATACATTTTTTTTGAAAATGTCATAATGTAGTATGTAGAATGTATGTGGTGTGCAGAATGTGTGTGTGTATACACACACATATACACATGTACATGTACAGAAAAATGGTAAGTGGGATGTACATATCATAATGTTAACATCCCATCTCGGTTGGGGTATTAAAGAAGAGTCTTACTTTTCTTTCAACTATAGTTTGTAATTTTTCTAGAATAAACCCATATGATTTTTTCAAAGGAAAAATAATTTATTAAAAATAGCAGGAGAGGCAGGTATAGTAAAGGCTGTTTTGCCTGTGGGTGGTGCTCCTCTTCTACACTTCTATAATCAGCTTGGAAATAATCTTGTCTACTCCAGCCTGGCTGATGCAATGCTCCTACCTTTGTGCCCAGGTGGCTGCTCTTGCACAAGGCCATTACAGCATGGATCCTATTGCACAATAATTGGGTACACAGTCAGCTACAAGCACTGACATAGAGCCTGGCACATGTCTGCAAACTCTACCCACATGTCAGGATATGTCTGACATGAATGAATTAATGAACTGGTCTGAACTGGTCTGGGGTCAACAGCTTGAATTTGTATACAGCGTCTGCCATTTACAGGCTAGGTGAGTCCCAGGCTCCTGATCTGTACTGCGGCGATATAACTTAAGAGACCTCCAATTGTGTTTTGAAAATGGCAAAGTGCTGGTCACAAGATGGCTGGGGGAGCCGAGGGAGAGTTTATTATTATTGCTCCATCTACTAACAAATTTACTTCTCCCCATCCCTTATTTCTCCTTGGCTCCCTAAGGCATCATGGTTACCATAGCAGCCAGATGCTGATGATGCCTCCAGGGTGTGGCAAGGTGAAACTGAGCCAGTTTCCAAGTCCTCACCTCCCCATACTCTTTCCAGGCCGGGGTGAGATGGTCTGAAGCTCAACCTCTGGTCAGGTCCTCCACCCTGTCTTGGATCACTTAGACCCACAAACTCTGCCTCTGCAATCTCAGTTCAGGGCCTTGAAACACCTCTTCAGAGACTCCCTCCTCCCCAAGCTCTGTCTTCTGGCACCCTGCCTGGTTGCCGTGGAAACAGGTTCCACTGCGGACAAAGGAGGGAGCTGGGTCCTGCTTCCTCCTGGTCTTGTCGATGAGGATTTTTAGACCTTGGAGACTGCGCTGCCCTGCCCTGCACCTACCCTCACTCTCCGTGTTCTCACTAAGGTGGAAATTGCCCTCCCTCACTACTGACAAGACCATGTGTAAAAGCGTGACCACAGACGAGTGGAAGAAAGTCTTCTATGAGAAGATGGAGGAGGCAAAGCCGGCTGACAGCTGGGACCTCATCATAGACCCCAACCTCAAGCACAATGTGCTGAGCCCTGGTTGGAAGCAGTACGTGGAGTTGCATGCTTCAGGCAGGTAAGTGGCCCAGGAAGGTGGATACCTGCAGGCCGCCTCTAAGTCCCTAGCTCTAGGGCACCTTCCAAGGAGAGGAAGATTACATAGAACCCATGTGTTTAGCTTCAATCTCACTATTAGGCTGGCGTAGACTGGAAGTCAGAGAAAGAGTAGCTAACTGGGAACGAGGACACTTGAGCTGGATTTCAGTTCTTCCACTGATCACCTGTGTTACTCTTCCTCTCTGCGTCACAATTTTTCCATCTGGAAAATAAAGACATAGAATATACTTATGAGTCCTACACACTGACATTTTACATATTTTCTATTTTAACAATCTCTTAAAAAGTAATTTAAGATCAGAGAAGAAGGGCTTGAGGCCCACTGAGGGTCAAGAGGTCTGTGCTCCGGTCCTGGGACCAGTTTAAATCTATTTAATTCAACTTAATTTCATTTAAAATATTGAATACATGAGATGTGCCAGAAACTGGCTCTACTGTTGGCTCCAGGGCCCTTGAGGAATTCGATTTTCTTCTTGGACCTGACTTTCTCCATTTGCACAGTGAGAGGTCAGCCTGTGGTCCACAGAGCAGCAGGGTCAGCATCACCTGGAACTTGTTAGGAAAGCAGAATCGTGGGCCCCTTTTAGACCTGAATCAGAGTCTGATTTCAAGAAGAGTTCTAGGTGATTAGTATGTAAAAACTATCTGAGATGATTTTCTAGCACTCTTATTCACGGGTCCAGAGTGTAGGGGCTTACGTTTGGGACATAAAATGGGGAGGCTGAGGGGTGCAGCTTGGAAGTCAGAAGCAAGGCCTTCCCGCCTGCCCTGATTCAGCCAATTCACTTCAATTCAGGAAACATTACTGGGCAGCTGTTATATGCTGGGCGCCGGCTCTGCCTGTAGCTGTGTGTACATGGATGCCTCTCTCTCTCTCTTTTTCTCAGCATAAAACAAAAGATTAATTAGGTGATTTCCAGGTCCCTCCAGTTACATTTTTCAATCCAGGTTTTTTAGTCTCGTCTGAAAGGAGGAAACAGTCCTCAAAAGATGTGAGTGAACAAGAAAAGAATGAAAATGTGAAGCTCCTAGACTGGCTGACAGGAGGGGTGTCAAGGGCTGGACACTTACAGGCGGGACTCAGGAGCTTCTCGAAGACCTGGGAGTCTGTGGGGGCTGAGTGGGGAGGACTTGTGGCTGCCCCAGACCTGGGTGGGGACCTGTAATCCCCAGCTGGCCCCAGTCAGGCCTGGGAGACTACAGGCCTTGGGGCTCTGGGCACAGACCGCCTCCACCTGCAGGCCCTGTGATGCATTAACTCTGGCACTGGCCTGGACGCTGATAGCTAGTAATGGCGTCATTTTCTCCGGATTTGGAGCTAGCCTGTTCACAGTCACGTGTTAACAGACAGAAATGTGCAGATGGATTATGTGTTTCTTATCTGGTGTGAGCAGGAAGGACTCGCCTAGTGCACCATGGGCATTTTGCAGATGAGGAATAAGAATGACGCCCAGCGCTGGGGTGGAGGGAATTAGGCCTCTGGAAAGCACTGAGGAGGTAGAGCACTGCTGGATGCCAGGTGACATCCTGAGGAACCTGTTCTAGTCCTAGGGGCACTCGCAAGGCCGAGTGGCTTCCTGGGGAAAGCTAATGAACCCAGGGCATCGGCAACACACTTCCTCCACCTCCAGGCTCTGCGGAGCCCCCATGTCCCCTCACCCCATTCCTAGGGCTGTTTCCACCACCTCCGCCCGTCTTCTGTTCCTCCCTCTCCTCCCGTCTCCGCAGGTTCCACTGCTCCTGGTGCTGGCACACCTGGCAGTCACCCCACTTGGTCATCCTCTTCCACATGTTCCTGGACCGCGCCCAGCGGGCGGGCTCGGTGCGCATGCGTGTCTTCAAGCAGCTGTGCTACGAGTGCGGCTCGGCGCGGCTGGATGAGTCCAGCATGCTGGAGGAGAACATCGAGGGCCTGGTGGACAACCTCATCACCAGCCTGCGCGAGCAGTGCTACGGCGAGCGCGGCGGCCAGTACCGCATTCACGTGGCCAGCCGCCAGGACAACCGGCGTCACCGCGGAGAGTTCTGCGAGGCCTGCCAGGAGGGCATCGTGCACTGGAAGCCCAGCGAGAAGCTGCTGGAGGAGGAGGCGACCACCTACACCTTCTCCCGGGCGCCCAGCCCCACCAAGCCTCAGGACGAGACGGGCTCAGGCTGGAACTTCTGCTCTATCCCCTGGTGCTTGTTTTGGGCCACGGTCCTGCTGCTGATCATCTACCTGCAGTTCTCCTTCCGTAGCTCCGTCTAAGATTCCCTGGGTGGGTCCAGAGCCTGTCGAGGGTGCCAGTCAGCTGATGGGAAGGTAGAGGAGAGACCTGGGTTGGGAATAGTGTCAACTCCTAGCGCTGGTGATGCCACTGACTCAGTGGGGATCTTGGACAAATTATACATTTTTTTCCATCTATAAAACTTAGGGTTTGGGCAAGATCATTGGTTTATCATAGTGAAACCCAGGACCCCAAAGTTCTGCGTAGGTGCCCCAGGGACTTTTGGATTTGGAAAGTAGGCTAAGCTAGTGGGTGTCTCCAATTCCTGGTCTAACCACCCATCCTCCAACTCCTGCCTCCTCCTCTTGCTTCGATCATAGCAGCTTTACTTTAGATGGGGTTCCATTTAAGATTTTTGTACCAAAAAAAAAAGGTTTAACTACTTTTAAAAAGTTTGAAAATTAGAGGACTGGGTGATCTCAAAAGGGCTTTCCACAGTAATGAGCTCGACCTTGCTCTTATTAGTCCCTCACCACTGCACCTCACGATCTCCCACTTTCTCTAGCTGCAGCCTTACATTAGCTTCTTTGCCCACCCTGTGAGCCTCATCCATGATTCTGCCTTCACCACGCAGCAGAGGTTTCCGTTGAAGTGCACGAGGGGGGAGATCAGGCTGTTCCTTCGCTGCTGAGTACACAGGGTCTCTTGCTTTTGTTTCTCAGATTCCAGCTTCTTTCTACTCAGGGCAGATTCTGGAGTCTGCCTGCCTGAAAGACGGTGGTTGGGGTGGGGTCTCATGGAGCTGGGCTTCTTACCCACTGCATATGAACTGGCAGAGAATTCAGGGGAGATTTAGAAGACAGAGTTTTAGAAGCAAAGCACAAAATCTCTGGGAAGCATTAGAATGGAGGGTCTTCAGAGTTCAGGGACCAAGTCTAGCGGATTCTCAGCCAAATACAGGAGCAGGGGCCTGGCCTCCTGGGTTCTTTGCTGAAATTGTAGTTGAATGGCTTTCCCACATTGGCCAAGCTTGAGGCCTCTTGCCAAAGATCAGCTGTCCCCCTAAAGCCACAGGGATGGGGTATCTTCAGCAAGAGAGAGGATGTTAAAGATGTAAAATGCTTTGTCCATGGGAAAGTGCATAGATACGTGAGAGAACCTTACAAGGCTCTAAAATGAGATGTGATATGGCTTGAAATGGGAGGAGAGAAGACTTTCTGACAGTGGGGATCTGGAATGGAATTGGTGGGGAGAGGCAGCAAGCTGCACTTTTGAGGGGCCTCATTTACCCCACCTCTGTTAATATCTTGACTCCCTCTCCTCCTTCCCTGCACTTTTGAGGGGCCTCATTTACCCTACCTCTGTTAAAAACTTGACTACTCTCCTCTTTACTAGAAAGTCACCATCATCTGTAGTGATGGAGGAAGGGGGGTCACTTATATAAAGATAGGACACTTTAATAAAGACAAGATAGCTTCAAAAAGGCCTAGTAGTCATTAATGTGTGTTTGAGATTCCCCCACTGTCCCTGATCTGTAATGAACTGTTGGTCCCCTCCATCCCGCCACCCTGTCTCCCCTTCTCTCCTTTCTGCCCCCTTACCCAGTGCCACATGAGGCTCTATCTAGCTCCAGTTCTGGGCCAGTCTTGTCCACAGTCAGGGGGGATGGAGGGCAGTCATTCAGGGAATCAG
Organism: Chlorocebus sabaeus; assembly: GCF_047675955.1. Classification (NCBI taxonomy): domain Eukaryota; kingdom Metazoa; phylum Chordata; class Mammalia; order Primates; family Cercopithecidae; genus Chlorocebus; species Chlorocebus sabaeus. The sequence goes on from NC_132918.1 coordinate 82,318,014, forward strand.
CATAAGGTCAGTTTTACTCCTATCCTGGCTCGAATGCAAGTAAGCAGTGATGGCTTCCTTTACTTCATTCACAGAGTACTTATTTCTTCATCTAGTCCATATTCTGAACACTTGCTATCTAGCAAGTCCTGATTTACTTGTTAGGTAGTAGGTGTTCAGAATATGTGTACTAGACAAAGAAATGAATACTGTGGGTGCAGGGGAATACAGGGGGTGCTCTCTGGTTTCTCAGACATCTCTGCTTGCTACAGGAGTTTTCAGCCCCAGCTGTACTTCAGAAATTCTGGGGAGATTTTGAAGAAATATAAGTACTTAGCCTCTACCCCAGACCAATGGGATCAAAATTTGGAGAGAGTGGGACCTGAGCATCTGAATTAGAATAAAACACCCAGGTGATCAACCTGTACTGCCTGGTGTAATGCCTTCTAACTGAGGGATAGACTTCCTTTTGCATCTAGTTTTATGAAAACTGAGCCCTGAGATCTTTCTTGATGACTTGCCCTGGATTCTTTAGGACTGGGGCTCAGCTTCCCTTTCTCTAGCTGCCCTACTCAATCCCCAACCTGTGCTCTGGGGATTTCACCCTCCCTCACACCCCCTTGCTCCTGCAGGTTTGCTGCTACAATGGCTGTATTCTGCTCTGAGAGTCTTTGTCACTGAGCTCTAACACCCTTGCTGGGACATTCATCAAACTTATAATTTTGATGAATGTCCCAGCAAGGGTGTTAGAGCTCAGTTAGATGAGTTATAATTACTCATCCCTGCTAGGGTGTAAGTTCCAGGAAGCATAGGCTCCATGGATTTCATTCACCTCTATTGAATGCATAACAAATGTTCAATAAAAATGTATTGGATGAATATAAATGAACCAATAAGCTCAGCCATCTCCAGCCAGATCCTCACCTCTCTAGCATATTACGCTTGTGACAGTATTCGGAGTCTCCTTCTCACTTTACCACTCATTCTTTCTAGGTCTTGCACTTATATACCCCAAGGCAAATCAGTTTAAATTAAGGTACTTGAAGTGGGAACAGCGTTTTGTGTTTGTTTTTGTTTTGTTTTAAGATGATAGCATGGGGTCAGGTGAAGGACCCTGAGCCCTGCATTGGGAACTGTGGGTCCTCGTTTGATTTTAATTGGGTTCTGCTGGGACTTTAGGGGGGTCATTATTCTCTCTGGGTCTCTGGGTCTTAGAGGCTCTTATGATATGAAGCATTCTGAAGTCTGTCTTTGTGCCATCCTATATTAGCCCATATAAAGCATTTTCACACACTTTCCAATGACAAGTTCTCCAGCCTGTATTTGAGCACCCCCAGTGACAGGAGATCATTACTACCTAAGGCAGCTCATGCCATCTTTGGATAGTTCTGCCTTTTAAAGAAGACTTTTTCCTTTCAAGCCTCCCTCAAGAAGGGTTTGAATTTTTTTCACTTTCTAGTTCTAGTTCTGGTTCTTACAAGCAGGATCCTACAGGGGAGGATGTTTCACATTCCCCATACAGATCTCTTCTCAGCACTGCAGCCAGGGCAATCCTTTTAACCTAAGTCAGATCCTGCCATTCTTGTGCTCCCTTTTTTGTTCTGTAAAAGCCAAGTCCTGCAAGGCTAAACGTGATGTGGCTTCAGCCACGTTACTGACATCTTCTAGTACTCTTTGCCCTCATTTCTGTAGCTACCCTGGTTACTTTGCTGTTCCCCAAATACATAGGCATGTACCTGCCTAGGACCTTATTCTACCTGTTCCCTCTGCCTAGAATGGTCTTTCCCAAGAAATTCACTTGCCTCACTGTCTGACCTCCCTCAAGTGTTGGCTCAAGTCTCATCTCAGATGCTCTTCTCAGGCCTTCTACTTCATGCTGTCACCTGTTCCCCCACCCCATCCTCTCGCTCCTGATTTGCCTTGCACTTACCTTAGCCTGTGTTTCTAGAAAGCAGAAGTCAAGGCAGAGGTTTATATGATAGTACTTGACTGAGGAGTGTGACCTCAGAAAGCTGGAGTAAGATAGGGGGAGCACAGCAAAGCAGGAGGGAAATCCAACGGAAGGAGGCCTTGTCAAGTTGGCCATCTCTACTGGTGAAGGGTGTTTCAGTCCCACAGAACCATCTGAAAAGCCGGATGAAATGCATCTCCGGATCACTTGGGGGTAAAGGGGTGTCTGTCCCCTGGTTCTTGTCTTCCAATGGCTGAAGGTTGCCCCATAGGATGTTAACTTCCCTCCACTTTGGGTTGTGGTACATTAACTGAATGAAAACATGAATGAATAAGTGCTGAAAGGGTATCAGAAAACAAGGTTAGTGTCCTTGCTCTGACTTTCTCAAGGTCAAAGTTCCAGTTTCTGATTTTTGCAGTCCTGTTCTGGTTGTGTTTCTTTCTGGGGGCCCAGCATCTGCTCCATATCCTTTAAAAATAGCACTCTGACTTCCTTTTCCAGGAATTACCTATTCCCCATGCAATATAACATGGTAGGATATCAAGGAACTCTGCACCTCCCCTCAACTTCCAAGCAAGAAGCACATGGCCTAAGAGAAGTTGGTTGGAATTTCAATGATGAGCAAAGTGATGAAAACACTAAAAACAGATGGAGCCTATCAATTCCAGTGGTGGCCCCTGGTATGATTGTAAATTGTTTCTGCTATTTGTATCCCCAGCATGGCCAAATTTTGTCCTTTGCTGCGACTTGTTCTCCATTCTTCTTTTTGATTCTGTGAACTTTCTCCATAGCTTTTCAATACTTGCCCTTTTATGCTTAAATCAGCTGCCATCTTTGTGTGTTTCAACCAAAGGACTCTGACTGATACACCAGGTCTTCTCCATTGGGTCAGCTCTGACGATGAAAGCTCAGACCAGAGCTCTATCTGCCCTCTCCCTGGACCTCCAACTTTTCTGTTCTCTGCGCTGAAGTACCTGCCTCAACCCCACACATTCCCTCCAAATCCTGCCTTTTCTTTTCTTTTCTTTTCTTTCTTTCTTTCTTTTTTTTTTTTTTTTTTTTGAGATGGAGTTTCACTCTTTCACCCAGGCTGGGGTGAAGTGGCGTGATCTTGGCTCACTGCAACCTCTGACTCCCGGGTTCAAGCGATTCTCCTGCCTCAGCCTCCCAAGTAGCTGGGATTATAGGCGCCCACCACCACGCCCAGCTAATTTTTGTATTTTTAGTAGAGACAGGGTTTTGCCATGTTGGCCAGGCTGGTCTCAAACTCCTGACTTTGGGTGATTCACCTGCCTCAGCTGCTCAAAGTGCTAGGATTACAGTCATGAGCCACTGCGCCCAGCCAAATCCTGCCTTTTCTCCTTCCATTTACAATGAAATGTTTCAAGGACTGTTCATAGGCTGCCTCCATGTTTACACTTCCAGTTAATCCTGCAGGCTAGTGTTCATCCCACAGTGTTGCAGAAATTGTCCTCATCCAGCTCACCAGCAGGCATCTTATGGCTACATAAAATCAACGCGTTTAAACCTTATTTTTCTTGACCTCTCACAGGAGTTCAACACTACTGACCATCTCCAAACACTTGCTTTACTTGGTTTCAGGGACACGCACCCTCCTGATTTACCTTCAGCTTTTCTGTCTCCTTCCTCTCTTCTTCACAGGTTTCTCTGCCTCTACCTACCTCCTGAATGTTGGTATTCTTTAAACTCCAATTCCAAGTCTTAGTCTCTTTGATCCTCTCATATTTGTCCATGTCCTCTGGCTGATTGAATCTATTCTGAGTGTTCTTTAATATCTGTATGCTAATGACTCATATATACATCTCAAGGCATGAATTTTCTTCTGGACTTCTTACATTTATGTTCTCCTTGACATCTCTGTTTGACTGTTTCACAGGCGTTTCAAAGTCAACATGTCCTGATTCTAAAATATGTTTTCCCTCTGGTTTTCCATAAAATTTTTTATTTTAACCAATTTTAATTGCACAATTCAGTGACATGAAGTACATTCACATTGCTGTGTAGCCATCACTGCTGTTTATCTCCAGAACCTTTTCATCACCCCAAACTGAAACTGTCAAATCTATTTCACAGCCCCACGACAACCACCATTCAACTTTCTGTCTATGAATTTGACTATTTTACTTGGTTTACTTTAATATATAGAGAGTCATTTCTTTTATTACCCTCATATTTATTTCAAGCAGTCACTTGATTGAAAGCAATCATGTTTCCAGTGGCATAGTAGCCACAATATTTGTCCTTCTGAATCTGGCTTATTTCATTTAGCATAATATTTTCAAGGTATGTAATATTAAAGCATGTATCACAATTTCCTTCCTTTTTAAGGTTGAATTGTATTTCCTTGAATGTATATAACACATTTTACTTATTTATTTTGTCTTAGTCCATTTTCTGTTGCTTACAACAGAATACCTGAAACTGTGTAATTTATAAAGCAAAGAAATATATTTTTTATAATTATGCAGGCTCAGGAGTCTAAGGATGAGGGGCTGCATCTAGTGAGGGCCTTCTTGCTGGTGGGGACTCTGTGATCACAAGGTGGCATCACATGGCAAGAGGACTTAGCATGCTAATGTGCTCACTCAGGTCTTTCTTCTTTTTCTTATAAAGCCACCAGTTCTCCTCCCATGATAACTCATTAATTCATTAACCTATTAATCCAAGAATGAATTGCTCCATTTGTGAGGCAAAGCCTTCATGACCTGATCACCTTTTATAAGCCTTACCTTTCAATACTGCCACATTGGGGATTAAGTTTCAATATGAGGTTTTGAGGGGACACTCAAACCATAGCATTCTGTCCTAGCCCCCCAAAACTCATGTCCTTCCCACATACAAAGACATACATTCCATCTGCATAGCTCTTAACTTGGTCTAGCAGCAACTTAAAGGTTCAAAGTCCTAAGTCTTACATATGAGCCTGTGAAATCAAAACAAAATATCTACTTCTAATATACAATGGTGCGACAAGCATAGGGTACACATTCCTATTCCAAAAGGGAGAAACAGAAAAGAAAGAAGCAGTAACAGGCTCTAAGCAACTCAGAAACCCAAGAAAGCAGACATTGGGTCTTAGGATTCCAGAATGGTCTCCTTTGACTCAATTTCTGGCATCCTCTACACACTGGTGTGGGGGTTGGGCCCCACAAGCCTTGGGCAGCTCTGCCTCTGAAGCTTGACTGGGGTCCATCCACCCAGCTCTTCTAGGCTGGCATTACATACTGAAAGCTCTGGGGTCTTGGCGGAATTCCATTCCCAGAGCTCCGTGAGGCATTGACCTACTGAAGACCTTCTGCAGCAGCTCTGACCTTATATTTCTGCTTGGCATTGCTCTAGTAGAGGTTCTCTGTGGTGACTCTACTGCCACAAGTCTCTGTGCTGTCAGGTTATCAATGACATTTTCTGAAACTTAGATGAAGGCTTAATAAGCCTCCATAGCTCTTGCTTCTTGCAAGTCAGCGGAATTAGCACCATGTGGATGCTTCCAAGGTTTATGACTCACCTTCCAGATCTGCAGCATGAGCTACACCTTGGCCTGCTTCAGTTCTGGCTGGGGTGGCCTCAGAGAACTGTGCTAGGGCACAGAGTCTGGAGGTGGTCTTGGCAGGCGAGAATTCTACCACTGAACCACCAATGCTGGAGGTGGTCTTGGATAGTAAGCCCATAGAAAGTGCCTGGGCTCGCTCCCTGAAACCATTCTGTCCTCCTAGGCCTCTGGATCTGTGATAAGAGGGGCAGCCTTGAAGATCTCTAAAATGCCTTTGAGGTCTTTCTTCCATTGTCTTGAGGAATAGCACCTGGCTCCGTTCTAGCCATGCTAATCTCTTTAGCAAATGGCCTCTGGGCTACATCCTTGCTTTTTTACTCTCTACACAGCCGGGCTGAGAAATTTTCAAATCTTTCCACCCTGCTTCCCTTTTAATTATAAATTCTTTCAATTATTTTTTTGTTCCTCAGCCTCAGTGTAAGCTGCCAAAAGTAACCATGCAGCTGCTTGTTTTGCTTAGAAATTTATTCTGCCAGATACCTTAGCTCATCACTCCCAAATTTGGCCTTCCACAGAGTTCTTGAGTGTGGACACAGTTCAGCCAAGTTCTTTGCAAATTTATAACAAAGATGGCTTTTATTCCAGTTTCTAATACCTTGTTCCTCAGTTCTATTTGAAACCTCATCAGAATGGCCTTTACTGTTCATATTTCCATCAGCACTCTGGTCAGGACCACTTAACCAATCTCTAAAGAGTTTCAAACTTTCCCTAGTCTTTTTGTCTTCTAAGCCTTCATCAGAATCTAGGCATTTCTTAGACTGCTCCTCCAAATTCTTTCAGCCTCTGCCCATTACATGATTCTAAAGCCAATTCCACATTTTCAGGTATTCATTACCAGCAGCACCCCACTCCTTGGTACCAATTTTCTGTCTTAGTCTGTTTTCTGTTGTTTCTAACAGGATACCTAAAACTCCATTCATCCATTGAAAAACATTTGAATTGTTTCTACCTTTTGCCTATTGTGAATAATGCTTTCACAAACATTAGTGGACAAGGATTCATCTGTTTGAATTCTTGCTTTCAATTCTTTAGGTAATTTTGTTGTTGTTCAAAAATGGGGCATTTGGAGTACAGCCACCTCTTGCAGTCTTTGCAGACTGGCTTTATGCCAGAGAAGCTCTTCACCAATTAGCTGGGAACGTCCTGTACCTAGGGATCAGCTAGAGGTGAAAGCTTGAAGTCTTTTCAGTTCTTTTTTGAGCATGCATCTTGCCTGGGCCTATGGCTTTTCCAGTTTCCCAGTATACAGGTCTGCTTTTGAATGTCTTCATTTCCCAGAGTCTCCCTCCAGCTTCTCCTCTGGGTCTTAGATGATCTATTGTGTAGCTCCACATGTAATGTCTCGCCACGGGTGTCTGTGGGTCTGCAGTTTCCCTGAAGCTTTCTAAAGCAGACTCCCATGCCTGCGACCCTAGGTTAAAGAGAGAGATCAGCCCTCCAGGCAGCCCCACAAAGATGTTAAAACATTGCAAATAAGGTCTGATCTGCTCCTTCTGTTCTGAGGGAGGATATTGGGCATGGGCTGCTGCCTCTCCCTGTGCCACACCAGGGAAAGGGTGGGTCAAGGGTGAGTAGAAACACCACGAATTTCCTGATATTTTGAATGTGGCTTTTTCTTGACTGAGTATTCACTTCTTTGCTGTGGACCTTTTGCCGTTTTCCAACACTCCTATAAAGTTAATTTCATCGAGTTTCTGGTTGTTGTAATGTTTCTAGAGGGGAACATGGGTTTGGATCTGCCTCGTCTGCCATTTCACTGCAACACACTCAACTGTTCTCCCTGTTCTTGCCTTCCTACAACCCAGCCTCCACAAGGGCCATAATGACACCTCACACATGCTGTTCCATCTGTTCCTCTTGTCTCTTTGCCAGGCTAATTCCAACTCATTCCGTTTCCAGCCTACACTCTTTCCTCTTCATTTTATCCATTCAAGAATAGAATAGATGCTCCTGCTAAGAACACGTATATTTCTCTCTGCTTTCCATTTCATAGGCTCTCCTTCCAACTGTAAGACTTTATGATTCTCAAAGTCTACTTAGGGAAGCAAGTATTTACGGAGTCATGGGATGTTAGAGTTGGAAGGACCATTAGAGACTCAATCGCTTCATTTCAAAAATGACAAAATGTGATGAGAGGGTGGGAGTAACTAACCCCAGGGCCCACTGTCAGGTGATGGTAGAGCGAAGCATCCAAGTCTCACCTAGTTTTAGTCCAGAACTGTTTCCCAAGACTCTTCCTGATCTGCTAGGAAGATGTTTCAATCTAAGGAGGCCTCACCTGCCTCTCTTATTGCCTCTTATACTTGCTACATATAGGGAATTCTAGGTTTGCTCATGGGCTTTGCTCCTGTCTTGGCGAAGATTTCTCTATGATGGTTCTTTCTCTGCACACATTGCCACATGCCACATAATCAACTTGTTAGATGTATCTTATGTGTAATAAATAAACTCCTCAGGGAAATTCCTGGATCCTGGGCCTCTCCCACTGGAGCTTTTGTTTGCTTGTCTTGATGTTCAAGCCAGGAATAGAACTACAGGCACTGAATTATAGTTCCAGAGGCTGAAATTCCTGGTGTAGGGTTGGGAAAAATTGTTGTCGTTATTGCTTTCCTCATGCCCATCTGGACAGAGACCAGCTCAATGAGAGGATTCTTCCTGGGGATCAGGATCCCTGAGAACTGAGAGGACTGCCAAGTAAGGAATATGTCCAACATAGTAAGTCCATAGACTATCAGAGCTATACGACAAATTAGAGATGCTTTGAGCTAGGGCCCTTATTTTGCAGATGGGAAACTGAAGCCCAGAGAAATAGGAAACTTGACCACCATTGTATATCATGGGGTAAGAGAAGATCATGAAATTTGGGGTCAGAAAACACTTGAGTGCTGGTTCTGCTACTTACAGCTCTGTAACCTTAAGTAAGCCTCATTTTCCTCCTCATCAAAATGCAAATAATACTATCTGCCTTGGAGGGCTATTGCCAGGAATAAAGAACACCCTGTCTGTGATAAAGCCCGCTATAGGGCACATGCTCTTCTTTCATCCTCTTTCCCTTTTAATTTGCAGCTTCCTCTTTGAGTCCTGAAAGGCTCTTTCTTCTCTGTGATTTCAGTTAGGCTTGGTTGGTAAATACTTTAAAAAAAAAAAAAAAAAAAGGCAAAGGTTAACTTTGCAGCTTGGAATGGGTTTATTTTAATATATGTAGAGTTATTTATTTTCTTCCCTCATATTTATTTCAAAGCAATGATTTCATTTTTCCAGAAGCACATGACCACTCTTCATTCTTCAAAGGTAGCTATTTTTAAAAAAATATCTTTAAACAGAAAACACCAGTGATTTTCTGGGCTCCATTCCCATTGGCTGGAATACCCCAGAGGAATTTAGTTTTTTTTTCAAGTCCCATTCTGGTTCTCTGTGGGACTCCCAGCTAAGGAATTTCCTGTGGAGTCGTTTTTGGCATTGCCTGGGTACTGCCACATGCACCAGGGAAATGAAATCCGCCTATTGTATGACTCTGCCGTTACAGAGGCCTGTGGAGGTGGTTGTGTTAGTGGTTGTGGTACAGAAGAGCTCATTGGCCTGGGAGTCAACAACCTTGGTTTTCAGACCTGGTTTAACCATTATCTAGGCTGCTGGCCTTGGGTGACGTGGTCTTTCCTCTCCCCTAGATATCAGTTTCCTTATTTGTAAAGCAAACAGATAAAGTGCCCTGAAGGGTCTCTGCCAGCTTTGCCTTAATCACAAACTGCTACTTAGCCCTGTTTTTGGGGAGGAGAGGAATTTGGAATGATTTCCTAACCCTGACCCTTCCAACAGGTCATCTGGTTGTTACCGCAGGATTTCAGTCTGCCTAGATTGGTTTGGTGTTTGACCCTCTTGTCTGAAACCTTCATAACATCTTTCTTTCCTTTCCTATCTGGAAACAAACATATCTCTTACTCTCTGACTTTTCTCTAAAGGAATTCAAGTTTATTTTATTTTATTTTATTTTATTTTTTAATTATACTTTAAGTTCTAGGGTACATGTACATAACATGCAGGTTTGTTACATATGTATACTTGTGCCATGTTGGTGTGCTGCACCCATCAAAGGAATTCAAGTTTTTAAAGGCAGTTACCTTGAGAGGTGTTGTCTTATACAAGGGTGGTAGTGATGGAATTTCAGTCTTTTTCTTATCCTTTCACTTCTTTTAAAACAAGCCCCAAAATCCTACATCACCATCTTAATAGGGTCATAGTGATATTTACAGAATATAATAAAATACTCTGTATTTTCAAGATTCATTCATTAATGAATGTTTACTGAGTGCATATTATGTGTCAGATATTTTTCTAGACACTTGGGGATATGGCAGAGAGAAGAGCTACTAAATTGCTGTTATTGTGGATAGATGAGCTAGACAATACACAATATAAGTTGAGATGTGTGGTATATTAGATAGGGTTACATACTAAGAAGAAGAACAAAGTAGGCAAGGGAGATAGGAAGGGTAGGGAATGAAGTTACAATCTAAACTGGGTAGTGAGGAAAGGCCTTACTAAGAAGATGACACTGGGGAAAAAAATAAAAGATGAAAGAAATGAATAAGAGGAATGGCATGTGCCAAGGCCCTGAGGCAGGAGCATCCTGAAATGTTCATACATGAGGAGGCTAATGTGTGCAGTTAGGACCAGAGTGGTAAGGGGGATCAGGTCATTGTCAGAACTTTGTTTTTTAATCTGAATTAGACAGGAAGCCACTGGAGAAGTTGAGTGGCAGGGTGATGTCACCCAATGTACTGCCACCAAGTTGATAATAGACCATAGAGATACAAGAATGAAAGAGGAAATATTAGCTAGGAGGCTCCAGCAGTCCTCCTTGAAGGAGGTGGTAGTGGCCTGTTCCAGGGTAGTAGCGGCTGTGGTTGAATCTGGATAAACTTTAATGGTGGAGCTGAGAGGATCTGCTGGCGACTCAGATGTGCAGGATGAGAGAGAGAGGAGTCAAAGATGCCCCAGGATTTTTGGCCTGTGCAACTGGAAGAATGGAGTGTCTACTTTTTGAGATGAGGAAGGCTGTGGGGGACAAATTTTGGGGCAATGTGAGGAGCTCAGTTTTTGACATGGGCATTCTGTTAGACATTAACCGTGAGAAATGCCAAGGCGGCAGTTGGAATATCACGCCTGTAGTTGAGAGGAGGTGCCCAAGCCAGAGATGAAATTGGACAGCCATCAGCATTTAGGTGGTTTTAAATGTCATAAGCCTAGATGAGATTATTTAGGGAGTGAGGGTAGAGAGAAAAGAAAAGAGGCCAAAGAGCTGAGCCCAGGGAATCCCCATGTAGAGAGGTTGGAAAAATAAGGAGAAACCAACAGGGAGACTGTGGGGACTGAGACACACAGAGCAGGATTCCCTGGGGCTTTCAGAGCCTTGGGAGCAGAGTGAGGACCGGAATCCAGGCCTTCACAGCCAGGTTCAGAGCTCTGTCTACTGGCCCAAGGCTCCTTCTCTCTCATGACACCAACTACTTCTCGTATTGGAATACTGCTGATGTCCCTTGCATGGGACACATTGTTTCATTGAATCTGAGCAGGCGGTGGATTTTTGTCTCTATTTTTTTTTTTTCCAGTGCACTTGAAGTACTTCCTATTTTTAAAATGCACTCAAATGAAAAGGCTTGGTGGGAGGCCCAGACTGCTATCATGGATTTGGGCGTCAGACACGCAAACTCAGACCAAAGGGAGATGTTGTCAGAGTTGTTAAAAGAAGGATTCTCTTGTCTTGGATCCCTTTGGCAGGCCTGGGCCACATGTGAGCATTTAACTGGCATAGATTAAATAAGCCAGATGGTTCCAGGCGATGGGCAAGATGGGATAAAGTCACAGGACAAATAGCCCATGGGGAGAAGAGAGGCCTCACTTTCAAACTAGGTCAGCATCTTTTGAGACCACGGGCCTGGTCTACATCTACACTGTGACCTTTGGATCCCCAGGCTTGCTCTGGTTGGTGGGGTATCATAACCTCTTACTTTGCAGAGGTCTCCATTGGGAGTGAAAGATGCTAGCGGGGAAGACATGTTTTTGCCCATGCTGATCTGTTTGTCATTCAGGCACTCATCCTGGGTGTCATCCAGGCCCGACACACCTTCCCATTGTCATCACACTGCTTTATCCTAATACCCCATTCCTCACAGAAGACTCCCTTGGAGGCTTTGTGATCTGCCTAGGTGTTGAAATAGTCCTGGTTCTTTTTCTTATTATCGGAAGCTCATTGCTAGGAATTAAGCTTGTGTTTCTGCATCCAAATGACATTTTTCTTTTCTTCTTGAAAAAGAAAAAAAAATGGCAACACAGGAAATCGTTGCAAAGGCACGTTTGTCTCCTTCCCTCAAGTTCAGAGAACCCATGGCTTCCTTTTATGGACAAGTGCTGGTACCAGTGGGTCACAGAAAGACCTGGAAAACCATTTCTGCTTTTGGGTTTTGGTTTCTGCCCTCTTTTCTCTCTACTTCTCTACTAATTCACTGTGAAGTGCTAACAGAGGTTGGGAGTCTATTAAAAGTGACTTCTCTAGGCCCAGCCCTAGCTTATCAGTGCCCCAGAAGGAGATTCCTCTCCTCCCTGTAAGCTGGCCTGCCTCGTTCAGGACCATTAAGTCTCTTGCCTAATGTACTGTAGCCATCTTGAGTCTCCCTCAGTTCACTGCATGTAATGCCTCATTCGAAAGGGAAAGCTGATCACATCTCTCTTTGGTTTAAAATCCTTAGATGGCTCCCTATTCCCAAAAGTAAGCTGTGTATTCCAGGCTTTTTATAATCCTGCACACAGAGATCTTCCCAAATGGTGTGATGTTCTTTCTCCCAAACTGTCTCTCTAGGGACCATATCACTCAGTTTACCCCAAAGCCCGGAGTCCTTTCGTATCTCTGCTTTCTCATATGCTACTCCCCGGTGCCTGGGATGCTCCTCCTCTTCTTTGGTTTACTACCGCAAGGTAAAACAGCACTGTTCTTTCCAGAAAACACTAGTGCAGAAAGGTCTTAGCAATGGTGTTGCTACTGAGAGTCACCAACTAGTTTTGGATCATTGGCTACAATACCAGGGAATCTACCTCATCTCTGTATCTTGCCAGCTGAGTGACCTAAGTCAGAGGTTGCACACTGGCGAGATAGCCTAGAATAATGACTCTCAAATTGGATGTCCATTAGAATCACCTGTGGATCTTTAAAAATCCCGGTGCTCAGGCCTTACTCTAGGTTGATTATATTTGGATATCTGTGGTTGAGATGCAGACATTGGCATTTCTTTCAACTCCCCAGGAAATGCCTGTGTGTAGCCTCAATTGAGAACCACTGGTGTGCGAGTTAAGGGATTGGGCTCCAGAGTCCATCAGAACTGGTTTCAAATCCTGGTTCCTCTATGCCCTAGTTGAGAGATCTTGGTTCACATTTTTTTTTTTTTTTTTCTTTTGAGATGTAGTCTCGCTCTGTTGCCTAGGCAGGAGTGCAGTGGCATGATCTCGGCTCACTGCAAGGTCCGCCTCCCAGTTAAAGTGATTCTCTTGCCTCAGCCTCCCAAGTAGCTGGGATTACAGGTGCCCACCACCATGCCTGGTTAATTTTTGTATTTTTAGTATGCATGAGGTTTCACAGGTTGGTCAGGCTGGTCTTGAACTCCTGACCTCAAGTGATCCGCCAGCCTTGGCAGCCTCCCAAAATGCTGGGATTACAGGCGTGAGCCACCGTGCCTGGCCTACTCTTCTTATGAGGACACCAGTCCTACAGGATTAATTAAGCTCTACTCTAGTATGACATTTTCTTAACTAATTATGTCTGCAATTATCCTAGTTCCAAATAAGTTCACATTCGAAGGTAGTGAGGGCTGGGGCTTTAACATATCTTTCCCATTTTGGCTCCTCTTGGCTGTGACAGTTTCTTAGAATGTCCTCGTTTTTGATGACCTTAACAGTTTTGATGAGTGTTGGTCAGGTACTTAGTAGACTGTCCCTCAGTTGGGATTTACCTGATGTGTTTCTCATGATTAGCCTGGGGTTATGGGATTTGGAGAGGAAGAACACAGAGGTACAAAGTCATTTTCATCATGGCACACAAAGTCACATAGCATCCATGTGACTTAACACTTTTGTATTAACCTTGATTACCTGGCTGAGGTAGTGTTTATCAGGCTTCTGCATAGCAGAATTACAGGGTCCCACCCCACCCCGCCTTTTATACTATATTCTTTGGAAAGAAGTCACTATGTGCTGCCAACACTTAAGGGATGAGGACTCATGCTGCATCTCTGGAGCGATGCACGATTTTGGATTTTTTCAATGGGAGATTTGTCCATTCTCCCAGTTGATTTATTTGTTCAATAATTTATTCATGTAAGTGTGTACTCATGAATATTTATTTTATACTTTGGGTTATTATCCAATGCTGTGTTGTTTTGTTGCTCAACATTCCAGCTTTGGCCAGTGGAGCTCTTTCGCTTGCCTCCTGTGTCCCTTTGACATATCCCCAGCACTGTGTGGCACTTTGAGCATTTCCTCACTTTCTGGGACTACAAGATGCTCCAGGCTCAACTTGTGTGTTTCCTGCCCCAATCCTGGAATCAGCCCTTTCTTTAAAGAGCCCGTGTTACTTTTATCGGACGATGATAAACCAAGACCTGCGCACTAAGAGTGCTCACTGCTGCTGGGGTATTTGTGCTCCTAAGTTGGCCCACATTTTACACTTCACCACACTTCAGGTTACTCACCTGTAAAAGGAGGATAAGCATAATCCTTTCATGACATTTTCTTGTGGAAAATCAAATTAGAGAAAGTGTATAACAAGCAGATAGTAAATGCTCAAAAATGTTAGTGATTATTATTTCCCATATAACTTTTTATATTTGAGTAAACTTATAATTTTCTAAGTTCTTTCCTATCTGCTAATTCATCAGATTCAACAACCTCAGAAGAGAGGTTATTCTACACATGTATAGATGAGAAAATTAAATAAATAAGGGAATCAACCTATGCTGCACCAGAATTCAAGTCTTTTGATTTTGAGACTTATTCTAGACCAAGATTGGTTTCCACCTCTGTCATATGAGTGGTCTATATTCCCCTCCCTAACTCTTGCCCAACTCTAGCTTGAAGGGCTTCTTTGTGGTGGTGTTCCTTTGATTCTTGCTCTCCATTGAATAAGATTAACTCAGGCAGAAAGAAAGCATAAACTCCAATCCAGAACAGGCCACCCATAGACATGGTGCCATATTTTCTAAACCAAACATTGAACATATGATTCAAATTTATTAAATGCCACCGATAATAGTAAATTTAACAAAGGGGTGGCATTTAATAATTGTAATGTGGATGCAGAAACATTGGCATTCTGGGATATTTGGATAATTTATGGGAATAATAGGACAAGTATTTAAACAGAACTGACCCAAAAATGTAAGACATGGCTTTGTATTTATAACAATCTTCCTATCATAGTCTCTCTCCCTTCATGGTACAGTGATCCTACACGAATAGAGCAAAATGTTGGTAAATGAAAACAACTCACTAGAATCATCAGTGCATAAGAAACATACAAACAAACAGGGAGCTTGGACTCAATGCAGATGTTTATTGGAACTAATGTTTGTTTTTTCATAAGAACAACAGCTTCTGTTGTTAATAAAATCTGTGTGTGATTCTTATTGCTAACAGCAGCACTCATGGTATGAAATTATAGCTTCAGTTATAGAAAGGTGGGTTTTGGTTGCACAAAGAGGAGATCTTTTTAAGTGGCAGCTCATTTAAAAATTTTCTTACTTATTTTTTAAAAAATTAATATTCACAATCAATGATTCAAAAGGCAGCAATTTTAAAGTTGGAATGAGCTGCAATTGGGGATAGTGAGTTTCTCATCAGTAGAAATGCTCAAGAATGAGGTCGTGAAGTTAGACAAGGTTGTTGTCCTCACAGATACTCCAACCCTCTGCTTCTACGGCTCTGTGAGAGATTTGGGTTTCTTGGGCCTTAGCAGCAGTGCAGGAGCTGGCACAGCTAATAAGTGCTTGTAGATCATGGGGAAGCCTGGGTTCCATGGCCTATTTAGACATTTTCTCAGGATAAGGATGAAATTGCAATTGGAGGAATAAAAAAAATAAGCTGGGTCCAGCCAGAAGTCAGTATTTGTGCACAAATCTTGAGGCCATTTCAAGTCCTGTTTAGAATTCTAACTTCAAGGAGAAAAGCTCTTTTTGGTATTGGTTCTGATCCCAGAAAATGAGTCTACTGGACATGCATTTTTGTGGGAGGAGCAGGTACAATACAGGAAATCTTGAGTGGACAGTTACTATTGTTCTCCCTCCATCTGGAAGGCCTCCTCCATCTTACCTGTGGACAAGGCTCCGGTCCAGTCACCTCTTCTGAGAAGCCTTCTTGATTGATATTTCCTCCCCCAAAACCTTCATACCAGAATGGTCTTTCTTTTACCTCCGTGACTTTCCAAAACAGCACTTGGCAGGGTTTATTCCATTATACAGCAGTCACTTACGTATGTTTCATGTCTCCCAATAGGAGCTCCTAGAAGGTATGAATGATACTCTCCTCATCTAGGTAGTTCCCACAGCAGTCAGCACAGCCTGGGCTGTTGGGGTGTGCCCAGGCCATGCTTGAAATGGGAAGGTATGGTGTCTTGGAATGCCTTGGGGTGATTCCAAAACAGCATTACAGTTCTTTGGCATTGAAAACGGAGTTTCTGCTAGCCTGACAAGTATCTGATGGAGTTGGGTCCTATTGCCACCTTCCCTTTACAGAATAAACAGCAGGGCACAGAGGTAGAATGACTTGTTTACAGAACCAGAGGCAGGTTGTGAATTGCTGTCCCTGAGTATTCAGCCTGGGGCTTTATACATATATATATATTCTCATTCTCCATTATCTTCCTCTTTTTTTTCAAGAGACATGGAATTACTCCAACAGCAGCATACAGGTCAAGAGTTAAAATTCCCCCGGGGAAGATCAATGTCTATAAAACAGAAGACAGGAACTTGGAGATTCTGATCCCTTGGAGGGCTTATATCTTGGAGCTCTGGAGGGCATAAGGTCTCTAGAAGCTTCCTGAGAGGATGGGAGAGGCATTCTGCTTGGAAAACACTTATGGCCTTGCAAGATTAGGGAGTTCAGGGTGAGTCTCAGGGGTGAGGAGTTGGGGAATGGCTGCTTGGGGTCAGCTGTGGACACAGGAAGAAAGAGTCTAGGGGCCTGGGGTACAAACTCCCAGGGCCCACCTCGTGCAGCCATTTCCCAAGAAGGGAAGGAGGCCAGGGCCCAGAGCAGATGCTCTGCTTAGGAATGAGGAAGGATCCCTTGGCTCACACTTTGCCTGGCCTATGTCCTTGGGAACCCACCCGTAGTGGAACGGGGTGGATATTGCGGGAGCAGCAGCAGCATTTTGTCTGCCTCAAAGTTCCTTTGAACCGACTGTAATTTTTGCCTTTTGGTTACATTGGCTTTACCTCATCTTATCGGGGGAAAATGGCTTCATTGTATCTTAGATCGTCAGAGCTTGGAGGACCCTTTGAGATGAGGGAAAAGGACTTGCATAGGGTCATAGAGGGGGCTAAGGGCAGAGCTAGTTCTAGAACCTGGTGTCTGCCTTTCCAAACCACAATCCCCAGGCTCCCTCCTGTCCCTGCTCCTCTCAGGCCCTTCCGCAATCTGGCCTCTAGCGCATGTTCCTAGCTACATTGTTAGGGGACATACCACAGGACTCAGAACCTTGCCTGTTTTAGTTTTTAGGGGTGAGGGCGAAGATTGATGTTGGGACAGTTGCACGGTGGCATAGAGCATTTAAGGGTAGATGGAGATGGTCAAGGTTGAGGGGAGAGGTGTGTCACTGATCCCCTAAGACCCAGGCAGGGGTTTGTAAGACAGCTTCGTTTGCCTGGTAGACACACCGACCTTCTGCTAAGGCGCATTTATTGAAAACATAGGGTATGCTATGCACTGTGCTAAGTGCTATGCATCTGTTAATTAATTTTTTCCTCATCAGACTTTTATGAGGTAGGTAAGGTATAACATTTCCATCTTATGAAGAAACTGAGGTTGGAAGAGATGAAGTCACCTGCCCAGCACTGCAAACTAATAAGTGATACAGCCTGGATTTGGCCTCGTGTTCTGAGCACTCCCCTGCTCTGTCTCTTTAAAGAGAGTGAAAAGGGGGCGAAGATACCTGCTCTATTGCTCAGTAATGGATAGGCTGAAGGAAGCGGGAAGGAAGGGAGGAAAGGAGAAATGGCCGCTTGCATCGGAGGATTGTCCTCTGCTGCTGACTGACCACAACAGGTGGTGCTGGGGCTGAGGGGCCAAATTCAGTTCCTCAGTCTGGTGACCCTCTGGATCCAGTCCTTGTTGTGGTAGATGTAGGAGTACACTCCGTAGCGCTCCTTCTTCCCGCAGTCGTCACCCCAGGACACAGTGCCCACCAGGTACCACTGGCCTCTTTCTCTATTCAGGGTCACCATGGGGCCTCCAGAGTCACCCGCACAGGCGTCCTTTCCCCCTAGATGAAAAAGAGACGCAGACGAAGATAAAATGCCCCTTCCCAGCCCAAGTCTCCTTCTCCCACGTCTGGATTGTAGTTCAGAGAATTGGACACTAGAGGGCACAGCAGACCGTTGGACCCAAACCTGGGCTCCGGGCGGTTCTAGGTTAGGCCACATCAAAGCTCAAATGATTCTAGAAAGCCCTGGTTCAGACTTTCTCCTTCCTTCCTTTCTTCCTTCCCTCCCTCCCTCTCTCTCTCTCTCTCTCTCTCTCTCTCTCTCTCTCTCTCTCTCTCTCTCTCTCTCTCTCTCTCTCTCTTTCTTTCTTTCTTTCTTTCTTTTTCTTTCTCTTTCCTCTTTCTGTCTTCTTTCGGCTCTCTCTCCTTCCTTCCTTCCTTCCTTCCTTCCTTCCTTCCTTCCTTCCTTCCTTCCTTCCTTCCTTCCTCCCTCCCTCCCTCCCTCCCTCCCTCTCTCCCTCCCTCCCTCCCTTCCTTTCTTCTTTCTTTCTTTCCTTTCTTTTCCTTTTTTTTCTTTTCTTTTTTGTTTTTTTTGAGACGGAGTTTCGCTCCACCCAGACTAGAGGGCAGTGGCATGATCTCAGCTCACAGCAACCTCTGCCTCCCGGATTCAAGCGATTCTCCAGCCTCAGCTTCCTGAGTAGCTGGGACTACAGGCACCTGCCACTGCGCCCGGCTAATTTTTGTAGTTTTAGTAGAGATGGGGTTTTGCCATGTTAGCAAGGTTGGTCTCGAACTCCCGATCTCAGGTGATCCGCCCGCCTCGGCCTCCCAAAGTGCTGGGATTACAGCCAAGAACCATCGCGCCCGGTCAAGGCCTTTCTTAAGGGAAATACTGGACTTGGGAAGGGAATGATGAACATCCTGTAGATATCTTTTCTCCGATGCATCTTCTCCTGTGGAGTCCCTCCTCCCATGCCTTCCTCCAGTCCCCTGCACCCCCACACTGGCAGCCCACCAGGCTGGGAGGCCTCTGTGCTCCCTTGCTGGCTCTGCACCATTCCCTGGCTGGCAACGCCCCTGTTGTTTGCCAGCCTCTTAACCCACCTTCCTTCTCCCCAGCGCAGATCATGTCCCTGGTCACTTTCTTCTTCAGTGGGGCATAAGCCTTCTGGCAGGTGCTGCGGTCAACAATCGGGATTTCAATCTAGAACATAAAGCTGTTATTGGTCTTCACTCCTGGCTGAGAAGCCTCTGCTGTTCTAACACTCCCGAAGCCAGCTCCTCTCCACTCCATACCTGGACGGACCCGTGTCTCCCTTCGACTTGGTCTAAGAGACTGCCCCGTGCTACAGGTGAAGGAACAACTGAGTGGAGAATCAGGAGGCCCGTGTTCTAGGGCGGTCTCGGCTATGCAGACCTTGGCTGTGTGAACTTGGGCAAGTAATCTGCCCTCTCTGGCACTCAGATTTCTCATCAGTAAGATAGAGATAATAATACTTGCCTAGGAGATGTATTAGTCAATAGGACAATGTATGCATAAATGATGGTCAGTTTTCTTTTCTCTCACCCCTACTGTGGGACCTAGAACATGTGGCTTACTCATTGTTTTTCAGACTCTGAGACTCTGTTTCCTCATCTGAAAAGTGGAAGTTGCAGTACTTGATATACTAATCACTGTACAAGGAGGAAAGGCATGAATAAGTGCTTTGTAAACTGCACACACTGTATACATATTAGTTACTGTGGAGTTATCACTGCTGGCTTTGCAGCAAGCACTTTCTTATGTTGTCCTCCTTCACCACAGTATGAGCATCTGTCTAGATGCTGGATCCGTATTTTATGCATTTCTCTCTTACATTGCTTGGAGTTTAGTAGATACCCAGAAAAAATATGTATATTTTGCACTGCAGCAAAATTGATACAGAAAAATAAGACATTGTGGCTATTATTGTCCTTGATCCAGCATGGGGGTAACTGTTGAGTAGATGTCCAGAATAAAAAGAGGAAACATATGATTCTCTTTCAGTCAAATCAAGAACTGAATGGGCCATATTATCTAAATGGACAACTCCTGTTGCCCTTGCTGGGAGGAAGCCAAAGGCCATTCAGATCCCTCTTGGGCTATGGCCTTCCCTGGATAAGGGGAGAGGAAGCCAGGGCAAGGTGGTCCTCAGGACAGGTCCTCAGCTCCTCTTGAGCACCAGATTCATCATTCAGGTATCATTTCAGCATCACTTCCTTTGGGAATGCTTCCCGAACACCTGAGATGAGATCAGGTTCTCTTTCATATGTTCTGGAGTGTCCTACACTTCTCTTTCTCCACCTTTATCACATCCAGAACTACTTTCTGTCCATCCCACTTGACCATAAGCCCAAGGGGGCCAGGGACCAGATCTATCCTTTTACCCCAGTGAGCTAGTAGCTAGTACAGCATCTGGTACCAGGGAAACATCAAATAGACCCCCGGGAGCTAGTGGATGAAGGGGTGAATGGTTGTTGTAAATCCCAAGTCTTAAAGTATGTCAAAATAATAAATGTGGAAGAATTTAGAAACTAGCTGTGTCAGTCATAGGGCCCGATGATATCAGAGCCAAGCAGCTCTTTGAGGGCAGCTCATGTTGCCCTGTAACTTTGCAGCTGGAAATAGTATCTTATGGTCTAGAGAGGCAAAATGTCTTGCCTCAGATGACCCAGCAAGTTAGTAGAAGCCAAGACTTGAAACCGTGGTTCCCTACTTTTAGTTCAGTGTTTCTTTTTTTTTGTTTTTTTTTTTTTTCCTGAAATGAGTGGAATATGAACTTCTAAGTGTAGGTTCATTACTGTCAGGTTCATGACTGCAAGGACTGTGGTTGTCAAGAGCCTGGCTCATTCTGGTCAATTTGGTGTGCAGTTCTCATGGTGCACAGCTGGATTGTCATCCATAGGGGTGTCTAAACTTGCTGCTTTCTGGGAGAATTTTCATAAGCTCGGCCTTTAATAAGCTACCAGGAAAACTTAACAGTGTTTAGAGGCTAGAGTCCATGACATGTAGAACAAACAAATCAAGCTTTCTGGGGTTCAAAGTCCCATTGAACTGTGGAGGTGGCTCTGGACTCCTAGTTTCCTTCTCACCAACCCCCACCCAAGCCTCGAAATCCCTAAGGGAACAATATGGAGCAGGAAGGCCCAGTGCAGAGCTGAGGTGTCACCGTCTGTGGGTTATAAAATGAACTTCACCTCCATCAGGGTCTCTGGGAACCTTTGCAAGAACTGCTTCCCCCAGCCACTGACGATGACCATGGCTCCTGAAGGAGAGAAGATACTGTGAGAACAGAGAGGCTGTTTGCGGGGTGTTCGGAGGCGTGCAGCTTACAGCTCCATCATCCTCTGTCTGGGGAGGAAAGACAGGATTGTTCTTCTCAGAGAAAGGTGGCATAGTGGGGAGGAACGTGTGAAAGGCAGCTGGGCTAGAGATTACTTGCAGCAGAGCTAGGGGCACTGGTTTCTATGACGTGTTACTGGTTTACTTGTTTAGTTTTCTATTGTGTCCCACCCTCAACCATCTGAAACGTAGGGTCCCTGAGAGCATAATCTCATTCTTGGTCACTGCTATATCGCAATGCCTAGAACAATGCTGGCACATAGGTGCTCAATCAAGAATGGCGAATAAATACAAAAGCCAGCCTAGTCCACTATATGCTATGCTGCCTGTAGCAAGCCCTCCTCTCTGTTCCCCTTCTAAGCCTCGGTTTTCCTGTCCATAAAATGAGGAGGCTGGACTGGTATTCTCTAAAACCCCTTTCAGACTTGACATTCTAGAAGTCTATGAAGTTGGTAAATCTGGGGGGCAAGGTGGGAGTGGGTTGAGCACCGACAGAGCCATTATTTTCCTGTTTGAAAAAGAGCCTGGACACTGAAAACAGTGTTGGGCCTAAAGTCAGAAAACCTGTACTATATCCCCAGATCTGTTTCATACAAGCTGCATCTCGGATGAGTCACCTCACCTTGCTGACCTTTCGTTTTCTCATTTGTAAATGAGGCTACAATGCCACCTTGCAAGGCTTGCATGGTTCATGAATAAGTTAATGAACATAAAGCATCTGGCACATGGTAGGCACATGGCACCCAATGAGTCAAAGCTAGCTATGTCTGTGCCTTTCCTGTTGGTTCAGTTCTCCTAAATACTCGTCAGATGACATCTCAGCCATTTTCCTTTTGAGCTAAAGGAAGTGAACTATGATGTGGCACCATGGAAATTGAATGAAAAGGAAGCCAGCTGGCATGGGTCGCCTATGTTTAAGTATTATCTCAAACATGGAAATATCACAGCCACCACATGGGTTAGCATCTCTGGTTTAGAGGTAAGGGGATTGAGGCTTAATGAAGTTGAAAAAGAAGTTAAATAACTTCCTCAAGATCACCCAACTGGGAAATGGTCGCAGTGGGGTTTGAGCCTGTGCTGAGTATTAAGCCATTGTCCCCCAGCTCGAGACTTTCCCTTCTATATACTCTGCTTTGTGGCACTAGGGATGACTCTCTGAAGTGGGCAGTTCTACTTTGCTAGCTGGTTTCCTGAAAACAGGGGAGCACTTTCAGAGAGGCAGGAAGACTTGCTGTGGCTGTTGGCATCAGCCCTAACAGTGGTTTTTCACCCCAGTAGTGGCCATTGTTTCCAGCTGTTTTCCTTAGCGCATTAGACTCTTCTGCAGAAGTTCAGGTTCTGGCCCCATAGGGCCCCCTTTCCAAGCTTCTCGTTTCTAACTCCAGGTTCTTACCTATGTTTGCCCTGCCCTAGGGTTGGTGGTTTCTTCCTGCAGGTACCGTCTCTATGATCTCAGCTCTTCCCTTTTACTTCTCCAGTCCTCCAGTACCCTATATTAAATTCTCTCTGTTACCATAACTAGTCTAGTTTTTGTTTTTCTATCAGGACCCTTAGGTCTGACTGTTTACTGTGCTTCCCACAACTTTTGCTGCCTTGGACCCAGTTCTGACTTGGCTGTTTGAGGGGAAGCAGCTGGCGAGTCATGCAGACACGATCAGCTGACTTAATTTTCACCAGAGCTTCAGCAACATGAAGACGGACTCCCTGTGGAGGCACCAGCTGCCCTGCAGAGGTGGAGGTGGGGGAAGGTACCTTCCTGCTGGGGTCCCTCGGGCAGACAGATGGGCATCACGAAGGCATTCAGCACTGGGCTCTCCAACAGCTCCACCAGAGCCACGTCATTCTCGAATGTGCTGGGGTCATACTGGGGGTGGAGAGTGATGTGTTTGACGCCGAGATGCTGTTCATTTTCGTCTGACTGGAGCCTCCAATGCTTGCCTGGGCAAGAAGAAGACATGTGGGGCATGGGGGCAAATGGGGGATAAGGTCACACCTTGTTCCCTGTCAGCCCCCACCCCAGCCCCATCCAGCCCATGCTTCTAGCCTTAACCCTTTCACTGCCTTCACCCACCTTTCCCAGACATCCCGCCCTGTTGGTCATTCTCTACACACTCTCATGGGTTCCCACCTCTGTCTTTTTTCAGGAACTGATGCTGTTGCCTTGTAATGCTTGTTCTGATGCCTGCTGCCACATGTTCAATCCATATCATCACCTTCAGTGCCTGGGTCAAACATGACCTCCTCCACGTAACCTCTCGACTCTTGGGTTAGAAGTCTTTCCCCTGTGAATTCCCATGGCACTTTATCTGTT
Organism: Chlorocebus sabaeus; assembly: GCF_047675955.1. Taxonomy (NCBI): domain Eukaryota; kingdom Metazoa; phylum Chordata; class Mammalia; order Primates; family Cercopithecidae; genus Chlorocebus; species Chlorocebus sabaeus. Next base: position 82,341,653 of record NC_132918.1, read on the forward strand.
CTTCTTCTACAACACTTACTGCTTGCTACTTTCCATTAGAGGTCTCTGTGCTCATATCTTATTCCTTTATTAGACTGTAAGCTCCCTGTGGGCAGAAACTAGGTCTTGATTATACTGTGTCCTTAGATCCTGGCATAGTGTCAGTAGATAAATATGTGTAGATCTGAACTGAATCAGCTGGTGGTCTGATTTTATAAACAAGAGGGGAAGTCTGGATTGTATATGTGTGATCCACTTGAAACCAGAGGTTCATGGAAACCTAACAGGTCTTTGGAAATTATCTAGACTGGTCTCCTCATTTTATCGTTGTGAAACTGAAGCATAGACTTCAATGCCTTGCTCATGGCCATGTGTCTGGAGAATCATATTTTGCGCTTGGACTCAGGCTCCTGGACCTCCATCCCAGGTGTCCTGCCTGACAAATGAGTGAGTGAGTGAGTGAGTGAGTGAGTGAGCACACACTCTTTGTAAAGGGCCAGTTGGTCATCCCATTCCCAGAACCACAGCTGGTTTCAGGAGTCAGCTTGCCCCTCACTCACTCACCCAGGATGATTTTGAAGTCAGAAGGGCTGAGCAAGTCTGAGTTGCGTAGGGTGGGATCTTCCGGATCGAGCGACTGGTGGAGGCAGTGTGCGGCGGTCACAATCCAGCTGGTGCCTGGGGAATAGAACACATGTGCCATCGTCCTGTACTGCCCGGTCTTGCCTCCCTCTGTCTTGAGCTGAGGATCTTCAGACTACTCCAGCGGACCCCTCAAGACCTCGAAAAGGTCCGTATTTCTCTCCATTGTATTTTATGGCCCCCAACTCAAATGCTCATATGAGCCTAATCTGAAGATATGGGGATTTAAACCTGTGATTTTTACCTGCCTTTTCCAACCAAGGTCAGGACTGAACGTTGTAAACAGGATTTCAGGGATCCTTTAAGCCTGTGGCATTGGTGAGAGCCAGAGAGCCCAAGGTGGGTGCACAGAAAGCCTGTGGTCAACTGGCTGCCTTCTCAGGCCTTGCTTCTCAAAGTGTGTTCCCTGGACCAGCAACATTAGCATCACCTGCAAGCTTCTTAGAAATGAAGACTCTTAGGCCGGCCCCACCTCGGATCTACTGAATCAGAATTTTCATTTTAACAAGACTCCCCAGTAATTTGTATGCACATTAAATTTTAAAATTGACGAATCAGAAGCTAGCTACACCGGCTGCACATTAGACTTACCTGGAGAATGAAAACAGAGTAAATCAGTGTCTGCATCTATATTTAAACCATTTATGTCATGGGGGTGGAGCCCAGGCAACAGATAATGTTTTAAACATTTCCTTAGTTAATTCTATTGCTGCCGGGGTGGAGAATCACTGCTCTGATCTAGAGCTTTCATTATATAGACAGGAACCCTGAGGCCTGGAGAAAGCAAAGATGTCCAGGGGCACCCAGCAGGTTGGTTTCAGGGTCAGGGTCAGGGCCAGGGCCAGACCCCAGGGCTCTTGATAGTCAGCTTAGTGCATTTCCTGTGTCTCAGCTGGCATCTTTCTCTGGATGGACAGGCATCTGCCCTTCGTTTAACGGAGGGTCAGGCTTCCATTCACCTCTTATGTGGAGCAGATGACAAGCCCATAAGTAGCTGAGCCCAGAGACATATCCAGGATGAGCCAAGCAGAAAGAAAAGCTCTAGAACATGGGGGTTGGGGAGGCTGAGTATCAGGTCAAAGTTCAGGGTCGAGGGCAGAAGTGCTTAGTCCCAGAGCAGGTTCCAGGCTCCACTTTGTCCTCTCAGGAGCAGCTATGTGCTCCTGGGTCCTGGCCAGGGCTCCACTTAAGTCACTCTTCTCTGCCCTGGGCCATTTTTTGATCTCTGCCCATGTCCAGGACCAGATTTTCCAGGTGGATCAGGTGGGCTGAGGTACCCAGGTTAGGAGAGCCTGCCTTGGTGTGGGACTATGGGCTGTTTAGATGAACCCAGGGGTGTGCACTGACCAGTTCAGAGATACAGCTTGGCCTCCCAGCTCTGCAGATCCCGCTACCCAGGCATCAGTGTGGGCATTAACAAGGTGCTTTCCCCTTCCTCTGTCCCTCAGCTGCTTTCCTGTTTCTTCTGCCCTCTCCTATCCCTCCCTTGCTCTTTAAGACTGAATGATAGGAGGTAGACAGAAATGATAGATTGGAGTTGCTGCAGGGAGTACGAAGTGTGAGGGCATTCCAGCTTGGCTGGGGGTAGAGAAGTGAACGTCAAACATTTTTCAAACATAAGTCATAGGGAATAAACACACAATGAATAACAATACGTGGTGGACATTAGTGGACTCAAAAATTCAAGGTTTGTCCTAGCTACTCGGGAGGCTGTGGCAGGAGAATGGCTTGAATGCGGGAGGTGGAGGTTGCAGTGAGCCGAGATTGCGCCACTGTACTCCATCCTGGAGACAGAGTGAGACTCCGTCTCAAAAAAAAAAATCAAGGTTTAAGAAAATGAATTCATTCTTAAAATTAGGTGCACACAATCCATCTTTCTTATTTGCCCTCTAACAAAATCGGAGATGTCTGGTGAAGCAGAGTCTTCCCTCCCCCTGCCCTTGCTGGCAGCTCATCCTCCACACCACCCTGCTTCTCTCCAACTTCCCTTCAGGTCCCTCCTTTCCTGGCTTCTTCTCTCCTGGGTATCTTGTGCCCTGCCAGTACCTCTTCCTCTTGTTGGATTGCTCCCTTTCATTTTTCTCTTTACTGTCATCAATCCTCTATCTTATTTTCCAGGTGTCTCTCAGTGTTCTCTGTCTCTCTCTGTCCTCTCCATTGTTGTCTTTCCAATTCTGGTCCTCTGTTTCCCTTCCCTTCTCTCCCTTGGTCCTTTCCCTGACTCCGCTCCCACTGCACTGCCCTCAGCCCTTTCTGGCCCCTTAATACCTTCCCTCACTCTCTTTGCCTCTCTGGGGGACTCCTTTGAGTGAGACCATTCATCTTTGGGCCTGTGAGAATTTAAGGATAAATTCCTTGCAGAGTAGGACTTTATGTAGCCCTGGTGCTTTGGCTGCAGCTCTAGCCCAGGCCTGGTGCCTTGCCGAAGGGATCCCCGCCCCAGAACTGTCTACCCTGGTTGGATCTGGAGGAGGGTGAGGCTGAGTGAGAGGCATGCCCATCAGCCTGGGAGCTGCCCATGCAGAGATGGGCCAAGCCAGGCCTTCTTCCTCGGTGGTGGGATCTGATGCAGAAGTGGCCTAGATAGCCTAGATTGCTATTCAGCTTTCTTTTGACATCAGAACTGGCACAGACCTTAGATTGCCTGGACCAAACTGTGGCAGGGAGAGCCATCCGCTGTTTTCATTCTTGCTCCCACTCCCACCCACATTCCATTACAAAGGTGACAGTCCTATTTCCCAGTATTATTGAATCTGCCTCCTTGTTTCCATCCCTCATGGCCTGTTCTTATTCTGAGGCTATACCTTCTCTCCCCGCTACTGCAATGGATGCCTCACTGATCTCCTGGCCTCCAGTTTCACCCTCCTTTTTATCAATGCGGCCTCTGGAGAGAACTTTCCAGAACATACTTATCAACTTAAAGCAGCATTCAAGACAAGATAGAAATTCCTAAGCATAACATTCAAGGTCTTTGTAAATCGACCTTTCCTGATCCCCAAGGGTGAGTTTCCTGGCTCTCCCTGACCTCACAGCCCTGGCATGCCCTGTCTTTGACCCCCATGTACTGTTATCCATGGTTGAGAGACTCCCTGACTTTGTCCTTCCCAGTGCCAGAGACAGACCAGGATCCAGTCTAGTCGAGAATTCTTTCTACCATACTGCACCCTGTACCCTGACGCTAGTGTGCACAATGACTCGCAATGAAGAAACCTTGGTCAGTCTCTAAGGAGGGGGTTCAATTCCTTAGCTTCCACCTCTTCCACCTTCTCCTTACCTAGAAGGGAGCCCCCACAGAAGGGCTGCCCATTCAGGTGTGACAGCATGGCAATCCAGGGAGTGGTACCCTTCTGGGCTGGGCGTCCATTGAAGATCCTGGCCATCAGCTTCCGGGAGAACTTGGGCAGCCCACACACTGCATCCAAGGGAGGTAGGGAGAGACAGATCAGACTCTGGACTATATCTTGCCCACTGCCAGAGTTCCCAACTCATCACCCTGTTAGGAACATCTATTACTTTTGCTCCTCCAGCATTAATTGACCTTCCTGATAATAGCATCCCAATCTTTCTTTGGAGTCTGCATTTTCCCCATTCTTAGTGTATGCAGTTAGAGTTGGATTGATCTCACCTCTGGTTTCAGGGATAGGAATGTGACTGATCAAAGCCATGCACTTTCTGGTCACAGCAATTGCTCAGAGATGGGAATGTGACCTTGGCTGGACCAATGAAAGACTTACTTGAGAATTTTGCTAAGCATATTAGAGAAGAGAAAGTCATTCCCTACTGGAGTTGCCAAGCTATTAGCCATAAACCCAGATCTGTCAACAATCATTTCATTAAGAGTCTACTGAGACTGATGAAGAAAAGTGGAGCTGACAGTTGAGGGGCAAAGAAAGAGAGAGAGAGAGATCGCACCATAACAGTTGAGCCCTTTGATCTAATTATACGTGAAGCCTTTTGGTACAGTCTTTTCAGTTATATGTGCCTATGAATTACCTCTCCTTTTTCCCCTTAAGCTGCTTATGTTGGCTTTATGTCACTTACTAATGAAAGAGTCACAGCTAATAAGGAGTTATTATGCTCCATCCAAGGAATCTTGTCTCCTGAGAAAAGCCCTTCCTCAGGGCCTTGTGGAGCTAAAGATCCTCACCACCACAGTGTCTGCCTGCTCCATCCCGTTTTCCACTGGTTTGAATTGACAGACATGCTCCCACATACACACTTTACAACTGAATAGCCCTTGGAGACCATCTGGTCTATCCCTCTTATCATTCAGCTAAAGAAACCGAGGCCCGGAGAAGGAAATTGACTTGCCAAAAGGTATTCCATGAGTTAGTGGCAAGACTATCAATCTAGGTCTCCTGACTCCCAACTCTGGGCTTTTCTTACTCTGGCCAGCCCCATAAACTTTTAACTGTGTGGCTTCCCAGAACACTCATAACCCAAGCCCCTGGATCCAGGCAGTTACCTGCTACCTTTGTAGCTGTCACCAGGCTGGAGAAAATCACATATAAATGCTCTGCATCCACAACCTTGATGCAGCCTCAGCATCTCCCAGCATCATTCTATATGCCCACAACCAGCTTCCCCAAGTTAATGTCCTGCCTCCATTCCCAACAGACTCTCAGAGCCCACTGAGTGGGAACTCCCTGAGTGGGAATCCCACTGAGTGCAAACCATCCTCCTCACCATCTCTTCTTCCTGTAAACTTTATTGTCTTCAGAACTAATTTTTCACTCTGGATCTCTTAACTTTTGAACTCTTGGAGACCTGGCCTTGGAGATTGTCACCCCTCTCCTGTATTTTTCATCTCTCCTTATTCTATGCCTCCAAAATACAGTCAAGACTTTTCATCCTAAAAATCAGCTTCCATTTCCCCACTTGCCATTCATTCCACAGTCTCTCCTACTCCTCCCTTCTATAGTAAAGCTTCTGAAAAGACAAGTTGACACTCTTTTCCCACATTCTTCCTCCCCCTTTAGAGCTGTATTCAGAAGAAGAAAGTGCCATGTACTGCACAAACTTGGAAATAGGCAGCCATTTGAATATTTAACAGGTCTACAAATAGTAGATGGAAATAAAATGTCTCTGAGACCATAAATGGAACTTCAACCATGATATCTACATACAGAGTAGGATACTATTTTTCGAATCTTATCAGATACATTTTTCATCCCTAGGAGTTCGCTGTGCACTGTGGCTCCCAAGTCACTGAAGCTGGAGCATCCATGGTTTTAAGCAAAGGCTGGATAAGGCTTTGACTTGAAAGAGCAAAGCAGAAACCAAAGTCTGGAAAGACGGACTTTCATTTAGAAGAATCAGGCTTTATAGTAAGAATAAAAAATTTGTAGGTCTTAAGGAACCAAAAGATGGAGAACTGAACATGTAATTTTTACCACAAGGCTTACGGAAGATGCAAGGGCAGTTTCCTACCTCTGAGAAAAGAGCTAAAAGCCCATCCTGGGAGACTGAGAAGGCTAGAGAGAGAGGAAGGAGGGAGTACAGAGAGATAGAGAGGACTAAGGAAGAGAGAAGTCCTAGAGACTTGAAACTCACGCATGGAGCCTGCTGCCTGCATACCCCTCAGGGATGACAATGGAGACTTGACTCCTGTCCTGGGGAACTTCCTTCCTGGAGTCCTTCTTTGGGACTCTTAGCAGCATTGGGTGCTGTTGACTACTTCATCCCTCTTTACAGCTCCTCCTCTTGGCTTCTAAAGCACTTTTCTCCCTGTGTTTCTGATTCCTTCCCTTTTTTTTCTTTTCCTTGGGGCCTCTCTTTTCTTCATGACTTCTGTGATGCTGGTGTTTCACCCATTTGGCCCCAGGCCTTGGTCTCCTTTTCTTATCTGTAAATTTCCCGTAGATGATGCCCTCTACCTCTATGCCATCATACTACCCATGTGCTGATGAATTTCAAATCAGTGTCTTGAAATCTGCCCTGTCCTCTAAAACTCACCATTTTTTACTGCCAACTTACATTTCCAGCTGGTTGCTCATAAACTCTTCCAACTCAGTGAAACCAAGCCCGAGTGTCCACCCTTCACTAACCTTCTCCCCTTTCTTATTCCAGATGTCTGCTAACGTCTGAATCAACCACATCCTTGTTGCCTCCCTTTTCTTCAACCCCAGGTTCAATCAGTCACTAAGCTGCTGGTAAATCCCTGGGAGAAGGAGAGCGATGTGTCTCCCCGACTCCATGTCACAAAGTGCTCTGTATGTAACCTCGTCATGCCTCAGTACCTCAATATGTCACAACATAAAGTCCAAGTATCTAAAGAAAAGCAAAAGTTGGAAATGTAATAGAACATGAGACACGAAAGTCTTTCAAACCATAAAGTGCAAAGCATAAATATGCTCTTATTTTCATTCTCAATAGTGTAAAAAGAATGGCATTTTTATTATGGTACAAACCAAAAACAAAGGCAAACCATGAGTGTGTCCCATGGTGAGACTTCACTATCACATGCCACTCATGCTTGAACTTATCAAGAGATGCCTATAGGCCAAGCCCTGCTGAATGTACCACTTAAATCGATTTAAACTGCCCCTCGTCCTGTCTGCACTGTCACAGCCCTATGGCTGGTGGGTCTGTACCATCCCTCATCAGGACAGTTGCAGTAGTTGCATAACTGCTTTCCTAGCTCAGCTCCTTCCTTCCACTTTCCACACCATGCTGCCCACCCTCAGACCTGCTGAATTCAAATTTTCCAGTGGGTGAGACCCAGCAATCTGCATTTTTCACCAGCACCCCAGGTGATTCTCATATGCCCCAAACTTAGAGAATCACTCATTTCAGGACAGTTCAAATAGAGTATGCTTTTAAAAACTCTTCCCACTCAATGCCCACCGCTATCACTTTAACCATGGCCAGCTTTCATGCTTTTTTCCACTCTGCCCCTTCCCTCCTATCTCCCATGCATCCTTTGAAGCCTCTGCAAAGCTATTCCAAGCCCCTTCAGCTATATGAAATAGCCCCTTCTTTAAGTTCCCATAGTACTTAAATCTCTGTTCCTTTTACATTTAACTTCTTTTGCCTATGTAAGACCTATATGCATATAAGCTTGTCTTGCATGCACTGGAAACTAGCTGGCACAGAACATGTTCTCCGTGACGCTGTAGTTTCCCGAGCAGGACTCATAGCTGGTTCTGCACTCAGCGTGTGGCACCACATGTAACTTGACATACTGCAGGACATCTGACAAGGTCTGCATGCCGCTGCTGATGATCTCATCCAATGTCACATTGGGACTGGAGATGCCCTAGCTGGTCACCAGGCCCAGCACGTAGGGGGCCGGGCCTTCAGGCTCAAGTCCTTTGAAGGCAAGGACTTAAATGCCAGCCACTTAAACGAAGGAACAAGCAGCCTCTGAGAAGAAGACACATCAATAACCAAATCCTTTCCTCATTACCTCTTGGATAACGTCCAGATACCAAAAGTTGTACTTTCCCTGCAACAAGGGAGATTTTGGTTTCATGAGGAGGCCAATTTCTTTTCAAAAAAGTCAAAACAAATGAACACACTTCCCCAACAATAACAAAACCTATAGCCAAGGCTGTTGGTTATCCATGAGGGTTTATTTCCACTTTAGACCCCTGATGGGAGCAACAATGCAGAGGCCCTTTACAGAGTGGTGAAGCATATCATATAAAAGATACAAAATATAACATCTTTACATGTGCCCTTCATAGACATAGGAGTGTGCTTTGACGAGCTGGTTGGAGCAGTGGATACTTCCCAGTCATTCCCTCTCAGGGGCTTCTCTGGCTGTCTTGCTCTGATGGAGATTTCCAGGACAGAGAGCTCCAGGTAGAAGGAGGACAGGCAGCCCTGTGAGGGCCAGAGAGGCTGCTGGCAGTCAGGGAAGCTCTGAGCGCTCCAGCTAGAAAGACCCTGCAGGGGACCTAATGCCCTCCTATTGCTGATGGAGAACCAGAGACTCAGAGAAGGAAAATGATTTCCCAAAGGTTATACAGCCAGCTGGGAGCAGAGCAGGGACTAGAACCCAGGACTCTTGGCTCTTTTCACTGCCTGCCATGGGTGAGCCTCTGATTCCTTTGACTCTGGAAAATGAAGGAGTGGGTCTCTCTGAACATTCTGTGGGGTGGATTCTCCGCCCAGCTTATGCCCTAGGGATGCCAGGCAGCCTGGCAGGATTTGGGTGACTTCTAATGTGCCCACCCCACTCTTTCTTCCATTTTCCTGCCCAAAAGCACAGCAGGATACGGTGTGGGTCTTTTCTTTTCCCAGGTAATCAGCTAAGTCCCCAAATTTGGGTCTGGGGTTCAGGTAGTAGCTACTGAACTACTATAGATACTATATTTCAAGGCTGAAAGATTGCTTTGTGCTTATCTGGAGCAGCAGGTGTGGACATCCATGGTGTCAGCTGGTATTTCAAGGTGGCATATGGGCCCAAACGTGTTCTGAGTTGACAATGGGAATTTAAGGGCTTGGTGAGCCTCCCGCTGATATTCTGCTCCCACTAGTCAGCACAAACCTTCCCAACTTTCTCCATGTCCTTTGAAATTCCTTTAATGGGGAACATAACGGATAAGGCTTAGACTGCAAGAAGCTTTTAGGAGAGAAACCCCAGGCAAGAAAGTTCTCCAAGGGATTACACTAGGAGAGAGGGGCTTGGCTATGAGCCATCTCCCCAAACCTGAATGCTCTTCTCCTAGAGGAAGGACTAGGCCAAGGCTAGTCCCAGAAGGCAGAGCAGGAAAATATACAGATGCAGCATGCAGTTCAATGTTAGAAACCATTTTCTAATAGTCAGGTCCAAGCTCAGTCATACCAACAGTGGAACCGATGCGTTTCATAAGTGGTCAGGAGTGAATAAAGGCCACTGGGATAAGAAGTATGGCCTGGAGAGGAGTGCTGGGATGGCCTTGGTTTAGCTCCTGCATTGTATTACTGGGGAGAGTGAGGCCCAGACAGGCGAAGAGACTTGGACAAGCTCAGGAATGCAAGTCTCCTGCCTAGAGGCTTTTCCTATACCACACTGCTGCCTCTCAGGGTCCTGGGGGCTCTTTCCATAGGAGAAGCCACCGCTAGGTCAGTGTGTTCCATTCCATTTGGTCTGATAAGTAATGTGGAGTGTGCTGTCGGAAGTGCAGTGTAGCTTCACTCAGGGGAGGCAGGCCCTGAGGAAGGAAGTCAGCTCACTGTTCCACCTGAGGCTCCGCCTTGTGGTGAGCCCATCTGCTCCCACACCCAGTCCACATAGTTGGAGACCTTTGTGTAGACTCCATAGACCTGCTTGCTGCCACATTCTTCAGGTCCCCCCCAGGACACCAGGCCTTGCACCACCCAGCGCTGGCTTAAGTCATCAAGGATGACAAAGGCCCCACCGCTATCTCCAAGGCACGTGTCTTTGCCGCCCTCATAGTAGCCAGCACAGAACATGTTCTCTGTGACACTGTAATTGCCTGAACGGGACTCATAGCTAGTTTTGCACTCAGCGTGAGGCACCACAGGTAACTTGACATACTGCAGGACATCTGACAAGGTCCGCGTGCCACTGCCGATGATCTCATCCACTGTCACATTGGGATTGGAGATGCCCCAGCCGGCCACCAGGCCCAGCATGTGGGGGGACGGGCCTTCAGGCTCCAGCCTTGGCAGGCAGACAGGCATAACGAGGGGTCCCAGGGGCACGGGCTCCTGCAGCTGCACCAGAGCTATATCATGGTTGTAGTTTTGGATGTTGAAGTCTGGGTGGAGCACCACTCGGGCAGCTGAGCTGTTGACTGCCCCTGATTTGTCCCGCACATCATGCAAGCCCAGGTAGACGGTGACATGCTCCTTGGAGACTGGTATCACTGTGGTGTCTCTACGCTGGGAGCGCAGCACATGGGCTGCTGTGAGGATCCAGGACTCAGAGAGCAGGGCCCCACTCCCAAACCACTTGTCGTTTGGCACTCTCGAAGTGTCCTCCACCACTATCAGGGCCTGCCACGGGAAGAGGCCGGGCTCAGCATTTCGGCCCCCGATGATCCTCTTGACCAGGCTTGGCAGGGAGCGGGAGGGCTGACCACACTCTGTAAGGAGAAAGAGGGAACAGGGACAAGGGACAGAGACTGGTCAGGTCAGCCATATGACAGAAGCCACAAAGAGAAATTCACATGTCACCTACTATAGATTATGCCACCATGGGACCCTAACCTGCCTGGGTCATGCCAGCCTGGAAAAGCTCTACTCAGGGTCATTTTGGGTCTATGTCGCTCTAGGCTGGCCCATCTCTAGTCTGTCTCTTCTGTAGCTGGGACCCTCTCTGGACTGGACCACTCTGCTTGGGCTTTCTCTATCCTGAACCATCTCTGGCTAAGACCACTTGTGACTCGGACCATTGACAGCCATCTATTTCTAGTAGTGGACACTTATCCCCTTCCTTCTCTAGAAAGGCAGGTCTTATTTCAGAAGTTGTCCATGCTATGGGAACCTAGAAAGCTTCTGAAAGTTTTCTTTCCATGGGGACAGAGAGATGGAAGGAACCTAAAACACCATCTAGCAGGTCACAGCAAACGCTAACAAAGATGGTAACAAAGATGCTGGAAGTCTTGACCTGGCTTTTCTCTTCCATTTCCCTTGTGACTCTGAGTCAGTAAATTTCCCTCTCTGGATTTCAATTTTTGATCTGTCAAATGAAGCATTTGGTCACAATGATCTCCAAGGATCCTTCAAACTCCAGGGATCCTTTAATTTTCGTTTTATTTGCCTTAGCCATCACCATTTTCTGGGTAAGTAAACCTCCTGAGTTTAAGTGACTAGCCCAAAGGGATACAACTCTTAAGTCAGATAGCAGGAGCTTAACTAGATTCTAAGTCTAGTACCCACACTGACTCAATAGATATTAAGACCATGGGCATAGGGCCTTAAACCTTTTCTTCTCTGTCCTAAAAGAATCTTGCTATAAATTGGTGCCCATGGATTAAGGCCCAGGGCATCCAAGGTTGGGGAAAGATGGCATAATCTATAAGCAATGATGCATGGACCCTACTCTGGGCCACCCATCATTGCACCCAGGAGCTGTGTAGTACCTTTAGGGGAAGGAGAAAGATCTGAGCAAACTTCATTCCACTGAGTTGCACCCTGAGCATGCACATGCACCACCAGCCTCCTGCAGCCAAATGGCTCTGGCCCATGAGCAGGTCTTCGGCACCAGGCCCCTGCTGGCTAAGAACATGCTTGCACGGCCCTCCCAGGCACGGTGCTTGGGTCTTGGAGGTAGACCTACTGTGAGTGTGGGCCTCCTCCTGGTTCCAAATGGCCAGACTACACTCCTTGGCCTGGGCGCTTTCGACAATCCTTTAGACACCATGGAACATTTGAGTTTTCTTGGCAACTTTGGGAGAGCAGGCTTTTAGCAACCTAATGCTTTTCAGATGCTCTTCTTCCTGAGGCCAAATGCTTCTTGCTTGATCCTGGGGCACCCTGCCATTCGCCCCAGGCCAGATGTGAACTGGTCTTTGTAACTCTCTGTGGCCTGGCCTTTCAAAGTTGAGGGTCAGCCTTCCAATTACAAGTAGCAAACTGCAAGGCAACATCTCAACGCAGCTCTGCGATTGGTCCTACATATATTTAGTGCTTCAAGGCCCTCATCTGGTAAGGGACACGTCTGTGACTTGGTCCATGGTCACAACAAAGCCAGTACTAAACGGTACCTTTCTCCAACCAAGGTGCCAGTGGCACACTGCAGGTCACGGATCAGATCTGGAGAAACCTTGGAGAACAGCTAATTTACAGATGGAAACATGGAAGTTCAGAGAAAGAAATGACTTACTCAAAGTTGTTAGAGGGAAAGCCAGAACTCGAGCTTGTTTGTCCTGAGTCTAGCTTCATATCTCCACTGAAATCTGTTTTTCTCCTTGATGTGTTCTTGTCCTTTTAAGAGGTTGAATGATGCAACAAGCCCTTGGGAGAGCTCATTGAAATGGGGTCATTCTTATTGGCTGCTGCCATTCCCCACCCAGTCTTTCCTGGGAGAAAGGAATCTTCTTGAAATGTTATAGCTTTGGCTATGCTGAAGCCAGATTTGGGTTCTAGAGGATAGTGGTTAGTGAGGGAGGGTCTTTAAAGAAAAATGTGATGCTCTAGGATTCAAGGTACCTGAGGATGGCATAAAACATGACCATGGTAAAAGAATGGCTCGGCATTGCTTATGTTGCCATCAAAAGTATTGAGTTCACCTTTCAGCTCTGCCCCTAATTTTCTACAAGTAGCCTTGTACAAATCACTACACTATTCTGATACTTAGTTTTCTCATTTATAAAATAAGGGGGCAAGTAATATTTGCTTAGCAGGCCCCCTGAAATGGTGGGCCTTATGACAATAGATGAGATGGCCTTCTCCATCCTGGCCTGCATCCTGGTTCAATCACACAGTGTTTTGCGAAGAGAGACTTTACAAATTTCTGGCCTGGTTCAATGATACACCATGGTTCTGCCCAACACTTGGTGTTAAAAAGAATTTCATGACTCATTGTATCCAAGATGCTTTGTACAAACATAGAGGATGATGACCATTAAAAATCATAGAATAGCTGGGTGTGGTGGCTCATGCCTGTAATCCCAGCACTTTGGGAAGCCGAGGTAGGAGGATCACATGTGGTTGGGAGTTTGAGACCAGCCTGACCAACATGGAGAAACCCTGTCTCTACTAAAAATACGAAGAAAAAAAAAAAAATAGTCGGGCATGGTGGCGCATGCCTGTAATCCCAGCTACTCGGGAGTCTGAGGCAAGAGAATTGCTTGAACCCAGGAGGCAGAGGTTGCAGTGAGCTGAGATTGCACCATTGCACTGCAGCCTGGGCAGCAAGAGTGAAACTCTGTCTCAAAAAAAAGAGTCATAGAATATCACAGGTCTCTTGGTCCTGATGCTTTACTTCTGAGGTATGGGATCCCAGACCCAGAGATGTGAAATTACTTACCAAAGATCACAGTTAGGAAATGGCAGCATCAGTATTAGTACCTAGGGCCCTAACTCTTTGCCCAGGGCTTCTTCCCCTTCCTGAGGCAGCCACATGGCTTTCCAGCATGGAATCTATCCCTAGCTTTCTTTGGCTCACATACTCTTTTAGCAAAATGGGGATTAGATCCTCTGGTTTGCTACAGCTCCACCATTCCTCTCTTCTCTGAGGCTTCACTGCCTGGAGTCCTTGGGTGTACTTCTGGGCAAGCCTAATTGAGGTAAGTGGAATCAGCAGAATGGGTGGGATGAACGTTCCCTTATTCCACATCCTCTTAAGTTTTTCTTAGAAATAAAGAGCTCTTATGTGAAGCCTTCCTGGTCAGTTCTTACCCCTCCACTCATAGACAACCAGGCATTGTTACTTCCTTCTTCTCTGGGATCCCATAGCACCTGTGATGGTCAAAACCTGACTCTCAAATGCTAATACATTCTTCACTTCTTAAGGATGAATGGTAGACAACTCCATAGCCTTTCCATTTTAGTGTCTAATCTGATGTCTAGAAGCCTCCTGATATGGTTTGGCTATGTCTCAAACTGGCTATGTCTCATTTCTTTCTTGCCTGCCACCATGTAAGATGTGCCTTTCACCTTTGGCCATGATTGTGAGGCTTCTCCAGCGATGTGGAACTCTGAGTCCAATAACCTCTTTTTCTGTATCAGTTACCAGTCCTGGGTATGTCTTTATCAGCAGTGTGAGAACAGACTACTATACCTACTGTGTACTAGTATACCTACTTTATACCGTATACTGTAGGGTTACTGAAATGTACCATTAATATAATACACTACGTCAGTTTACCCAACACTCTCATTCAGCAAAATACAAATATCACCCAATGCTTAACCATATTGCAAATTTCCTGCTGTTTCTGCAAACATGCAGATGGAATTAGACAAGGCACTTAATTTTCAGTATTCCTCAATGCTGTCTTGAGTGATTGCATCATTAAACTACTGCCATTCTTACTTTTTCTAAAAAAAAAAATTACCATGTTGTGAATATTAAATTTAATTTTTTTGTAGATTATTTGTTTAACCCTAGAGTGTGCATTTTGGGGTTATACTTTTCTAAGTCAACTTGAGTAGCTACACAGTGTGATTGCACTGCAAATCACCCATACTATTTATTTATTTATTTATTTTTCAAGACAGGGTGTAGCTCTGGCGCCCAGGCTGGAGTGCAATGGTGCAATCTCGGCTCACTGCAGCCTCTGCCTCCTGGGTTCAAGCAATTCTCCTGTCTCAGCCTTCCGAGTAGCTGGGATTACACATGCGCGCCACCACGCCTGGCTAATTATTTTTGTATTTTTAGTATAAATGGGGTTCCACCATGTTGACTAGGCTGATCTTGAACTCCTGACCTCAGATGATCCACCCGCCTTGGCCTCCCAAAGCGTTGGGATTACAGGCGTGAGCTACCACGCCTGGCCTATACTTTTAATGCTAAAGCAAATGTCCCCAAAATCTGTATGCACAGTAACACTTCCTGTCACCACAAAATTTTCTTTCTATTTTAAAGGGGAGTCGGTAAGTAAACCATGGGAAAGGCAGCAGTTGGAAAGGCTTGACCACGTTGCTGTTTGGAAGAAAGAATTTCTCACTCCGTCTTATCATGATGTTGTTTGTCTTATCATCTCCTGGATAGCATGGTGAGTGCTTGAGGACAGGGTACCCACTTTTCCAATTTCCCTGGCACGACAGCAGATGCACGCACAAACTGTGTTCTATGAAAAAGCTTGTGGCAAGGACACAGAGAGGGGACAGGAGGGCTCTCAGAGTGACGGAGCAGGCAGAAAATACAGGCTGGTTTGAGAAGGTGTGAAGCAGGGCTTCTCTGACCTTTAACCTTTTGAAGACACCTCTTAAAAAGCAATCAAAGCATTACCTCCTCTGTTCCCCATCTCCCTGTTAACAGCCAGAAGACCTGGGGTCCTAGGGCCTTGGATGGAAAACCATGAGGCAAAGAATTTGAAGGGTGAGGTACCTGGAAGGCAGGTGGGCAGTCTTCTCCCCAATACTTTATTCATCCAGACTCCTTGGGCAGAGCAGGTATATATACCTGGATTAGTGAAAGAGGTTAGGAGAAAAGGGAGAAAATGGTTGATTTGCAGCACATGGAAAATAGATCTGGGTACTTAATTTCTCTAAAGTGAGTTATTACAAAAGTCCTCCAAATGGTCATCTAGGCTCAGATACGATTGTCTCTGAGCCTAGATGTGCTAAGAAGAATGAGGAAGAAAGTGGAGGAATGTGGCAGGTACTCTCTGGGATATAATCCTCCAAAGGGACCAATTAACCTCCAAATGTCTTCAAATACCCACAGGGCTACCATCCTAGTCCTTCTATCAAACTCCCTTTGCAACCTGAAGGATCTTTCTAAAATGGGAATCTGACCATGTCCTTTCTTAGCTCAGAATCACCAAAGGCTGGTTGTCACCCTCAAAAATAAACACCACGCTCTTCAGCATGGTGTCTGTCTAAAGCTCTGGGGAGTCCCACTCCTGCCTGGCTGAGGGCTGCTCCCCTCCCCACCCCACGCTGCCCAGGTCCTGGAAGGCATTTCCCCCTCACTTGTCACAAAGACCTGGGCTTATATAGCTCTTTGTTGCACATATGCCCTTTCGTTCCTTCTCCATTTGACAGACTCTTTAATAAGCATACATTTGTGACCACCATCTCGCTGGAGTTTCAAAATCGCTCTAAGAGCTTCATCACTGTTCCTTCTTTTAAAAATGAGGACTTCGGGCCAGGTGCGGTGGCTCACGCTTGTAATCCCAGCGCTTTGGGAGGCCGAGGTGGGCGGATCACTTGAGGTCACGAGTTCAAGACCAGCCTGACCAACATGGCAAAAGCCCGTCTCCACTAAAAATACAAAAATTAGCTGGGCATGGTGGCAAGCTGTTGTAATCACAGCTACTTGGGAGGCTGAGGCAAGAGAATTGCTTGAACCCAGGAGGTGGAGGTTGCAGTGAGCCGAGATCATGCCACTGCACTCCAGCCTGAGTGACAGTGAGACCCTGTCTCAAAAACAAAAACAAAACCAAAAAACAAACAAACAAAAAAACCAAAAAGGAGTTGGAGGCTTAGATGAGTCAGGAGAATGTTCTCAGGGCTTGCATGCCAGAGAGGCAGAGCTGATGGGCCCTCCTTTCTCCCTGAGAGCTCCTTTTCTGCTAGGGACTGTGAGTGCGTGTGAGGGGGTGTTGGGCTGCCACAAGGCAGGGAGAGGCGGGTTATGTCTCTAAGCCATTCTCCTCCCAGTTCCTCCCAAACCCCCAGTGTGGCCAAGGGACAGGTTATTGCAAGTCCTTCACCCTCTGGACAGTGTGCTGCTGCCCAGTCCCTGGGGCGGCCAGGGGTCTCTGCCAGGTGGCATGGATGAGGTCTGGACAGGGACTGCTGTAGCTGTGGCTGTGCTTGAGCTGTGGTCGGGGGATATGCTGGGCTCCCTGGGGAGGCAAAGGATCTGCTCCTCACTCCCCAACCCTGCCTGGACCCCTGTCCGTATCAGCGGAACAGGTCTTTGAAGGAAGGTCCCTTACCTGCTGACTGGGTCTGGCCTGGTGAGATGTTGCCCTCACCCAGAAGCCAAGGCAGAGACTGGGTGAAGCAATAATACTGGCCATTTTTTGGAAACCCCAACTCAGCCTCAGACCACATGAAGGAGTTTAACTTGGGGTATTCCAGGCTTCCTTTAGCGTCTCGTTTCTTCCCTTAGTTGTGTCAATGTGTGACTCCTTCACACTCCCACCAACAACTCATTAGTAAATCAGTGCTAGATTTAAAGTTAAAAACAAAAAAGCCTGGGTTTTGGTCTTGAGACTGTTTCTGCATCTCCACATGGACACAGTAACACAAGCTCATGGAAAGTGAGAACCTGAGGAGATGTGTGAGTGACACGTTTTGCATTATCAGGCTCTGCACACTTATGAGCAGTTCTTCCTTTCAGAGCTGCCTCGGCCTCCAGCCCAACCCTGAGGCCCCGAGAGTGTGAAACGGGAGTGGGGTGGCTCAGCATGGAGGGCTTACCTGTGATATTGTTGAGCATCTTGTAATAGGGCTCCTGGCAGGAGTATCTGATCTCAGACTTGTATGTGGTGAGGTTGTTCCTTGTGGAGAAGGTGACCAGCCCATGTTCCAGCTCTCCTGGGGCTCTACAGTCTACAACTGAGAGAGAAGAAGTGAGAACCCTCGACTGCCTTTTGCTCATCATCTTCTGGCTATCTGATGGATCCGTGTCATGCAGATGTACAGGTTGTGCACTGCACACAATTCCAGAAGGCAATACTATAATGCCTCTGAAGGGTGCCCCTGGGATGTGCAGTGTACAACCTGTGAAGCTACCAGTGGTCCTGCTTTCGAGGTCTCTCCCATTCATTATGGTACTACTGTGTGGTCAACTCACCTGGCCAGTGTCAATTTTGGGTAGGGGAAGGTCTCCTGAGGTTTAAACAGACTCCAGCCTCTTACCCACCAGGGCCTCTTTCTTTTACTTCTAGTTTTATTGTGCAATCCTCTCTGCTTCTTCTGCCCAGGGATGAAACCCTTGGCTTAGCGAGAAAATTATAGCTGACATAAACCAAATAATCTTTTGTTCTTCTAGTCCCAATCCTAGGCTGAGTAAGAGCAGCTAATATGCTCACATTGGAGTCTGGCACAAAAAATAAAAAAACCCCAGCTCCTGTATGAGTACACAGCCCCACCTTGCTGCCTCCCCAGGCAGCTTGCTTGGCCCTAGAAACCAGGAGGCAGGGTTGGAGGCAGATCAGCTTTCAGCCTTCTCCTATTCATTTTCTACAATTGTTGATGGCCGGATGTTGGAGCCATAATTCCCAGTACAGGACATGACTAAAGATGCCTGCTCCTCAGAGGTGGTCTTTGGGGAGCTTTCCAGTCCAGCTCAGTCTTAGGGGTGTTGTCAGCACTGATGGAGCCCAGCGTGAGTCAGCTGAGAGTCAGGGCATCTTTTCATGGCCACATCAGAGGCTCTGGACCCAAATTTGTCAATCTTTTCATTCTTAAGGAAATCCTAATCTTAGGTATAACAGCCTACGGCAGAGTTGAAGAATCATAGATGAATCATAGACTGTCACAGCTGGAAAGAAACCTGAAGTAGGCAATCTAGAATGTTCTCTTTATTTTATCTATGAGCCCAGAGAGGAGATTTGACTTGTCTAAGGTCATACAGCAAGTTACTGTCAGAGTGAGAGCAAGATTTGACCTCAAACCCAGTGCTGTTTTAGTAAATGGAACTAGTAGTTCTTAAGGATCTGTTTTCCAGTTAAATGGCCTATTTTAGCTGGCCAATGGTGGATATCAATTGTCAGAATTTCCAGAGCCCTGGTAAAATTTCCAAAGTTCCATGTCCTCCTGAATTTTACCTGGTCATTTTGGGAAACAGTGAGACATAATTTACCCCTAAGTGCCATTTAGACATTGTGATTTTGACTTTAGGATTCCAAATTCATGTTTTTGATTAGCTAGAGAGTCCACTCAAAATGTAAATAATTCCAAGTCCCTCCAGGTTGGAGGAAAAGATGAAGGAAGGGAGGAAATACAGGTACTTCTTATCCACAAAGAAGGCAAACCAAGACAACAGGTTTTGTCCTGGCACCCAGTCCAATTACCCTGGACAAATCATCTCCATTTGTTTTGATAACCCAAAAGTAGAGATGCTCTTCCACTTTGTGAGGTAAACGTGTGCAGCTCAACACTAGGATAATGACCAATAATGTTTATTATTTAAATACTATAAACAGTTTAAATTCTGCTAAAGCAGATTTTTCCTCCTCTTTTAGAAAACACCATTGACCTTGTACCTAGGTATTGGTGTTACTCATCTCCCTTAACTTTGGTCCAGCAGTTTGTTTTGCCTAAACTAATCTCAAGACCTGACCACCTAGTTTAGGAATTCCAGGGTTGGCCTTAGCGTGACTAGATGGTCGGGGCCCTGGGAGCCTGTTATGTGGCTGATGCTGGCGGAGAGATATTTTCTGGGTGGAGGACATACTTTCACATCACTTCAGAGAAGTAACTTTGTCCACTGATACAGCTGGCCTACAACTGGGTAGAGGGGGTGATAAATAGTGGAACATAGAGGGTCTTGGCAGTGTGGAGGAGCACACTTTCTTCCCCAGTCCACAGTGGCAGGGAAAAAGCCATGTCTCTCTGGGACACGGAAGTGACTTCCCGTCACAAGAGGCCTTGAGCAGGTCTGTCTGGCACAGTCAGCACGCACTAGACCCTGCTTCCGCCGTTGGCCTATGCTCTTTGCTTTAGGAAGGGTGTTACCCTTTTCTGTAAAGTCCTGTCTGGCCAGTTCCGCACTCTGGAATCAAAACACCCTTCTCTTTCCCCTTGCCTTGGCGGTACCGCCCAACACCCTATCCCCACGGTAAGTCCTTGCTGCCACTTATTTTCCTCCAGACACACCTTGCTTGACCTGCAGATCCAAGTGTGCTTTGCTGTATTGGGGGGCTTCCTAGAGAACATTGCACATCTTCCTAGAGATGTGCAATCAGATAATCCTGGCACTCAGGCCTGGGGTTTTGGGCTCTAGCCCCGTCCTTGGCCTCATCTTCTTTCCTCCCCTCGGTGTACCCACCCTCCAAACACCAGCTCCTTCAGTGTGCTCTCCTGCTGCCTCCGGCTCCCAGGCCTTGCTGGTGCCATCCCTGTTGCCCGGGGCACCCTGTGTCCATGCTCTGGCCACCCTGGAGTCTTGATGAAACACCGCTTCTTCTTGAAAGCCTTTCTAATTCTAACTGGACAGGGCTGCTTCCTTGTTTCTTTGATGGGATGTATCTAATGTTGTCTGCATCAAAGCTATTACAATTATTTGGGTACATATCAAATCTTCCTCTTAAATTCTGATTCCCTGTATGGCACTGAGTAAGATTGCTGTTAATACTTTGTGGGTTTTAAGACATTTATTCAACTGACACTTGTCTTTAGTAGCCAGCCCATCTCTTCTTTCAGTGGTATCTCTAGCCAAGAATGGCACCTCGGTCTCCAGACTGCCTAGGGTTCTCCCCTCACCACACAGCCATTTAATCACCAAATAGATCGGGCAGTCCATTTAATGCAAAGTTTCTCTGACATGCGTACCCAGATGTTCAGACGGAAGCAGAGATTCCAGCTGCCACTCCCCAGCCCTTTCTCTGTCACTGTTTAGGACCTGTGATGTCCCATGGCACAGAGCTGGGGCTACTGCTTTCAGGTGTGATACCTATCTTTTTAAAATTTTTAATCAGCGAATTTTAAGAAACATAGGACATGTAAGCCCCAGAAGACAGAATCTCTAATGATGACATTTCAGCCCCATGCTAGGTAGGGGTAGAAGGGATACTTTTGTGAATGAGAAAACATTCAGATTCTCAAAAATCCACACTCTGTGAGTTATTATTTGCTTTACCTACTCATGGTGGTTAAGAAAGCAGCAACAGGTAACACCTTCGGATTCATAAAGTCACAGGCAGTCTGGCTCATTTAAACTTGACATGTAGAATGGATTAGAAACCACTTTGATCTGGTCAGCCTGAGGCCACATGATTATATATTCAATCTTATGTCTTTAAGACCAAGGGCATTTTTTTTTTTCCTTTGAGAAGAGCACAGTCCACTCAGAGGTGCTAAAATAAATCCCACATTATTTTTTTCATTATTTTCAGGAGTAGTATTTGAATGATGGGCGAACCCTCAAGTGGCGAATTTGTTTTCACACACGTAGCAGCTTCAACTGCTGAGATCATGTTGCCTTGTTCAGCACCCATTCTAATCCACACTGAAAGGGGCACGGGAGTGTTGTTGGGTGGGGCGGGGTGGTGCAGCTCTGGGCCCCAGGGGTCTTGGGAGTGATCCATTTCTGGATGTCTGCATTGTGTGGGGTCTCGTCATTCACTCTGTCACTTGCTCTGACTTGAGTTCGCTCTCCAGATCGATTTCGTTTTCTGCCACTATGGTGAAGATCAAAGAGGGATCAAGAGGTACAGAGGACGGAAGCAGAGAAAGGAAGAGAAAGAGAGAGAGAGAGAAATTAGCAAGCAAAGCAGAAACAGTTTATGCAGGAAATACAGAAATCACTTCACCAGAATTGATTAAGAATGCATAGTTTAGGTACAGCCAGTGTGAAGAACAGTTTGGGATTGTGGAATCTGTATCATTCCGAGAATTTGCAGAGTCATACATCCTGGCTCATGAGGATTATAAAATTCTGCCCTGGAGGGAGCGTTGCCTGCATCTGGTCCAAACCCTGACTTGACAGCATTCAGAGTAGAACAGGGCTTGTCCAGAGGCCACCACAGCAAGGTGGAGGCCAGAACAACAACCTGTAATTCCCAGCTTCTTTTCGAGTGCACGTTTCTTTACCACACAGTGCACACCCCTTGTCTGTTTCCAGTCCTGTACTCCATAATCCCTGGGGACTCTCAACTCCTCAGTCTTGTCCTTGCCTCTCCCCTAGGACCTAGCACAGTGCCTGGTACAGAGAGATGCTCAATAAATACCTACTGAGTAAGCAAAGATGCTGGGTATGCCTGAATGGGAATTCTGATCGTCTTAATCCAGCCCATTTTGGGAGAATAGGGTCATATGATGGAAACAGTCCCTCTTTACTACAAAATGACAGGGTGTTCTGTTGTATGCTAATGTAAGTCAGGGAAAAATATTAGTTAGGGAAAAAATATTAATGCTTCCTACTTTCCAAAAATATGAATGAGAGAAACAAAACCACTTCCTAGTGAGGGGATTGGGTTGGGGCGGGAGATGTTTGTTGATCTTTTGCACGTTTCTGGCCCTCCATGGGTGTGGTATGTATATTAACCCAGCTAATCCCCAAAGCAATCTTGAGGGTGGGAAACTGAGGCCAAAGAGTCTGAATACACTGATTAGGGACTCTCAGCTGGTAGAGTCTGCATTTGAATCTAGAACTTCCTAATTCCAAAGCCTGATTCTATCCAAAACACCTCATATCCTCCTTTACCTTCTCCTTCTACATGGCCCTTGCTTTGTTCTGCAGAGTGCTTTGCTTAGAACCCAGTCAGAGCACTGTGCCTTGAGCCTGGGATTGGAGGAGGTGGTGACTGTGGCCACCAGCACTTGAGTTCCTCCATGCCTGGACTTTGTCTTTTCCATCTGACTTCCCTATGGAACTCTACAGAGGCATGCAGTCAACATTTTTTGAAACATTTTGTTAAAGCCATAAAATGCCCCCTCCTTCCCTATGCTAGGCTCTGACCCCAGCCACATCATAGGAAAAGGAAAAATTTCATCATATGAAAAGGAAAAGAACAAGCATATTTTACTTCAAAGTTCTTCCTGGGATTTGCCTTAAGGGAATGTCCCCCTTGGGACAATGGGAGGAGCTATGTCTGCGTACTGAATCAAGGCCATGTAGGAGAAAGGGACGAGGATAGCGCTCCAGTTTGCATGAAAAGTCATGAAAAGAAGATGGGTGGGACCAACTCCAATCCGGTTTTTTGTTTTTTTGTTTTTGTTTTTTTTTGAGACAGAGTCTTGCTCTGCCACCCAGGTTGGAGTGCAGTGGCACAATCTCGGCTTACTGCTATCTCCGTCTCCTGGGTTCCAGCAATTCTCCTGCCTCAGCCTCCCGAGTAGCTGGGATTATAGGTGTGTGCCACCATGCCTGGATAATTTTTGTCTTTTTAGTAGAGACTGAGTTTCACCATGTTGGCCAGGCTGGTCTTGAACTCTGGAACTCAAGTGATCCACCTGCCTCTGCCTCCCAAAGTGCTGGGATTACAGGCGTGAGCCACCGCGCCAGGCTCTAATTCTTGACCTCACCTCTCCATCATAAAGCAAATTCTCCCTTCTCTCTCCCTTCCTTCCCTGACTATTTCTGTCACTGTGCCTCCTCTCATCAATGTTGGCCATGGATAAGTTTCTACAACTGTGGTCCTTATAAGTCTTTCATTGAAATCACCTGGGTGTTGAGGGGTGGTTGCAGAGGGTGGTGGTGAGGTGAAGTGGTTGGAAGCTTGTATTTTTACAAAGCTCAGTAGATGATTTATATAGACTATATCATTTTAAAACCATTGGCATATCTTCTAAAATATAAAGCTAGTCCAAACTCCTTATTTTATAGTTGAGGCAAAGGATCTTATTCACAATCACAGAGCTGGTTAGGGGCAGAGCCAAGGCAAGATCTTACTCTGGGTCCCAGGAGCCAGTGAAGAGCTGCATCCTTTGCTTCATGCAGGCCAACTGTGCTGACCTAACAGCCCTTCCTGTACAGCCCTAAATCATGAGTTGTCTCAGAAGATGTAGGGGATATGGCTGATGGCCACGTGAAGACTAGCAAGATCATTCAGCTCTGGGCACCAGCACCAGACTAGTTTCCTGAATTAGCAATTGCCAAAGCTGGTTTCGAGCCTGGACACATGCTATTCCTTTAGTAAGTTCGGCAACCCATCTATGGACTGAAGTAAAATTGGTATTTAACAAAGTACTGGGCCCACAAGTTTCTTTTGGGATCCAAACGTCTTATTGCCAAAAGGGGCATTGATATTCTTTTTTCCCCCAACCCTTGTGTGTCTATTAAATTTCTGCTCCCATCCCCTTCAGAGTGCTCCTGCCACACTTTCACCCTTGCATGTGCCGCTTGGATCCTGCCAGTGTTGGGGAGCTCAGTATCTTTATAACAACCCATTAGGCTTTCTTACTTTTGCAGGTGGGAATCTTGTTACTCCACGTCCCGTCCTTCAGACACTCAATCTGGAATGTGTCCATCTCCACATTATCCTGGGAAGAGACAGGAAGAAGGGAGTGGGAAGAAGGAGGCGGGGGTGGTGTTAGGGGGTTTTTCCTAGCAAAACCAACTCAAGTTCCACACGTGTCTGTCCTCGACTGAGATTTTCCACCCATGGGCCTCCAAGGGCAAGCTTGAAGGTAGGGGAAAGATACACAATGAATTCATATTCCCTTTTCATACTCTGGAGAGGGGCAAGGGCTGTGTGCGAGAAGGGGTTTGGGCAACTATCTCTGAAGGGAAGACTGTAAGCATTGACTCCTTTTTCAGAGCAGTGCTTCTCAAACCAGGGCAAGCAGTCAGCATCTCCTAGAGGGCTTGTTAAAACACAGGTGGCCAGGCTTCTCCCCCAGAGTTTCTGATTCAGCAGGGCTGGCTTACCCAAGCATTTGCATTTCTAACAAGTTCCCAGTGATGCTGAGACTGAGGACCCCTCTTTGAGAACCATTCCTTGGAAGCAGTGGTCCTTTAGCTTGGCTGCACCAATCACTGGTCCCAGTCCCAAAAAGTCTGCTTTAACTGATCTCAGGTGAGAGCTGGGAGGTGATTTTTTTTTTTTTAAGCTAACAATGTGATTCCTAGAACTACTGCTTCAGGGGGTGGGAGAGTGAGGGGAACCTATCTGTTCGTTTTTTTTATTTTTTGAGACAGAGTTTTGCTCTTGTCACCCAGGCTGAAGTGCAATGACACAATCTCAGCTCACTGCAACCTCCACCTCTCAGATTCAAGCGATTCTCCTGCCTCAGCCTCCCGAGTAGCTGGGATTACAGGCGCCCGCCACCACACCCAGCTATTTTTTTATTATTTAGTAGCGGTATGGTTTCGCCATATTGGCCAGGCTGGTCCTGAGATCGGGTGATCAACCCACCTGGGCCTCCCAAAGTGCTGGGTTTACAGGCGTGAGCCACTGTGCTTGGCCCCATCTGCTACTTTTAAACCGTCTACTTCCTTTCCTGGTATCCCACTCCACTCCCCTCTATAAGCCGATGAACTTTATTACAGTTCTCAGCCTTGATTATAGAGCTGTATGGATCCATATTTTTAAAATTCGAACCAGCTCATGCTCTGATTAAAAAATAAAACAAACAAATTTTTGTGCCACTTTCAGAGTGTGAGACTGCCTGGGACACATGCTTTGGAATTTCTGGAGCATTTGAGAAGTTGATGGGCAGCTAGGAAATTCTGTGCTGGAACTATGACAAGTGCTGGCAGCCCATCTGCCCTGGGGAGGTGCAGGTTTGGAGAGTTTCTGTGGCCTGCTCACTACCGTTTCCCGGGCAGGGCTCTGCACCTTCAGCACTTTGTAGCCTGTGTCACAGCTGACGAGCACTTGGTCTTTGAAGGAATACTTGGCTTGGGAGGGCTCGATTTTCCCATGGACAGGAGGTTGTAGCTCTGGGCACTCATTTCCTGGTGGGGAGCAAATGAAAGAACAGCAGGTGAGAAAATGAGAATTCTGACCTTAAAGGGCCAGTCCCTAGAAAGCAAGGCCTGATGAAGGTGAATAAAACATAGAACTGGGTATTGGAGGTATGGATCTTCCAGGCCCTTCAAGAGACTAATTCTGGAGCCGTGAATAGGGCAGTTTCCAACTTGGACCACCACGTCCTTACTTGTGGAATGAAATGGTCGACCAGATGATTTCAGTAAAACTCAGGATTGGGAGGAATGTTAAATGTCATTAAATCCAATCCTTGTCTGATGCTTCTTTTACAACATCCTCTGCAGTAGACACCAAACATACTGCTCAGCTAGGAGCCCCACCAGGTACAAACCTGCATCCCTCCTCCCTCAGCCACTACCAGCATCCTTCCTCCCTCAGCCACCACCCCTGGGAGGGCTAAGCATGGCGGCTCAGGGACACAGTGACGGGGAGCTTAACGCCTCCCTAACCTGTACCTTTCAGGCTCAGACTCTGCTGATTACATGAACATTGTTTTCCTTCTTAGCTGAAATTTGCACCCCTGTAATTTTTACTCATTTGTCCTCTCAGGCCACCAAGGATGACCCAAATTGCTCTTTCTTCCCAAGGCCCTTCTTCAAAGCATTAGAAAGGCTGTGATCATATGCCTCTGAGTCCTCTCCTCGAAAAGCTAAATCTGACAGGCTCCTCAGGCCTGGGCCTATCCCTGACACTTTTTCTAAGACAAACTCTCCTTTGTTAAGATCCTGTCTATTCTCCCCCATGTGAGCAGTGTATGTGATAATGTAGGCAGGGCCAGAGTTTTAGTCTATGAACTGGATTAGTCATGCCCAGCTGTGATCTTTTGTCGCTTATGTTCACCTTCTCCTTCCATGAGTTCCTACAGACCAGTTACTGCAGGTTGTATGGCTTGATCAAGGTTTGGGCCAGGACTGGCTGACTTGGGGGACAGGGGCATGAGATCCATGGGCTTTGCTGATCGGGACCCAGAAGGAGGCAAAGCACCATAGTGAAACATTCTGGGCTACAGGCCCATATCCAAATTCTAACCCTAGACTTGGAGAAGGCTAGAGCTGAAAAGGCCCTCCTCCCCAAGTCTACTGAATCACTGTGTGAGGTGTAGAGTTCAGGAAACAAGATTTCTTTTTCTTTAATCTCTCTATGTGATACTGAAGTACATGTTTTGAAAACCACCTGTCTAGTCCACCCAACGTTATTGCTGCCCTTGCCCCCATTTTATAGATGGAAAACTGAGTCAGGAAAGAGCACGTGCCTTGGTCCCCAGCTGCTCGATTGGGAGTCCCATCAGGCCCCGAGAGGAGACCCAAGCCTGCACCCCTCCTCCCTCAGCCACTGCTTCTGCAAGGGCTAAGCACAGCAGCTCAGTGTAACCTGGGAGGGAAGAGGTTACCTGCAGCCCTGTAAGAGAGCCTCCAGCCCCGGTTCTCTCCCGAGTTGTCACTATGGAACAGGATCAGGACACTGTGGCTCTTGGTGCTGATGGGTTCTGGGGCTTTCTCTCCACAGAAAGGCCCCAGAACTTTTGGACCAACTTTGATCTGCAAAATATAAGAGAGAGAAAGAGAGGGTTCCATCTGAGCAGCCAACATGGCCTCTGCAGGTAATACCTCTCCACTGCACTCTGGGTTTTCTGGAAGCTTCCATATGAACCCTCGATATGCACTTAGGTTTTTAATGAGCCGTACCATTCACCAAATGGTTTCATCTTCATTCTCTCTTTTATAATTTACAATGACTCTTGAAGTGGACAAGGCAGGTTAATAATCCTCTACTTAACTATTTACAATAGCAAAGGTATACAACCAAATCAAATGCCCATCAGTGATAGACTGGCATTGATGTGGCATATATACACTGTGGAACACTATGCAGCCATACAAAAGGATTAATTCATGTTCTTTGCAGAGACATGGATGAAGCTGGAAGCGATCATTCTCAGCAAACTAACACAGGAAAAGAAAACCAAACACCACATATTCTCACTCATAAGTGGGAGTTGAACAATGAGAACACATGGACACAGGGAAGGGAACATCACACACTGGGGCCTGTCAGGGGGTGGCAGGGCAAGGGGAGGGAGTGCATTAGGACAAGTACCTAATGCATGTGGGGCTTAAAACCTAGGTGACACATTGATGGGTGGAGCAAACCACCGTGGCATGTGTATACCTGTGTAACAAACCTGCACGTTCTGCATGTGTATCCCAGTACTTAAACTGAAAAAAAAATCTTCTGCTTAAAGATGAACATATCGTGGCTCAGAGAAGGGCAGAGTGCTGTCTGGTGCATAAAGCAGAGACGATCTCTGCTGTCAAAAAACCTGCAGTCTAGTTGGGGGAGACTAACAACAAATAATAAACAAAATAATTATAGGGCGTCATAAGGGTAATAAAAATAATCAGGATGATATGCATATATAATAGAAATATATGCTATATGTTTATAATTGATGTAGTAAATCCTATGTAACCTATAGAAATAATCATTCCTATAATGGTAATATAATAGACAATAACTTTAATTAGGTGATCAAGGCAAGGGCTTTCCGTTAGGTAGCATTGAGAATCTGAGATACATAGGATGAGTATGAGCTTATTTGAAGAGAAGGGAAGAATACTTTCTAGGGAGAGAAAACTGCATATGTAAAGATCAAGGCCAAGGGTGGTAAAGAGCTTGCCTCATGTTAGGAATAGGCAGGAATCCAGGCCGGCTGGGCAGTGGGAGTGCCATGGCATGAGGTTGGACAACAGACAAAGGCCAAGTTGTGCTGAGAAATTTAGGTTTAATTTAAAGTGCAAACTCAATCGAATCTAGCTTTTATAAAGATCACCCTTAATGCTATGGGAGAATAGATTGTGTAGGGCAAGAGTGGAAGCAAAAAACAAAAAACAGAAAACAAACAAAAAAAACCTGTTGGGAAGTTTTGCAGCTGAGCAGAAGGGAGGTGATGAGTTTGCAGTAAGTTGGGGGCAGTAGGGAAGAGAAGGCAATAGGCTCTATTATCTGATCCAGATTCCCCACCATTCATTCCTGGGTTTTTTTCTATGTCTTTAATGCACTTTTCTCCCATCTTTGAGGGCCATGACTCGTTACCAATCATTTGGTGACCTCTACAATCCCAAGTGACATCTTTGTCCTGTCCTTATTGAGGAGAGGGGGAAACAAATGAAGCCCCAAGAGGTTGCATGCTTGGATGAGGCTCCCATGTGTAGCTCCTGAGACACTGTGGCAGGCAGAATTCTAGATTGAAGGTTGACCTTCACCCCTGGAGTTACTTTGTGATGATGTTATGTTAAATGGCAAAAGGGATTTTGCAGGTGTATTAAAGTTATTCATTAGTTGACCTAAAGTGAGGGCGATTATCTGGGTGGGCTTAACCCAATCACACGAGCCCATTCCACACAGTTTCCTTCTGCTGGTAGCAGCAGTGGAAGTCAGGGAGATTTGAAGTGTGACAGGAATTTGATGGAAAGGACTGTCTCTGATGGCAGGGACCAATGTGAAAGTATCTAAGCACAACTTCTAGAGCTGAGAGCCACCACTGGCTGACAGCCAGGAAGAAGAAGGGGATTTTAGTCTTACATCTGCAAGGAACTGAATTCTGCCAAGAACTTAAATGATCTTGGAAGTTGATTCCTCTCCAGAGTCTTTAGATAAGAGCTCCATCAGCTGACACCTTGATTTCAGTTTCATGAGACCCTGAACAAAGAATCCCATTGTGCTCACTGGGACTTCTGACCGACACAATGCTGAGATAAGAAATTGGCATTGTTTTAAGCTGTTATGTTTGTGGCACTTTGCTAACACAGCAAAATAGAAAACCCGTGGCCTATGCTTCCTGCTGTCACCCTCCAGCCAAGCTGCCTCTTAGCCTCTGTATCCAAGTAGGGGACAGGCCAGGCTCTAAGTTCTAGAGTTTTCTTTTGTATCCTCTCAGGCTTTTCTGCCTCTCTCACTGTTGACAGCTTTCTCCTGGGCGGTCTCATTTTCTGGCTCTTTTTGACCTCTTTTGTGGGTTCCTCTTCCTCCATCTAGGTCTCATAATCTATTGTGTTCTGGCTTCCTTTTTTTTTCTTTTCTAGGACGTCCCATTTCCACAGTTAAAATCAGCACCTCTTTAAACATTTGACGGCACCCATCTTTATCCCCAGCTCAGTGTCTCTTCTGAGCTAGACCCTACTATTCAGCTCTACTTGGATGTTTTGGCTGTTCACTCTATAAGAATTGCTGGTTTTACTTTCCAGACATCTCAAAAATATCTCCCCATTATCCCAGCCATAGCTCAAATTGTTAATTATAATATTAAAATAACCACAAATAGAGTAGTTATTTGCCTGTGGTATTTCTTCCATCTTTATTTGCCTTCGACATAGCCTTTTCCCGCAAGTGAGCCCAGCAGCATAATTTGTGGGGCCTGGGGCAAAATGAAAATATGGGGCCCCTTATTTAAAACAAATTAAAAATTTCATACATTCTTCTTTGCCGTGGTAGTTGGCTAAAAAAATAAACAGAAGAAACATAGTTTCATATGTTTATTAAACCAAGCATGAGGCCCTTCTGTGCACAGGGCCCTATGTGACAGCATGGGATGCATGCTCATGAGGCTGGGCGTGCCAGCAAGAGACCTTTCTAAAATGCAGATTCAACCTTAAGACTCTCCTCCTCAAGCCTCCCTAATGGCCAGGGGGGTCATTTCAGATCAGAGATTCCTGGAATAGATCTAATTAAGATGGTAGATATTATTTTAAATAATGCCTTTTTGAGAAACTAGCTGCTTGGCTCTCTATCCTGGGAGAAGAAGGTGAAGATTCCGCAATATCAATTTTCCCAACTCAGCCAAGATTTTCCAGCATCTCCAGGACAAGTGTTCATTGCAGGCTCACCTTGATGTAGTCATAGGGGCAGGGCACCTCAGGATGGTCCTCAATGTCAAATATGTCCTCAAACTGCAGGTTGACCATGAAGCCCTCCTCCAGCTTGATGGTATAGAGGCATTCAGAGCTCTTGGGGTAAGGGTTTGGGAAGTCAGGGCTGGTGATCACCCCAGTTCTTTGAGTGAAGAGGTTGTCACTGCACTCCACTGTTGGAAACATAGCAGAGAAGATGGCACATCACAACCACGGCCACAGCAAGCCTTGCTTATCTGTTACTATATGATTTTCCCTATGGTCCCAAGCAGTAGACAGGGAAGGTATCAGCATCTCCATTTTACAGATGGGAAAAATGAAGCTCAATGAAAGGAAATGATTTATCCAAGGTCTCATGTCTACCGAGTTGAGACTCAAACACAGATTTTCTAATTGTCTGTCCAGGGCTGTTTACCCTGTGTGAAGATCCTTCTCATCAGATCCTCTGGTTTGGGGGTCAGGGAGAGGGATCTGAGAGGGAAGGGTTTCGAGATGGAGTGGTCAGAGGGATGCCTGGACCTCTGTGATCCTGCCCTCCCTCTACCCAGAACTTCAGGAGATCCCTCATCTCCTATAGGCCCTTGACACACACCTCACTTTCTAGCCCCTGTCTTTGTTTTGTTTTTCTTTATGGTGCTATTCACTGTGTTCAATTAAATGTAGCCTTAAGCTTCCTTCTTACTTATTTCATTTTATTTTATGAGTCAGGACCTTACTCTGTCACCTAAGTTGGAGTGCAGTGGTGCCGTCTCGGCCTACTGCAACCTCTGCCTCCTGGACTCAAGTGATCTTCCCACCTCAGTCTCCTGAATAGCTGGGACTACAGGCATGTGCCACCATACCTGGCTGATTTTTGTAGTTTTTCTAGAGATGGGGCCTTGCTATGTTGCCTAGGCTGATCTCAAATTCCTAGACTCAAGCCATCTGCCTGCCTTGGCCTCCCAAAGTGCTGAGATTACAGGTGTGAGCCACCTTGCCTGGCCTTCTTACATATTTTAAATTTAGCCCGAAGGGTTCTGCATACATGGTGAACTGTAACCTAATTGGATTTTTAAGTAGACTAATCTACTCTTCTACTATAAACTAAAAATAAAATCCTAAGCCCTCCACTGACCTAATGGGCCCCCTGAGGCAAAAGGATCTCCAGAAAAACCTTAAAACAGAATTCCTGGCCATGATGGAGTGGTCGGTTAGACACTCCTTCTATATCCCTGTTTCTCTGCAGTTTGGACACAACAAGTGACCAGCATTAATGTTAAATAGAGATCATGAGAGTGAGAAAACAGACTACTCGTGGCAATAAAATACCAAATTGTAAATGATGAAGGACCTAAGGCCATGCCAGGCAAGGGTTAAGTCATGCATCCCCGCACTGAAAGCAGAAACTATGTTCTAACGATGCTACAAAGTTTTTCTTTATCTCCAGCAGCTGAACAAGCACTGGCCTTGCAATAAATGATATGAAAACAATTTTCAGCTCTACCAGATGCCGACTGGCTGATCCCCACCCTGTTCCACAAGCCACAACTATGGCTTTGAATGAACAAGACATCGATTTCAGTCACTTTCTCTTGATAAGAGACTTCTGACCATGGCCTGGTTCTGGCCAGTTTACAGAGGCTGCACACCTGAATGCCTCCTGTCCTGAAAAGACGTTTGGACCCTAACTGTAATACATTTAATGTGAAGTCTCCATCCCAAAATGAACATGGGTCATATGTTGCCTGCATGTGTGTTCAATATGCATGTGTCAGGACCACTGTCATAAATAGTCACAGCTCCTCCTGTAACCTGTTGAATGTGTTTAGCCAACCTGTTCAGCATGAAGCTCCTGCCTCAATCCCTCCTCCTTTTAAGTGCCTGTCTCTGGTCTTGGCTGGAGGTGGTGCTTCCCAGACTATAAGGATGGCCACCTGCTGTAAGACTTTATAAGGAATAAAATCTCCTCTCTTTTTCTAAACTTACAGATTTGAAATCTTGATTTTTAAGTTAACAGTACCAATCACGGAGTTTTGGCCAGTCACGGGTGGCCATCTGTTCAAACTACGTTCGAACAAGGCAAATACCAAGCTGTAAGTAATTTGGCTGTTTCTGTACCTGACTTCCATTTGCTGTCCATCACTTTTCTTCTACTTCCCATAAATCTTATCCAGCATGAGCAACCCTGGAGTTGGTCTGAACATATTCTGGTGGTGGTAGGGTGGGTGGAGGGGAGGAGTCTCAAATTGTTCTTTGCTCAGTTAAACTCTGTTAAATTTAATTTGTCTCAAGTTTTTCTTTTAACAGCTCCTTAACTTTATGTTTATTTTCTTGCTCCCGCTGGACTACAAACTCTGTGAGTGCAGGAATTCTGCTTCGTTCCCCACTGCATTTACTGCACCCAAGAATCCACTGTCCTGGGAACCTAGACATGACTTTAGCCCTGCTAAGGAACCTTGATTTGTCACTAAGACTTTACCTTTGGGCCAGTTCATCCTAGATCTGGGATGTCAATGTCTCTACGCCCTTGTTCATTCTGCTTATTTGCAAATGAGAAAACTGTGGTTCTGAAAAAGGGGGCATGACTAACTTAAAGTTTCACAGCCATGAGCTGCAGGACCACGTGAAGATAGAAGTCTCCTAAGTTCCCAACTGTTTTCATTTTTTACCCCAAGCATTCTCATGGGGGCGATCTTGCCCTCAAGAAAGCTAAAATTCCTTCCTGGTGGGGAAGGTCTTACTTTTCAAATGCACAATATACAGATGGACATGCAGTACATAAACAGATATATAGTATATCTGTGGTATTAAAATTTCATGGGGGAGAGAGGAGCTATTAGGAAAATGATACTTTAAAAAGCTCCTGGTGACAGGTGAAAATGAAGAAAATGAGTGAGAAAGCTTGCTCTGCCCTAAGCATTCTTGGCCCTGACTGTACTCAACACATAGTAGACACTCAGTAAAAACTCAACTGAATAAAAACAATAGAAAACATACACTCTTTAAGAAAAATCCTGCACTTGCCTGTTCTTTTGGTTTTAGATCGCTTTATACTGATGTGTTACATAGGGTTTTATTCAGAAGCAAATAGCAGCTTTTGAAAGAGGAAGAAAAAAAACTTTTGTCTCCAGACTTGCCCTCCTCCAGTGATCCCTCACTGAGCTTCCAAGTGAGATTTCAAGCATAGATGCTTATCCTGGACCACACTAAACTACTGGCTGTTCCCTGAAACATTGCAAGTTCTATCACACCTCTGATTGTTTGCAGAAGCTGTTCTCTCCACCTGGAAGGCCCTTCTTCTCCTTATTCTTTCATCTCTGTCAAGGGTCACAACTCTGGGAGGTGTTTGCCTGCACAGGTCTGATTGTGCTATGTCCATACTTCCATTATGTAAATGTAATGGAAACATTACTGTTAAAATAGAGACCATAAGACACTTCACCATTTGCTTACATGGCCATTACCCTACTAGCCCAAGAGCTCCTCCTAGAAAGTGGCTAAACCCTTCCATTTCTCCATCCCTCTCTAAGCACGAGACTACAGCATAGTACGTATGTTGATGAGAGATGAAAACAAAGATAGAAGGAATGGGAAGTTTTCTGACTGTTTCTGTTTGCCTCTTTCCTCTCTCTCTTCTTCCCTTTGGACTGAGGTCTCTTTATTGTAGAGGAACTTAGGGGCCATGGGAAAAAAGAGGAAAAGGAGTTGCTGGGTAAAGCATAATTCATGACTCAAAGAGAAAGAACTGGGAAACCCAAGTTTTCCCCTAACTTGACCAGACCA
Source organism: Chlorocebus sabaeus (assembly GCF_047675955.1). Taxonomy (NCBI): domain Eukaryota; kingdom Metazoa; phylum Chordata; class Mammalia; order Primates; family Cercopithecidae; genus Chlorocebus; species Chlorocebus sabaeus. Next base: position 82,376,118 of record NC_132918.1, read on the forward strand.
ATTGCCTACAATAGGATAAGACACAGCAACCTATATAGCAAAAATGCTGCCCGGAAAGAAAGACAGCCAGATAGTCTAGAGCTTCTCTCCTTTGGGAACCCAAGTTTGGGTTTCCAGGCTGGGTGGACATTTCTGCATCTTCATCCACGTGGGGTCTGAGGTGCATCATTGACTTCATTTTTACTTATTTGTACTGCATATCTGTCTTTCTCTGAGCCTCATCTAAGGTTATTGAGGATGTGGCCTATAAGGGCAATGCATAGAATCATTGGTAGTCTCTACCTCGGCAGGTCCTGTTGTCTGTGTGGAGGATGTAGCCGAAGCGGCAGGAGCAGTAGTAGCCGCCAATGTAGTTGTGGCAGTAGTGGTCACAGGACAGCTCCTCATCCTCCCTCTCCTTGCACTCGTCCACATCTGTAGGGCAGGTAAAGCCTCTCCATCAATACATGCATGATGATGAAGACTATAGCCAACATTTATAGAGCACTTGATATGGGCCACTCACTATGTTGGGAGATTCACGCATTCTCTCATTTAATCCTCACATACAGCCCAGAGGTAGCCATTATCTTCACTTTACAGACTAGGAAACTGGAACTCAGAGAGGTTAGGCAACTTACCCAAGGTCACAAAGAGCCAAGTTCAAACCCAGGCAACCTGACTTCTGGTGGGACCACTATCCTCTAACAGTCATAATAATAATAACCGTGTGTGGGATAATGACCTCATGAAGCATTACACATTTGTTACTACGCATTCTGTTACTATTCACATTCTATGGAGCATGAAATGGAGACATGGAGGCATTAATGAACTTAGAGTCACACAGATAGTAAGTGGCAGACCCGGGATTTAAATCCAGACAAGCTGGGTACAGAGCTTGTGCTCTTAACTTCTACTTCATGCTTTCTTTCTTTCTGCCCCTAATTTGGGTCAAGCCCTGTCCTAGGCATTTGAATGTACATTTCCCCGAAAGGGATAAACAAATGGCCAATAAGCACATGAAAAGATGTTCAACACTGCTAGTCATTAAGGGAATGTAATTTAAACCACAATCAGGTACCACTACATACCCACCAGAGTGATTAAAATTTTAAAAAATTGACAACATCTAATGTTGGTGCAGACGTGGAGCAGCCAGAACTCTCGTACATTGGGGGACAGATAGAAAATGGTATATTTGCTTTGGAAAAGGTCTGGCAATGTCTCATAAAGCTAAACATATACCTATCCTCTGACCCAGCAATTCTTCTCTTATATATTTACTCAATAGAATTGAAAGCATATGTTTGCAAAAAGACTTGTACAAGAAGGCTCATAAAAACTTTATTAGTGAGAGCCAAAAAATGGGTAGATCCCAAGTAGCCATCAATGAGAGAATGAGTAAACATACTTTAGTATATTCGTACAATGGAAAATTACTCTGCCAGCAAAAGGAGCAAATTACTGATGCGTGTGACACATGAATGAACTTCAAAAACATGATGCTGAGTAAAAGAATCCTCATCCCCAAAATATATTCTCTATGTGTTCATTTAAATGAAGTTTTAGAAGAGGCAAGAATTAATCTATAGCAGAAAAAAAAAAATGAAAACAATTGTTTCCTCTAAGGGAAGTGGGAGCAGAGATTGACTGGGCGGGGACCCAAAGGAACCCTCTGGGCTGGTGGTAAAGTTCAATGTCTTGTTAGAGGTTTGGGTTACACACAAATATAGATTTTTCAAAATTCAGCAAATGTTTACATGAGATATGTGTATTTCATTTTATGTCAATTTTACACAAAAAGAAAAAATACTGTGAACAAATATTGAACTCTAGCAAGATAATATGCATGCTGAATTATTTAGGAAGAAGTGTACTGATGTCTGCAATTTACGTTAAAACACTTTGTAAAAGATGAATTGCTGGATGGATAGAGGATAGATGATGGATAGATATGTGATAGAGCAAATGCAGTAAGACATTAATGGTAGAATCTATGTGGTGCATAATCTATGTGGTGCATACACAGATTTCCATCATAAAGGAGAGGGCCCAGGCAGTTTTCATCTTCGGAGAGAAAGAGAGACCTGAGGATGAGTCAGTTCTCCAACTTACCCACAGCCATGTAGTGGGCATCAAAGCCTGTGAATCGCTCCTCATTGGAGAAATCTGACCGGAAAGTGATGGACATGAAGGAGCCAGGGGAGAGGACCACCTCCTGGCCGGGAGTCTGCTCTGTGTCTGTGGTCTCCCTGCCACAGAAGGTTGCCAGCACCTGGTCCTCAGTTTCTACCTTTGAGGTCAAAGAGAAAGGGAACAAGGTGAGCAGTTTCCCAGCTAGGCTTCTTTTCTTATCTTTGAAAGAAAAAGGAAGAGGCCACCCAAGAGTAGGTTAGTCAGCCTGAGAAACCCAAAGAAAGGAGGTTAAGGATTCTTGAGAAAAGATGCATTACAGGTTAAGTCAATGTGGACATCTGATCAGTTTCATTCATCTTATTTAGTTCCATTAGAAGTAACTTGATATTTGTCATTCCTGTCAATAATCAAAAGGCTTATTTATTAAAAACAACTCAATATGAAAGTTTTTAAAAAGTTAGATGACCTCACGGACAGATTCTCTGTGCAACAGGAACTTACCACATTTCCAAAGAATGGAAACTGTGTATACAATATAAGTCATTCATTGATATCCAAGGTGTGCCTACTGCCGAGCAAAGCATGAGATGGAGTTGATGAGAGATAGACACAGTTCTGTGCACAGGACAGCAGTGTTGAGGTTGAGGAACACGGACACAGGCAGGTATTATACAGCGTGACAAGTGCTTTCATACAAGCAGAAGCGCTGCATATGCACTCAAAGCAGGCAAACAATCCACATTAGAATATAAGCTACAGGAGAGGACTTTATTTTCTTTAGAGATGTGTCTTCAGTTCATGGAACAGGACCTGGCACATAGTAGTTATCCAATAAACATTTGTTTACAAGAACTAAAAGTACAAGCCCCATTCTGTGAACAGTGAGTAGCCAGGGAGTCTGTGGGGATTGTAGGAGGAGATGTACTTGGAAGGATACATGGAAATTAAATTATGGTTGACCTTGAATGCCATTAATTCTGTGAGTAAGTGGAAGACACTGAAAACTTTTAAGCAGGAAAGTCATGTAGTGACCATTAATGTTTAATAGGCAGTCTTAATATAGAACTATTTATTGGAATCATCCAAAAATAGTTTGAGTGTGTATCTCTGTGTGTACATGTTTGTGTTAAGACTTAGATGCAAAAAACATGCCTGTTTGCCAAAAGAATTCCCTTCTTTGGAAGAGCCAGAGGCTCTGTGCAAATTCAGAGATCCAAGCAAACATCCTAAACTGATGGCTTAAAGCTGATTTTATGTGAGACAGGAGTTTGGGAAGCTTCGTATGATAGCTAGTTGGTATATTTATTTGAGTATGAATTCTTGACATACCTATTCAATTATCTTATACCTAATCCAATTCTTATAAGTTGTATTTGTGTTTGCAACCTCTGGACTAATATTTTAGCCAAGATGCTTGAAAAAAATCTCTTACCAAGAATGATTCCTGCTGCCTTTCAAAGTCATTAAAGAAAAGTTCTCAAAGGCTGCCTATCTCTAGTAGCTTCTAATGAATTCATTGTTTTGTTCATTAGCTTAGCATGTCAGAAATATCTTGACATTTGACACTTCTGTTTTGAAACTAATGGTTTATTTATTTAAAATAAGTGGGAGTTTTAAAGAAAAACAATTTGCCCTGGCAACAAAACACAAGTACAATTAATCACTAACTTTGGGAATTGAAGTGTAAACAGAAGATGAGATCATGGCTTTGCTATTTATTCCTCTTCTCTGCAGATACCAGCCGAACTCACACCAGTCTTGTTACTGTAGAATGTGCCTATCTGCACACAGCTGAAATGTCACTTCCTTGAACCCCCAGCTGCTGTGTTATTTTGTCTGACTCAGTTTTCCAGATAGCCAAAGGTTTACCTAACTATAACTAAAAATTTTCTTTTTGGTGTAACGCTTTTTTAAAAAGTTCTTTAAAGAAGTACCCACTTTCTCTAGTGAAACATGCTAACCCTTTCTTGGTGATCCAGGGACATTGTTATGAATGTCAGCCATTGTGATACTACATTAAAGTGATAATCTTGGGGATATGGAGTTGTGTAATGTCGCTTGACCTGCATTAAACATTGCCGGACTATAAAGCCTTGAAATTCTGAAATCTTCTTTATGTAGTGTTTTATTTCTTGTCTTTTTACCAGCCTATTCACTGTACTTTTCTGTCTGCTTATTTTTAATATGTTGTGAATTAGAAACCAGTTAAACTGCTCTTGCTAGAACTTAATAAAAAAAGGCTAAATAGATTTAGAATGAGGGCCTGGGAAAGGGATTCTTCTGTGAGTAACTGCATGAACTAGAGTATACCATCTTGGTGACCTCTGCTTTGGAGTAATATGATATATAGGAACCTGGCAGTTGGAGGTCCTGGGTCCTGTTCCTGACACTGCCACATCCTGCATTTTGGGCCATCTCCTTTCTAGCTCTCAGTTATTCACCTGTAAACACAGGGTAGTTTAGACTAGCTGAGCTCTAGATTCCTTTCCAATTCGGACATAGTAGTCATCATAGTCTAACAGAATTCTAACAAATCATCATACTCATATATTGTATAAACCAACCAGAAGATGGTAAGCAGGAATTTTAACACTCAGATTACTGCCTGTTGATGAACTTGAACTTGTTAATAATGAATAGTCATGCCTTGGGCATTAACAGTTCCAGCTACACAGCCTTCTTTCTGTAACTTGGTATCCCCAAGGCCTCTTGGGTTTTGCGATGACTGGGACATGAACTTTTCAATGAACCCACTGGTCATTTGGATTAGGGAGATACTACTGAGGGTCTGCGAAAAATGACCTCCCTCCCTGTAACGTCTGGGCTTAAGGACCTTTTCGTAATGGCAGATGAATGGTTATCACCTGCAGAGTCACAGTATTCCAGAGAACAGGAAGCATGCCCCAGCTGAGGCCCATGGGAAAATCTGAGCCATACATCCTTTTAGAAGCAGAGAAGAGAAGGCCAGTAGCCTGGGGCCCTGGGAATTCAGCCTGTAGCTCAGAATAGAGTCCTGGAATATCAGAGCTGGGCAGGACCTTTAAGAGCTATTTCTATCTGCCTCCTTCTATAGGAAACAGAGGTCAAGAGAGGGGAAGTGACTTGCTCAAGACTGGAGAGATAACACGAACATTTTCTGATATCAGTTTTGCTTTGGGAACTATTCTGAGATGAGAGAAAAGAACCCACCAACCCAGAGAGTACATGACTAAAGACACAGACACTTGGCCAAACAATTTTCCTGGCTCAAAGGGCTCTTGAAACCTTATCTTGGGTGCATGGACTGTCTCTTAGAGAGGATGTAGCTCACTGACAGCTCCAGTCATAACTTAAACAGAGGGGTCACTGGCCCTGGTTAACATTTGCATCCTCTGCTGTGGAGTATGGAGTTCTATAAAGATCATTTACCTCTGAGTATAGGCGGATTGAGACCTAGCTTCTATTTGGACTGTCCCGTCTCAGAGGTCATCACATCAACATGTTGGAGAGACCTTATCAAGTGAAGACAAAACATTCGTAATAATAGAGACCCACATGGCTGAGAATCATAAACTCTTCATTTTTCTATTTCTTCTTGTGGGCAACTGTGTCCTTATAGACTTGTTATTTAGGACACCAACATGTGGCTATATGTCCTCAATTTGTTTTCTTTGAACTCAATTCACCAAATATGTATGTACTAAGTTCTGTCTACATGTTAATGTGAAGTATGCCAAAAATTATTTATTTGTTATACGAGCTTAATAAGCAAGTTCCCTGCCTCAGGAATGTAGAAGAATAAGATAAGTACTCAAAGGTATATGTGTTGGGGTATTGTCAGGGTATGGTAAGTGCAATCAAAGATAGGCTGCCCTGGGGGTTTAAGGAATGGAAAAGATTGCATCCAGCTGAGGGGAATCAGAAAACATTTAGGAAAAAGAGAATAATCTTTGAGCTGGAGACTGAAACATGAATAGAATTTAGGCAGGTAGAAATCATGGATGGATGGCAGGGGGTGGGTAGAGTATGTAGGGAGAGGAAATAGTGAAGGCCTGGGATATTCAAGTCTCAACTGCTCCTCCCCACTACCCATTGCCTGGTGTCAGAAAGGGGATCTGTTGAGGACAGAGAGCTGGGAAGGCAGATCTGAAAAGGAGAAGCCACGAGGCCTTGGTTTCCATGAGTTTCCTACCTCAGCAGAAACAGCAAAACCTCCTAGGCAAAACTATGGCAGGGCAGCAGGGGTTGACCAAATTTTTGTGGAAGGACAGATACTCTATGGAAGAACAGCTACTCTATGGAAGGACAGCTACTCTTACTATGTATGGCTGCTCTCTGCATGTCCATGAATTCATTACATCAGCTTAACAAATGCATTGATGGCTACCAACTGGCTCCTGAAAGCAGTGTATAGAGAAAGCAGCCCAGGAGGGATTGCTCTCCTTTTATAGATGAGGAAATTGAAGCCCAGATAATTTGAACAAATTGGGCAAGGTGACTGGTGGATCTAGTGAGTGGAGAATGAATCTCATGATAAATGAATCTAGTGAGTGGTGGCTTTAGGTCCACAATTGCAACATCCTGATTCCCTAGCCAGTGCTTCTCTAAGACATTAGGCAAATAAACAAAGGCTGTCTTATAACCCAAATGCCTCATGACTTTGTTTATCAATGTTCCCGAGCTAACTCCTGGAGCCTTTCTGAAATCTGCTCAGGGCCCTTGAGGAGCATTGCAGACCTAATTTAGGCAGACATTTAGGGAGTATGCTGGATTACCCTGTTGCCAGTTTAGTTACTCTGGGAGTCATGTTCCCCAGACTTTCTTTCCCTGTATAATTCCAGATTAGAGTTGGCCAAAAGAGGAATTTGTGCAAGTTTGAAAGGCAATAGTATTCACTCACTGAAGGTTGTTTTGTAATCACATACAGAGAAAGAAAGGTGTAGATGTGTCCAATACATCCTCACTTGCTCTCACATTCCTCTACTCTGAACCCAGCTCTTCTTTATAACTGCTGGCTCTGATGATCAACAGTGGCCCATGCCTATTACCAGATGCTTTCAGGTGAAACCACAGAGGTGGTAGCTGCTTACAGCCAACAGCTTCTCAGAGACCCCTTTCCATGAGCTTCCCCTTCATAGTTGCACTTTGGCCCCTTAGGTAGAATTGACTTATCAGATTCCCTTGCAGATGCAAGTATTTCCACCCATGCCAGGGCTTTAAAAGAACTGCTTGGTGACGACCTTTTCTGTAATCCTCTAACTCCCCATTCCCAACTTTCACTTGCCCAACTCCTTCTATAATTACATGAGTTCTAATACCCATAAATATTAATTATCTCATATTACTCATAAAGACTTTGCCTTCCTGATTGAAGTCTGACTGATATAGTTATTGATACCAGAAGTAGAATGCTGCAGTAACAGAAAACTAGAATATGTGGCTTCAGTTTTGGGATTGGCTAGCAAGTAAATACTAGAAAAACAGTGAAGAGACTGCTATAGGAGTATAAAACAGACCACTTGAGTAATGCAGTGGTGAATCAATTGGCAAAACTTGTCTGTGGGAACTTAGAAGGTAGAAAAGTGTATGTAATGGGCCAGGTGTGGTGCCTCACACCTGTAATCCCAGAAATTTGGGAGGCCTAGGTGAGGAGATCACTTGAGCCCAGGAGTTCAAGACCAGCCTAGGCAACATAGCAAGACCCTGTCTCTACAAAAAGTACAAAAATTAGCCAGGTGTGGTGGTGTGGCACGTGCCTGTAGTCCCAGCTACCCTGGAGGTTGGGGTGGGAGGATCGTTTGAGCTTGGGAGGTTGAAGATGCAGTGAGCCATGATCATGCCACTACACTCCAGCCTGGGCAACAGAGGACAGAGCGAGACCCTGTCTAAGAAAAAAAAGAAAGAAAGAAAGAAAGATAAAGAAAACTGTATGTAATGAACTTGCATATCTGGCTAAGGAAATCTTTAGACAGGATGTTGAAAGTGTCAGTATGTTCTTCTAGTTGTGTATGGCAATGTACTTCAGGAAGAAGTAAGTCTCCAATACGTGAGTGGAACTTAGAGGAAACATAGAGCGCCCAGAACTAGCTGGGTTGGAAAACAGTCTATACACTAGTAAAAGATTTTAAGGCTGGGTGCAGTGGCTCCCACCTGTAATCCCAGTACTTTGGGAGGCCGAGGTGGGTGGATCACGAGGTCAGGAGTTCGAGACCAGCCTGGCCAACATGGCGAAGCCCCATCTCTACTAAAAATACAAAAATTAGCTGGGTGTAGTGGTGGGTGCCTGTAGTCCCAGCTACTCAGGAGACTGAGGCAGAAGAATTGCTTGAACCTGGGAGGAGGAGGTTGCAGTGAGCTGAGATCATGCCATTGCACTCCAGCCTGGGCAACAGAGCAAGACTCTGTCTCAAAAAAAAAAAAAAGAAAGATTTTAAAACCAAAAATGGCTTCAGGGTAAATGTCAAATCAATGATGTGGCTGTAAGAATCATTTGTCAAGACCTAGAATATTTAAGGCAGTACCTAGTACTCCCTATCAGCCAGACCACAAGGCACCTAAGAATCTTTTTTTTTTTTTTTGAGACGGAGTCTTGCTCTGTCGCCCAAACTGGAGTGCAGTGGCCGGATCGCAGCTCACTGCAAGCTCCGCCTCCCGGGTTCACACCATTCTCCTGCCTCAGCCTCCCGAGTAGCTGGGACTACAGGCGCCCGCCACCTCGCCCGGCTGGTTTTTTTTGTATTTTTTTAGTTAGAGATGTGGTTTCACCGTGTTAGCCAGGAGAATCTTAAGAACATCGTTCTGTAGCATCCTGATATGCCCTTCAAAGTAGAAAGGTCTATTTTGAAAAGAACTGTGGATATGTTTTTTATCTAGTGGAGTGAACTATATTCTGCTACATAGGAGACCCAAAAAGATTTTAAGGGGGCTATATCAGCTTGGACTAGAAATGACTGTGGCAATTCAAAATGAAAAGAGGCTCCTGAGCTTCAGGTTTCTATGTACAGGAAGTGAGCCAAATAGACTACTCAGCTGCAAACATGGGCCATTTCTTATAGAAAGGAAAGAACGTCTCAGAAGGCAAAGCTAAGAAGCCAGAGGCAGGGTCAAGATCAGAGGCAAGAGCCACTCACTGCTCCCAGAAAGCAATGGACTGGGGATCCACTCTCACCACTCCCAGGAAGCAGAAGTGGGCTCTAATCAAGGAACATTCTTGGTATCTGGAGTGGGCAACGTGTGCCTGGCTAAATTTCAGAAATACTATGGAGCAGTAATTGCTATAAGCCTCCCACTTTTTTCATTTTTCAATGGAAATTCTATTGTGGTTATCTTATTCTTCTCTCACCAAGACAAGGAGATATTGAGCATGTGGAGAGAAAATAACTTTTCTTTTGGGTTCAGAGATCTCTAAATCCAGAGGAGATATACTTCAAGAGCTATATCTTTGTTTGTCATCTGACTCTAGACCTGATTTAGATCATGAGGTCCTGGAGTTGAAGCCTGACCTGCTAATGGGATAAAACTTTGAGAGAAGGGGCAAACATGCATTTCACATATGCAAAGAACATGAATTATTTTGTCCCTAGGATAGATTATAATATATTGTTTGCAAAAATTATTCACAATAATCTCTTCCATTTCTGCACACAGACAATTTTTGCAATGTAACTTCACTGCTCATTGATTGACCTAACTTACTTTGACAATAAGTATACAACACGTTGAAAGCCGTATACTATTTCCAAACTTAGGCCTCAAGGTTCCTTTGTTTAGGCCTTTGTTTAGGCCTTTGTTAAGGCCTCAAGCTATTAACAAAGATTCTTTGCTTAGCCAAACTTTAGTCAGCTTCTGAAACATCTCCTCGGCTCATCTGTGTACTTCCTTGTAAAACTCAGTTTTAGCAAAATATTTGCTGAATCAGTGTAGCAAGAATGCCCCATCCCTGAAATCTTTTCACCCTAGAGATTGAATTGGGATCTTCATCCTCCACCATCCCCCAGGTGCTGTCTGATCATCTTGGCCTGTCATCAGCAAGAATCCTGTTAGGTCATTTTAGCTAGAACCCCCCTTACGCCTGATGTTTCCTCTTAGTAATTTAACATCTGCTGACCTCCACCCTGCTCCCTGGCTTTAAATCTCCACTTGCCCATGCTACACTCAAAATTGAACCCAATCTCTCTCCCTCACTGCAAAATCCCATTGTCGTGGTCCCTATACTTTTTGTCCTGGTCCTGAATAAAGTCTGCCTTACTACACTTTAACAAGTACAATTGAATAATTTTTTCTTACATATGTGGAATACTGCCCTGAGGCAACTGTGTGAAGAAGCCCTGTGAGGCCTACTGGAGAATCAGTGGCCACAGAGGACAGAGATGAACCGTCTGATTAAAATCTCTAGACCAATTCACTGGCATTCACCATTAGCCACGAGATGAGCAACTCAGGCCATCTTTGACCTTCCAGCTTCAGACATGCCTCTGAACAACTGTAGCTGCATGAATGACCTCAGGCTAATCCAGCAAAAAGACCATCTCATTGGGCCCAGCTCAAACCCCTGACCACAGAATCATAAACAAACAAAATGGATGTTGTTTTAGCTACTAACTATTGGAGTGGTTTATCATACAGCAATAGATAACTTTTATAGCAAGTAAGAAAGTGATTTGGGACAAAAAATAGGCTGACGTTTGTAAACTGAAATTTGGAGAATCACAATGTCATGGGTTCCTGGGGCCTCAAAAGTCACCTAGTCTAACCTATTATCTTTTTACCACACCCTTAGCGAATATCATACCACCTTTTCACTATCAGCTGCAGGGATGAGAAACTCAGTATCTTCCAAGATAGATCAGGCTGTTTGGATTATCCTGGACTTTGAAAGTTATCTCTTGGCTCCATATCTGGGAATATAACCTAGGGAAAAATATTTCAAATGTGGAAAAAATCTTTTATAAACAAAGATATTTATAGCAGTCATATAATAATAGAATATTAGAAATACTGTAAATATCCCATTCTAGAGAAATAGTTAAATTAGTATTAACTTCTAAACACAAGGCAGCCGTTAATTATCACATTCCTGGAGAGTTTATAGCAATATGTAAATATTCTTAAGAGGCGATACTAAGTGAAAAAGCAGAAAAAATAGTATATATGGTATAATTATACCTATGTTGAAAGTATGCATTGAAAATAAGAAGGAAAAGGAATTAGAGTGACTCTTAGCAATGGTTAGCGGAACTATAGGTAATTTTTCTTCTTCCTCTCTTTTTACATTTAAAAAGAAACTTGAGCTCAAAGCTGCTTCTCTCTAGCTTTTACCCCATGGTATAAAATCGGTTAATTCAAGTCAACAAACAAGGAGGGCACACAGGAGGAGCAACTAAACCAGCCTGGAAATGCAGGGTCATGCATCTGCTGTCACCCGCCTCCCCTCGAGTCTTCCCTTCATCACAGAACATGGCGTGGGGACTCCTCAGCACTCTGTCACCCCCTCTCATTTATCCAACCCTTGGGTCTCAACAGAGTTGAAAAAGAGATCTTTGCTTCATAAACAATAAGGTGAAAAGTAAAATTCTGAGAAAACATCAAGAAACTCAGAATACCTAAAAGTCACATATGGCAGTATATGGCAGGGAGGGTCTCATGTCAGGGGACAGTTTTTGTGACTGTGAAGTCCAAGGAGTGAGTAGGTAGGTGTAAGTAGATGGCTAAGGAGAGACAGAAGAGTTTCTTAGTCCAGAGTTCATGAAGACCTAAAGGAAACGAAAGGGAGAGAGAGAAAAAAAGAGAAGAAAGATCTTAGATGTTTGAGAAAGGTTGCAATAAGAGCATCTCTGCCCTTTGTTGACTTCTCAAGAGTGAGTCAAATTGTGAATTGTTTTCAATTTGTTAGGTTTTCTGTTTCTTTAGGATGCAACCCCTTACTTAGTGGGGTACCTCATTTTTATATGATCTTCTCCAGTGATTAGATGTTGGAAAAATTACTTAAACTCTCTGTACTATAGGGCGAATTGTGTCCCCTTAGAATACATGTTCAAGTTCTAACCCCTGTTTCTCTGCATGAGACATTATATGGAAATAGGTCTTTGCAGATGTAATCAAGTTAAGATGACACTACACAGGGTTAGAGCGGACCCTAACCCAATGACTGGTATCCTCATAAGAAGAGGGAAGTTTGGACACAGAGACACACACAGAGGGAAGACAGCCGTGTGAAGACAGAGGCAGAGATTAGAGTAATGCTGCCACTAGCCAAGGAGTGCCAAAGACTGCCCGCCTACAACTGCCTATTCTAGAAAGCTAGAATAGACAAGGAAGAATTCTCCCCTGGAGCCCTCAGAGGGAGCATGGTCCTGCCGACACCTTGATTTCAGGCTTTTCACCTCCAGAACTGCGTGAGAACACATTTCTGTGGTTAAGAAACTTAACCATTTAACAGCCACCTAGTTTGTGATCATTGATTACAGAAGTCCTAGAAAGCTAATATTCTCTGTATACAGGTCTTCTCATATGTCAAATAGTGAAAATAATAGTATTTATATCACAGAACTGTTGTAAATAGGACGGGAGTTGATATATGTAAAACACTCAGAGAAGTGCCCGGGATATGTTGAGCACTCAGTACATCAATGAGAAAAACAGGACTGCTGAGATCCATCCACCAACCGAGATGACACATTCTGGCTCCCAGCTAGTTGCCATGGGTCACTTCATGCATTTGGAGAACATTAAGAAGCTGAGATTGTCCCTGGATACCCTCTATTTTCTCCATTTCACTCCTTTCCTAATCTTGCTGAAGCCATCAGCAGTGGTTTCCCCTTTTGTGGGGACTCAGAACCCAAGCTGATAGAGCTGGAAGGGCACCTAGAGAGACCTCCCAGCCCAGCCTCCTCCTCTGGCAGGTGGTTTATTAGCTGTTTGGCTCTTTGCACTTTGCAAAGCCTTGCAACAGTCCTGGGGCTGGGAGACTTTAAAAGGGTACTCTTAAGTTATGAAAGGCGATCAGAGCAAAATGAGGGGTCTCTGAAGGCTTCTGTCCACAAGAAGATAGATAGCATTAAGTCTAGGAATTTCTCTCTTTACTTTGTTGTGCTTCAAAAGATTTTTCTACATGCATGAATCGTAGGCCAATGATTCACTGACAGCCCCGGGCTGACTCCTGCTCATTGTGAGTGCTTGGTACTCCTGAGCTCACCTTCAGGGAAAGTCCATCACTCCCAGCCGCTGGGCCAGTGGTTAATGGCCCAGTCCTGCTACTTCACCCGGTAGCTTTACTTTCAGTTAAGGATCTGAGTAGAATAAAGTTAAAGGCACCTGATACCAGATAGAAACCTGGGCCTAGAAACGAAGGAGGCATCTGATATGTGTTTGCATGCATGTGCTGCACTTCAGAAGCTCTTGAAAGCCACATAAAGTAAAAATAACTAAGCTGGCAGATCTAAGCTCAAGTTGACTCCAAATGAGAGGTTCTGGAAGTTAATGCTCCAGTTCTGGCTCAAGTCTTTCGACCATAAAAAAAAGAGTAATAATAATCAGCCAGGCACTATGGCCCATGCCTGTAATCCCTGCATTTTGGAAGGCTGAGATGGGTGAATCACAAGGTCAGGAGTTCACGACCAGCCTGGCCAACAAGGTGAAACCCTGTCTCTAGTGAAAACACAAAAATTAGCCTGGCGTCCTGGCAGGCACCTGTAATCCCAGCTACTCGGGAGGCTGAGGCTCAAGAATTGCTTGAATCCAGGAGGCAGAGGTTCGGGTGAGCGGAGATCACGCCATTGCACTCCAGCCTGGGTGACAGAGTGAGACTCCATCAAAAAAAAAAAGTAATAAAAATAATGATGATAATAATTCCTCATTCTATGTGGAACTTTCCAGTTGACAGGGCACATTTACCTTCTCTATTTTATTTGCTCCTAATGGCAGTCATGTAGTGAATGCACTTCAGGGAGACAGTTCTGAGTCCAGGGAGGTGACAGGACTACCCCAAGTCCACATAGCCTACAAGTAGCAGACCTGAAACAACATCCGGTTGTTCTGACAACCAGGTTTGGCTCAATCATTGGAATCACACAGCTGATAAGCCACCTGCCAGAGCAAAGGTCAGAGCTGAAAAGATCATGAAAAGACCTCAAGTCTATACCTGTCCTTTCTTACATGGAGGAACAAACTTATTTAAAGTCAGTCAAGGACAGAGCCAGTACCGGGCACAGGTGCACTGCTCTTCCAGGACGGTGTCCTTATTTGTTAATCAGGGTGAAAACCTCCTAACAGAGCTGGGTGAGTCCCTAAGCAGGTATTGTGTACATGCAAATGCTTGGCGCCATAAAGAATGTGGGGGCCTGAGAAACAGCTGGCAGGTCCTAAGAGTCCAGGAATCCCAAAGAGTCCAAGAATCCCACTGCTGCCAGGAAGCATTGCCCATTCTCTGGAGGGCTCTGGTCAGAAAAAGGCAGCATGAGCAGAGGGAGAAGAAAGAGCTGGCAGGGGAGGGGTCCTGCCAAGAGCCTGGGAAGCGGGCATCCCGCAGGTGGGAAACCAGCAGTGCCCACCGTCTCAGAGGGAGCTGGGCTGGGGGGTGGGGTGGGAGGGAAGAGTCTGGGAATTGTGTCTGGGAGGGAGAGCCAGGGAGGATTGACAATCTCTTTGGCCTGAGAATGGCTCAGACTCCCCCACCTCACCCTTTCTGGAACTCCAGAGCTGAGCTCATTCATATGCAAATCCCTTCTGCAACTTGCAGGCTGGGCCCCAAACAGTTCAGGACAGGAAAATAGCCCGAGGATGGGAAACACAAAGGGTGGTTGTGTTCTGCGGCAGAAGCTGCTTGTCTCCAGGTGTGTCATAGCCAGGATGCGGGTGAAGGCAGTGATGAGGCCGGTGCTGAGTGGACAGAAGGGGCCGCCTTGGGCAAGTGTCTTCCAGCAGAGTTTCAAGAATTGTGAGCCACTGTGTTCCTGTGACACTGTCCAGGACCTTGCCCTGACCCAGGCTAAACTTACATCCTCAAATCTTTGCACTGAAATCCTACAAGAGCACTGGAATAAGGACCAGTTGTCACATCTCTGCCACTCATACTTCAGGGGTCACTTAAACCTCCCCAGGCAGTAGGTGCGCTGGAGTAGGTGGCAGCTCTCACCAGTTTCTAGGAGCCAACTGTCAGTTTTTCAGGGATTTTGCTCCCCTGTTGTTAAATCCAATCATTAAGTTTCACAAACTTACCATTAAATAAATTCTATTAGTTCTATGAAAACTTATTACTTCCTAATTATGTGATTGTTCTATGATATATGCTCTGAGGGCTCTCTGCGTCTATGATATCTGAATGTTGAATGATGAGCCACTGCATGTCTCTTTTCCCCCATTCCCTGCCCCCACCCCCCAGTCTGGTTGTTAGCACTCATACCCCTGTCTCCAGGCCGCAGTTTTCACAAACGTAAAAAGTGGACATTAATACTATCCTCTGAACATCAAGTCAAATGAGATTCGGGGCATGAAAGCAGCTTGCAAAGCCTGCCATTGCCTGGCAGCATTTAGCAGGAACCCTATTTTGCAGCCTCCCATCCCGCTCTCCTTCTGTACCTCTGTCTTCATTGATGTTCCTGCCCTCCAGCCACACTGCCATCCTTGCTCTTCTTCAAACACACCAGGCACTTTCCACCTGGAGGCACTGAATGTTCCCTCTGGTTGGAGTGGCCCCAGGGTAGCCCCCCCACCAAGAAAGCCACATGGCTAACCTTCTTACCTGCTTCATGTGTTTGCTCAAATGTCACTCTGTCAATGAGCACCGTATTTAAATCAGAGCCCCCATCTCAACTCATGCAGAGCCCTGCTCTATTTTATTTCTTTGCCCGTAAACTTATTACTTACTACATCATTTAGTTATGTATTATGTTTAGTGTTTACTGTCTGTGTATCCCAGTGCAATGTAAGCCTCACTTTAGAGATTTCTGTCTATTCTAATTACTGCTGTACCCTAAGCTCTAATAAATTGTAGACACTAGATGAATAGTTGTTGGATAAATGAACACCTCTCCTTCCCTAATGTTTCCCTTTATAAGCATATCAAAGTAAATTCAGGCACTGCTCTTCACCAAGGTGTTTTCAAGAGCAACATGTAATACACTCAAGCACAGAGATGTGCACCCCATGTACACCCACACCTGGGACATTCCCAGCTCACGCTCACCCACATTCTCTGCCTCAGCACTGGGAGCTTCCTTTTGTTTTCCATCACCCTGAAGCCTGTGCTGTTTGCACTTTCGGCATGAAATGAGCTTTCATCACACTTTCCTGATGCAAGCTCATTTTCCTTTTCTAATTCTTCTGAGTCAGCTAGAATTGGTGTTTGGGACCCGGTGTCTCTGGAGTGGGAGAATTCCACTGGAGACTACAATTGAAATTCATGAGAAATGTTTACCCATTTCTCATTTCCTTCTGGGGCCAAGGCCTCCTGTCCACTCCCAGAGACTGAGCAGAGTTACTGCAGTAGGTGAAGTGAGTTCAGCCGGAAGGTCGAGGGCATGTTCTAAGTAAACACAGAGCATTGCACAGAAATTAGGAGCTTAGGGGTCAGAAGAGTCCCCACTTGGGAGCGACTTACCTCTCAATTACACAGCAGGATGCAGACTGACCCAATGTGGCCTGAGGGAAGGGGCATTGGACTGGGAGTCACAGACCATCAGAACTGGAAGGGTTTGGAGAGGCCAGCTGGTCCAGTTCCCTCATCAGGCAGATGGGGAAACTGAGGCCTTGAATGAAGACGTGACTTGCCCAAGCTCTCAGCAGGAGTCAGCAGCTGTTTTCTAGGCCAGAGCCCTTTCCACTGCCAGGAGACATGTGCCTTTTCCTGTTCTGCCAGGACTGTGCTTTCTACTGGAGAAAACACAGACATAGGCCCTGAACTCATGGGGCTGGCAATCTAGTGGGAATGAGCTTGAGCTCATCATTAGAAATTACGCACTACAAGCAGATAACACAAGCACTTGCCGATTCATTGTAGTTCAGACTCCATTTTCTATTATTTTAAAAAAACACTTTTTTCTCTCAAAGGATAAACGAGAAAGTTATTTAAAATAATCTAGACAATATAGGGCCCCTCAAGGACCTTCTGTTTTACCAAATTTTATAAAATTATCTTGACAAGTAGGAGAGAACAAGGTTCTCCCACAACCTTGTTTTAGGAATAATGCATGGCCAGGAAACATAACAGGGCCCCTTCCACAATAAAGCCTATTCTGAGGAAGCCTCCATAGACAGACAGAACCATGACTCGGGGAGTTAGAAGAGCAGGGAGTCAAACCTGGCTTTCCTGCAGAGACTTGAGCAAATTCACTTGTACCTGTTTCCTTTTTTGTAAATTTGGTGCAATAATCCCTACTCTTCCTATTCCATAAGAATCAAATGAGTGAATAGATTAAAAACTGCTGTAAAATTTGTGTTTCTACACAGTAAATACAAAGGAGAAATAACCCCCAGCTTTTGAATAGTGTTTTGGAAGCACTTTCTTATAAATTGCCAGAAAAAACTGAGTAACATTAGCAAGGCCATACATAAGCTAATCAGTGGTAGGGTCAGAGTTGATGAGAAAACTGACATTCATTGAGCATCTGATGATACCAGGCAGACACTTTTTTTTTTTTGGAGACGGAGTCTCTCTGTCCCCCAGGCTGGAGTGCAGTGGCCAGATCTCAGCTCACTGCAAGCTCTGCCTCCCGGGTTCATGCCATTCTCCTGCCTCAGCCTCCTGAGTAGCTGGGACTACAGGCGCCCGCCACCTCATCCGGCTAGTTTTTTTGTATTTTTAGTAGAGACGGGGTTTCACTGTATTAGCCAGGATGGTCTTGATCTCCTGACCTCGTGATCCGCCCGTCTCAGCCTCCCAAAGTGCTGGGATTACAGGCTTGAGCCACCGCGCCCGGCCCACGCAGACACTTTTATTACTCATCCCATTGCCTTCATTACCACTATAATGTACTTATGAGCTAATTAGAGATGTGTTAGACATATGCCATTAAAGCATTTACTTCATTTGGCATTCACAGTAAGCCTATGAAATAAACATCATTGTTATCTCCATTTTACAGATGGAGAAGAAAATCTTAGCAAGGTTAAGCAAACGGTCCCGTAAGAAGTGGAGGCAAGACTTGACCATGGGTCTGAATGACTCCAAAGTTTGAGCTCCCAACCGCTGAGCACAACTGCGCTTGCAGTACTGATTCCTCTCAGACCCTTATGTCACTCAAATCCTCCCACAACCTGTGAGGAAGACATTGTATTCACTAGGAACTCTTTCTTTCAAATGATGACAAAACCAGTGCTGAGGGAGATCAAGGAGCTTCACTAAGATTCCTCACTCAGATGGTGGCAGAAACAGAATTTAATCCTCAATGTGTTAATCCTCTCTCCATCACTGTCTCTGTGCTCTTCCCACACCCATTCTTACAACTCTTTAAGCTCTGTCTCAAACTTTAGACCAGCATTTCTAGCTGTATTCAAAACTCAATGCACTTCAGTGCACTCTATATCTTTCCAAATCTACGCATCTTCACGTTCCTGATCTCAATTTCTGGGTTAGTAGCCAGTAAGTTGTCCTAACTAGAGCTTAAAGCATCTGATTCCTCCTTTTTCCTCTCCCATATGCAGCCAGTTCCTGTGGGGTTTACCTCTGCACATCCTACGTGCTCTTCCATAGCTGTCCAAGAGGCCTGTGGGCATTCTTGAAGTATACTACGCTCCACATAGTCATATCCAATCTATTTAGCACAGCCACCTAAATGGCCTCATTCAGCGGCTCCAGTTTCTTTTCACTTTACCAGTCCTTGATACCCCTTATGTAGCTCCAGATTAACCTTGCTCAAGCATACCCATGATTGTGTCACATCCCCGAACCTCACTGCCCCCTCCCTCCGTGACATCACAGCTTCTAATTGGAGGTCCTAGACTCAAATGCTAAAAGATGCCAGGCAGAAAACATGAGTGAAACAAGCTGCTATGAATTCTTTAGACAGAAATACACACTTTGCATGTTAAATACAGAGGGATATTCTTCACTCTGCAAAGAGATTTTTCCTGAAACACATGTCTTTCTCAGGAACTTTCAACTTTCCTATTTTTGATAGAGACACTGGGGAAAAATGTTTCACTTTCTTTACTGTAAAAGAAGCAATGGTGCCACGAAGAGGCCAGAAAGCATTAGTATGGGGGAGTTATAGGGAATGGTGGGGACTCTACCCGCAGGGCCACCTCTTCCTGGTGCTGGCTGGTTGTTGGAAGGCAGGAAGCTGCAAGATTTGCCAGATTTTCTAATATTCTAAGATAATTTGGAAATGTAGACTGTTGTGTGAGATTGGAAATTTTATGTTGTCATAATTCTTTCTTCTTCTTTTTTTACTCCCCACCCCGGCCCCAAATCATAGTACAAATTAGTATTAGGCTGGCTAACAAAATTCATCGGTGAAATTAATTCAACCTTTGACCACTTTTTTGCGATTTTGGGAGCACATGCTTAAACCCAAATTTACCAAACATTTCTCAGTTCACCCTCAGATAATCTTTCTGGGTTTTACCTCTCCCCAAAGCATGCCAACTCTGATTATTCTCAGTTTTGCATCATTCCCATCCTCTTCAACCTCCCTGCTTTGATGGTAGCTCTGCTAAGAAATCCTACTTAGGGAACTGCACTGCCAAATTATTATTTACCCCTCAAGACTAATCTCAGACATCAACTATTTCCAAAGCCCTCCCTGGCCATCTAGAAATGACCACTCCCAAACGTATATACTGACTGATACCCCTTGTGTTACTTTGTCTGGCTTTATTATGCACTTATTTCATCACATTCTATGGAACTCTGAATTCCTTGAGGTCTTTACAGTTCATTTTACTGTGAAGAATTCTTTTTGCTGGTCTTTGCACACCCAGTCTTTGGCATAGTCTCAAGCTTATGGTAGATTTTCAATAGGATTACTGTGCTTCATTCCATAGACAACGGGGAGGCATTGAAAGATTTTTAAAGTAGCATAATCAAAGCTATGTTCGATGAAGATCCTTCTGGATACTCATAGAAGGTAGGCTAGATGGGGAGAGGGTGACATCTGGTAGACATATAGAAGGCTATTACAATAGACTAGTTGAGAGGAATAAGAATTGGAACTAAGGAACTAAAGGTGGAAAGGCGGGAAGAAATGTCAAATACATCGAGGATATAGGGTTAAAAGGAAAACAGTGGCATTGCACTACATAAACATGCCATAGATGCTATTGAAATATTACACATGGTGACATAAAGAGGAAAAAAGAGAGTATCCAAATGCAGGTAATTTATGCTTCCTTTTACAGTGAATAGATGCCATGAAATGAACTTGAAATTGGAATGTGTAATCTGCTGTTCTCTTGGTGGTTCTGGTTTCTAACTATCTAAACTCTCTCCATAACCATAGCTTCACAATTTCTTTGTAAGTATAAATGAACCACTTCATCTGGTGCTCAACCAAAGGAACTTTAATTTCTTGCATTTCTGGAAAAAAATTCTTTTCTGGACATCTAAAAGATAATGCTTTACAATATTTAAGGGATTTTTTAAATGGTAAGTTTGACTATAGACAATATTTGTCTTATATTACAACATAAAAACCTAGTCATTCACAAGATGGGACTTCGCTGTTTTTAAATCTGTTAAGTAACTCTGTTAAATAAATGGAAGAAAAGACTGAGAATCTTAAGATGTAAATTCTGATACAAGCGTGATGTTGGCCAATGAATTGCCCTTCCCTGGGCTTTGGACATGATGATCATGGGGTTGGATCATGATTTCTACGGTCCTAGATGCACAGAATATCAAGGCAAAGTAGACCTTAGAGACCATCTGGTTTTACCCTTTGTATTTGACAGAGGAGGAAACAGAGTTCCTTCTAGGTGTAGTCCTCTGCCCAAGGTTAGTTAGTATAGAATGACACCCAGGACCCAGGCTGCCTGACTCTCTGACCAGCATCTGTGCTTTGCCTCTTGCCTGCAGCGTTAACCAGCCTGGATTCGTATGCCTCATCCGTGCACTACAGGAATCTAAACATTACAGCCACATTCCCAGGAAGCAGATGCTGCCGTGCAGATGTGCGTGAGTCTTGAAGACCAAGAACTGTGGGAAATCAGGCAGGAGAGGGATTTTCATAAATGTGAGCATCCGGACCACAGACTTGGGGGTCCTGCTCTTCTACAGGCTACTGATGAGCAGTATCAGCAGTTCCATCATCATTGCCCTGATGGGCCTGGGTGGGAAGGGCAGTTTGTGGGGTTGGGCTGGCTGGAAAATGTTCCTGTGAGTTCGAAGGTTTCTTAAACCCACTCCTATATAGGCCTGGGAGGAGAATTTAGTCATAGAGCAAAAATGCCTTAAAACAGGGAATTTTATCCTGCCAAAGGCAAGTCAGTGTTATTTTAAGTTGCTTTGTAAAGGACGGTGTTGGCATGATATGTTTACAAGTTCTGTGATGACATACCACCAAGGCATCCCCAACAGGCTGCAGGCTCCTACTGGAGTGCTTGCAGCTATGCAACATTGAGACACAGCTGCTGTAAACATAAGATTTCTGTTTTCTGGTGTTATCCTGACTATGATAAGGAGGGTTTGGTGGGGTCGTCTTAGAAGTTCTGGCGAGGAGGATTGGGATTATAATTCCAGAATTGAAAGGACCATGGAGATCATCTCACTCCACCCTCTCACTGAACAGAGGAAAAAACAGAATTTTGGAGAGGAATATGGATTTACCCGGGGGCCACATGGCGTATTTGCGCTTTTATTTAGACGGAAAGGGAAGAGTTTCTCTTCCATTTATGGCCAGAAAAAGCATATATGCTAGGGGCTAGCATTGGCCAGGCAATTAGAAAAAGTCAGTGGGTTTCAACTAAGTGTGGAAGACTTCTGGGTCTGGGATTTCAGAGGCAGAATGCTCACCCTCTCTCTGAATTCTGACCTCCTCTCTGTCCAATAGGAACATGACCTGAGCAGCAAGATTCAAGTCACAATCCCTCAAGGTGCTTCAAGGTAACCAAGGAGGATGAGCAAGCAGGGCCACCTACAGCTAGAGCAGCTCACTTCTGTCTCTTCTCTATGTTGGGCCTAACTGAAGATTTTCAAGAAGAAAATATAGGCCGGGTGTGGTGGCTTACATCTCTGTAATCCCACTTTGGGAGGCCGAAGTGGGAGGATCATGCGGTCAGGAGGTGGAGACCATCCTGGCCAACATGGTGAAACCCCGTCTCTACTAAAACACAAAAAATTAACCGGGCATGGTGGCATGTGCCTGTAGTCCCAGCTGCTCAGGAGGCTGAGACAGGGGAATCTCTTGAACCCGGGAGGTGGAGGTTGCAGTGAGCCGAGATCGCGCCACTGCACTCCAGCCTGGCAACAGAGCAAGACTCTGTCTCGAAAGAAAAAAAAATAAAAAAGAAAATGTGTACTGGGGAGAACATATTTGAAAACCACAACTTAAGATGAGATGCATCCCCGAGGGCCCCTGCAGCCTGACATTCTGTGAGTTCTCAGTTCTAGGAGGGCAATTCACTGGTTGTGTGTCGGCAGGGGCACGGGTGGTCTCCACATGAGCACCAGTAGTCAGCCAACCAGCATGCAGCGCCCTGCAGAGGTGAGGCCTGCTGGTGCCCCACGGCTGCTGGAACCTCTGCAGGAGGCTAATGCTGACATTTGGGTGGCTTTCTGGAAGAGAGTCAGTTGTGCAAGCGCAAGTGGAGAAATCTATCTCACCTCCTGCCGCCACCATGTTACTCTCTTCTTTCAAAGGAACTGGAAAAATGTCCCAACTCACAGATGCAAGGACCTTAGGGCACTTCAGGTAGGCAGCTCAGTCCCTAAGCTGTCTCAAGTAGACTACTTCTCTGTTATGCCCAGAGGTCTTCTGTCTAATTTTGGAGTAGAGAGGATGCTCTAAAATAATATTTTTCTCCACTCCATGTCATTTGGGGAGTTAGTGACAGATCTGAGACCAGAAAAGGAATTTTCTGAATTTCATGTAAGAGCCCAGGACCATACTGCCTCTTCCAGAGGGCCCATGTCCATCTACTTGTGGTTTCAGGAAGGAGTCTCACCACTCTAGATAGAAACCATCAACCAGTTTCCAAAATATTCTGTAGCCTAGAAAGCCAAGCTTTGGATAGAAGTCTATTCCAATATCTTTAATTCAGTGTTAGAAGAGGTCTTCAGATTTTATTATTGCTCTTGAAAAGTAGCATCGGTTTTTCCCCATTAACAAAATGCTGCTTTATGTCAGCTGCTTCATCTGCCTTCCTGGGAGGCTCCACTTATTTGGAGCAAAGAAGAGCTAAACCCTCTCTTCTGTGTTTATCACCTTGATAAAGGAGATCTAACAAGGTTAAATTTGTCTTCTGTCTGAAAAAGAATCAAATTTAAGAGAAAGAATTGCTCAATGAATATGAAGTTAAGAGTCAAACCTTAAGGAGGAGAGGGGGCAAATTGTGAGAAGAGGTCATTGCTACAACTGAGGAAAAATATTCTATAATTTCTGTGATCTTGAGTCTCAGGTACCAATAAAAGCTATTGGCACTGACAAAATTTCTAGATGGTTGACATGTTTGAAAGTGGAGAAAAATATGGTTAGAAAGTTCATATCGAGCCTTGTCTAAATCCATGGAACTTATTGTCATATTAAACCAAGGTTTGGTAATTTTTCTTCCGGTTAAGACCACTCCAACCAAAATATTAAAGAATGTCATGATTTTGTGACCAACATTAGTTGGGGGAATGGGCTGGGAAATTCCACTTAGCCTGAAGACCCACACCTATAATCTTTCTTATCCTGGAGTTTAACTCTGGTTAACCCTTTTATCCTGAAAGGCATAACTGACCTTTTCATCAGAAAGTTCAGTTTAGGATGATACATACTCATAGCCTCAGTGAAGACCTCTTGGTTGATCCTTGTGACCCTGAGAAATTGGTTCTATTTTTAATGAATTTACAGAAATTGCATCTAGATTACCAATCTACATTGTCTCTTAGAGCAACCAGTTCCACCTTTTGTCATTCTTTATCAGTTAGTCTTTTATTGCCATCACTGTTTTCTATCTTGTGCAATGGCTATTTTCAAGGCTCACTTTTCTTTCTAAGGGACCAGATCTTTTGTGTCCTAATATTTCCACTGTCCCTAGCACAGGGCATTCTAAGAGGCATCATCCCATACAGCAGTGGTTCTGGGACATTGAACAATATCTGGACACATTTATGATTGCCATAACTGGTTGGGAGGGGGGTGCTGCTACTGGCACCTAGTTAGGATAGAAGCTAGGGGTGCTGCTAAAAATCCCACAATGCTCAAGACAGCTTTTCTCAGCAAATCACCTGGTTCAAAATATCAGTAGTGCTGAGGTTAAAAATCCCTACCATGGAACACCAATTTTGGAAAATTTTTAGATGCAGAGACCTATTGTAAATGGGACATTGCAAGCAGACCCAACATATACAATGACAACACTCTACATATAAAATAAGTGGAAGCACAGTGCCTTTATATGCCCCTGCTGTATCCTGGGCTCAGTGGAGAATAGCTTGGGAGTTGTTTGGTGTAGACAAAAGAGCATGTGTTTCAAAAACACAAGGCATGGGTTTGAGAGCTTAATCCGTCACTTACCAGATGTACAACCTTGGGTGAGTTGCTTAACCTTCCTGGATTTATTTCTTTACCTGTGAAGTGGGGTCATAGCTCCTGTCTCAAAATTGTTTTAAAGTTTGAATGAGATTATAATTATAAAAGCACCTTGTAAACTCACTTCTGTGTTGTTGACCAAATATTCTGATTAATACAAGGTTAATTCATGTTGAATTACTGGTTATGGAATAATGAGTGTACAATAATACTAAAAATATCTAAATGCTCTAGCGTTGTTTGATGAGAACCTCTTCCAGGAAGCTGGAGAGAGCTTAGAAGGTAGGTTCTTAGGTCTCCACATCTTTTTTAACTAGATATAATTGCAATAAACTTGATCCCTTAGAAATATTCTGACCTTTTTCAGCTGCACTTTAAAAGAAGAACAGCCTCTCACCCATGGAAATTTTTTTTTGTGGGGGGTTCTCTAAATTCCAGGGTATATTGTTTTGATGCAGTCCTGCTCTTCCCCCATATTTACTTTTTACATCTACTTCTGATAGTGACCCTCTCCTCCCTACCCATGCTTTTTGCTGATAAAATGCAAACTCCTTGGCATGACATTCAAGGCCCTTAAGAATGTCCCCTCCATGCACCCTTCCTACTTCATCTCCGACTCTTTACTACTGTATACCCTGCACTTCCCATATACTTGATCATTATTTGGGAAATTGGACAATGCTTTCTAATGCCTCAACTTTGGACATAATTATGGTTCTGTTTCCATGATTACCGCTTACTCCGAGGTCTCTGCCCTTTTCTGCTCACTGAATTAAAGGTGACCTTGGAACAGAGACTGGTAGAATCATTAAAGGCTTTGAGAACAGGAAGAAAGAAGGGATGTTGTGTTGGGCTGAGTCATACTCCATCAGCTTCAGTTTCCTTCATGGACCTTTCTAGTTCTACCTATCAGCTTGCACTTAGCTTTCCACCTTGACATGAATTCATACCATAGTGATGTTGTGTGTCTCTCTCACTATATGCCACCCTGGAAGGGTCTAGTTTCATACTGCCTTGTCTAAATCCCAGCAGAGAGCCAGGCCCAGTTAGGGGACATCAGGAGTCTCACCTTCACATAGTCATATTCACAAAGGTAGGAGGATTCCAAGTTGAAGTGCATGAAGTAAAGCTTGATCCGAAACCCGTCTGGAACAGTGATATTCCAAGTCACCTCCGAATCACTGGGATAGGAGTCTGGATAACCAGGCGACTGGATCTGGCCAAACATATCGTTCAGCTCCACGGTGTGGGCTGAAGCCTTTGACAGGGAGAAGCACAGAGCATGATAGAGAAGCAGCCACCTGAAAGACATGAATGTAGGTCTACTTACATTTATAAACACAGGCCCCCGCCATTCATCTCAATCACAGCCAGGAGAACAAGATCTCAGCATGTCTCTCTCTGGCGTGCTGTAATTACCTTTCCCCTTCCGACTTTCCTCCTCGGTCTGTACTATGGGAAAATGGTAACTAGATAATATCTAACATTTCTTCTGGTTTTGCTCATTCAAAGCTCTGATAATAGTGTTAAATTTAAACTCCTAGAAAGTATCACATTTGGGAGTCTGACACTTCCATTTTACTGTCGAAAATGTAACTTTCATAATTAGGTAAAAGTTGATATTTCTTCAGCTTGGCTTAATTTAAGAATCATAAACTCTCGATTCTCTTTTCTAAAAACTAAATGATAATAACATGGTAATACTGGGATGAGGCTTAAATGCATTGATGAAATCTGTAGTACCTTAAACAGATTTAACATGTTGAAATGGTATTTCACCACAAACTCAGTCAAGTATGCAAAATCTTTAATAAAGAAGGAATAAGCAAAGCAAATTTTCTTCCTCTTAGTAAAAGGATTGAAAACCTACAACTTATTTCCTGTAGGAATCAGAGATAATGGACTAATAAAGAGTTGCAAAAGAGGCAAGGAAAATTCAATAAAACTTACAGAGCACATCACCATGGCTGACGCAATAACGAGGCAGAATGACCAAGGCTGGTCAAAGCCCTCCTGGTCAGTCAGTATTCACCACACCAGGCCTCTGTCAAACAGACTGATTCCCCTGTGAGGTCTGATGACCTTGAACTTAATGGTGCTGAAGCTGCCTCATCACTCCTCTCCTTATCATTTCCTGCTCTTGTTTCTGATTTCTGTTCATGGTATTACCATCAACCAGTTCCCTGGCCTGAACTTTAACCGTTCATCTTTTCATTTACCCCAGAGTCAATAGTTACCACGTCCTACTTATTCTGCTTCCTATGTTTTGGAAATCCGTCTCTTCTCCTCTCCAGTTAATTACATAGTTTACATTTTCTTATACGACTTATTGCTGTAGCATCCTAACAGATATCCCCGACCCACCCACCAACAGTCTTCTGCCAAAGCTGATTTTTTAAAACAGAGGTGACCATGCTGTTCTACTGTGTCTGCTGGGTAAAGTGTCTGCTTCTGGGATGACTGTTGAGGCCCTTTTGATCTGGCTGATCTGTCCTTCCCATCTCATCTCAGTAGCCAGCCCTGTGATCCCCCAGTTATTCTGGGGGCATGCCATGCCCTTTCATTCCAGCCTCATTGCATGTGCCCTGTTCACTTCTCACCTACTTATCCTCCACCGTCTTGCTTGTCCTCCACCATCCAGCTCAGAGCTTCCCAGCTATGGAGTATCCTTTCACTCCTCCACAAGCCACGGCTCCCTGCACATTTCTCTATTATTGCACTACATTGCACTACTTTAGTCACACCCTCTGGAGTGAAATGTACTTGGATTTAAGTCCCAATTCTTCCACTTACTGACTGTGAAAACTTGGGCAACAAGTCTCCCTGAGCCCCAGTTTCCTCTGATATAAAATGGAGATTATAATATCTAATTCATAAGGCTCCTATGAGCATGAAAGATGATGCATATAAAGGTCCTAGTATACAGTCTGATATATAACAGATTATAAATGAATGAATCCATGAAAGTGGGGCCTGAGTCTTAGATAGCCTAAAAAGTCAATGCTGGGAAACCATACCAGCATCTTCAGATTAACAGTGATATATTTGGTAATCAGGTGTCACGTTAATATTTACATAAAGTATAAATAGGTGAGTACAAAAAGTCTGAAAGGATATACACCAAGGTATTAACAGTAGTTATCTCTGAAATGGGAATATAAGTATTTCTATTTTTATGCATATAAAATGTTTACATTTGTCAAGAAGGACCATGTACTATTCTTTCAAGAAAAAGAAAGTAAATTTATTTAATTTTTTCAAGGTCCCTACAGTAGCAATATGTGACATTCTATGAAGAAAACAAAATATCTTAATCCCATAGCCAATGTCAATATTTTCTTAAACCAATCTGTGGAAGGAGGGCCTCAGAGGCAGAAGGAAGGGAAGGCATATGTCCAAGTTAACCTGCGAATTAGTTGGAAAGCTGAGTCAAAAAACCAGTTGGCAGGGCCCAAGCATCCCATTTTCAAGTGAGGAAATGAACCAATGTTAACAGGGCTGGAGTTCAGGTTCAGGCCTCCTGAGGAGGGGAGAGCACTGGCCCTGGGTCAGAAGAGCTAGATTCAGCTCCAGCTTTGACTTTATTTGTCCTTTCCATTTTAGGAGGTCATGGGAGGTCTTGTTTCCTCATCCATTAAGTAGTAATAATAACGACTTCCCACAGCACTGCTATCAGAGTAAAGGAGGATGGGGAAGTATTTTGTTAACTGTCTAGCCCTAACCAAACATTAGTTATGATTATTCCATCGCGCTACTTCCCGAAAAGCAAGAGTCAGGAATGAGCTTTGGTTCCTGAACCGGACTTCCCTATAATATCGACACTCAAATTATGCAAGGCTGAAAGGTCAACTTCCTCCATGTCTGCTTTTTCCAGACCACATCGAGGAGACGCTGAACCTCCTGAGGCCAGTTCTGTCAAGGACTGGCAGCAGAGAGCCCTGTCTAGCCCAGAAGCCCGGTGCCATGTGTGGTAGGCAACTGGTCAGCGTGGGAGGAAGGCCCAGGAAGCGTTCCCTTCTACTTTGTTTGCATCTCAAAATGGTTTCAAACATATGAAACAAATATCTCCCTTCATGTAATGGGCTTGAGCATATGTTTGCCTGCTCGCGTTAGGGGCTGTAAATTGAAGAATATAAGTGGCAGCTTTCATTCCTCGTCACACTCTCTGAATGTTTTTGGCTTCTTATATACCAGGCACCGGCTGTATAGTTTCTGACACCTGCTATCTATCCTCCGGCTAATCAAAAAGTTTAGCTACATTGCTGAAATGTCAAAAGCAATATACAGAGCTGAGATTTTATAGGCCCCACTGTAGGAACAGGCTAGCAGGACTCTGTAAAAATGCTTGCATAAATCTATGATTGTAGCATGAACGGCACTTGCTCTCTTCTCCATACACTCTCCGTACACGGCCCTCGTTTCAACCCACACCACACCAAGACTCCATTTTTGAATTGAAGAGTTGGAAGGGACTGCATGGATCCCTTACAGAGCACCCTAATTTGACAGATGATGAAAAGGAGACCCCAAGAGATGTCACATCATGCTCAATACCATATGGTGAATAACTTCAACAGAAGAAGGGAATAACAAGAGCTCACAGAAGAAGCTGGGTCCGTGCCCATATCATGCCCAGGCATCTGGCCAAAGCAATTAATTCTGTGAAAAATAATTTAAAAATCCATGGCTTTATGTGAAAAATTTAAAAATATTAATGCCAAAGTGTCTCCCCAGGAGATTCTGGTTTAATTCATCTGGGGTGAGACCTGAGCACTGGCATGTTTTAAGGCACCACAGATCGTTCTAATGTACAGTCAGAATTACGAGCCGTCAGTTTAGAATAATACGCTTGGCTGAAAGTCTAGTGGAATATAGTAGAAAAAATCCTGAACTTGGAGCCCAAAGACCCTAATTTGAATCTGCACCTTTTCATGATCATCAGTGTGGTCTGGGCAAGTTGCTTCACTGCGTTTATACCCACCACTTATCCATAAATCCTTACTTCATCCAGAATCTGAAAACCAGATGAGACAGTGCTCTTGAAAGTGCTCTGCAAACACTGAAACACTGTATCCATGTGAGACAAGACCTGCAGGAGACTTTTCTAGCGGAGTGCTTTTCTGGTAGTTGCTTGGCTATTCAAAAATTGAATTCAATTCAACAAATAGGTACTGAATGGCTAGTAGGAAATAGACATTATGTTAGGTGCTAGCCATACAAACATGAAGACATAGATCATGTAACTTAAGGAGCACTGAGATTTGTAAGGGGAGGTGGACATTTAAACAAGGATATACTACAAGGACAATAAGAGATGCAGCTTTAAGGGACAGAGACAGAACAAAGGACAAAGGAGGGGGTGCTCACTCCGGAAGATGGTGGTCAGGAGAGAGAGAGATACTTGTGCTAGCTTGAACGATCAGGTCTTCTAGGTGGAAAATAAAGAAGAAGGTTGCTCCAAGTTTAGAGATGAGCATATGCAATGATACAGAACTATCTCTTAGCCAAGTAGTTTGATATGGGCTGGGGCACTGAACGGTAGGGTGGGATTCAGACCAGATCATTGACAGATAAATGAGATGATCATTCAATGTAGATTGACATAAATCCCATTTTTTTTTTTTTTTTTTTTGGAGAAAGAAAAATGATGTTTAATGGCAGGTTTAAAATTACAATGGATTTAAAAAGAACAGAATTATTGCACTAACTTTTTAAAGACCTGGTTATCTCTCTGAACCACAGGTAATTGGAGTTCAAAGAGTTAACATAGTCTGAAGCCTCTCATTGGTCTCAGACCCAGAAAAGTTGCTAGGTTACTTTGCAGAAGAGAAACAAATAAAAACACTTTCCCAACTGAAAAGAAAATTATAGTAAAAGAGGTATTTAGGGACTTTGCACATCTGCAGAGCATTGTGTGTGTGTGTGTGTGTGTGTGTGTGTGTGTTTAACAGCATTAACACTTAAGTAATAAAAATAACTAGGGTGGCTGGGTTTTCAGACTTGCGGGAAAAAACTTGTATGAAAGGTCTGGTAAGTGTCAAATATAATGAGGAATAAGAAAGGTTAAAGAGTTTAAAACCAATTAGAATGTGAAGTTCTCGATTTCAGAACTCTAAAATCCTTTATTTTTTTTTAAGTGTGATATCTCTTTAAGAGCCATTTGGTGTACTTCATAGCCTGATTCATGCCACCAGCTGCCTCTGATTTCAATGAGATATGCGGAAAATTTGTAGGAAACTGTAAAATGGGGACAGATTTTTAGTTTTCTAAATTGAGGTTTAACTGGCAAACTTGTAAAGGTTGAAGAAACCACAGAGTCAAGCTATGGGAAGCTGGTTTCTTTTCTGGTCAGAACGAATAAACACACAAACACACATCTAACTCACAAAGTGTTGGAAGAGAGAAAGCAATGCTCTTTCCAGAGGAGGAACACGGAAAAATCAGCCTTGTGGGTGAGCAGGAGAAGAGTCACATTCGCCAGCAGGCAGCACCCTGCGCAGGCAGCGGGAGAAATCCGAGCTTCAGCAGCGCCCGAAGCAGGATTTGCACAAAGTCTCCCGTTTCAAGTTTTATGTCTCCCGGAGTCCTGGGGAAGGCACCCAGCCCACCCACAGCTCCCTTCTCAGAGCCCCAAGAATTGATGAGAACCCCCCTCTCTACCACACGCAGGACATACAGGTGAGTCTGTCCAGTGACAAGGTCAGACCCTCCCTGCTATTTGACACCAGGTCCCCAAAAGGGAACTGTGCCCTCTCCTCCTCTGGCACGTACCTCATTTTCCTGCCTTGGGTGCTCCCGGCTGCCCGGCCTTGGTCCTCCCAGCTTGACTTGCCTGTGAGCTCGTGCCCGGTGTGGTGTCCGCGATGCCTTATCTTTGTTCTGAGGTCCCTGTGTGTCTCTGGAATTGGCTGGCATTCTCCATTCAGGTCACGCCTTCCCCTGCCTGCAACAGATCCCCTCTCCCCCTCTCTCCCTCTGGCTTTTCCTCTCTCCTCTCTC
This sequence comes from Chlorocebus sabaeus, assembly GCF_047675955.1. Classification (NCBI taxonomy): domain Eukaryota; kingdom Metazoa; phylum Chordata; class Mammalia; order Primates; family Cercopithecidae; genus Chlorocebus; species Chlorocebus sabaeus. Next base: position 82,407,881 of record NC_132918.1, read on the forward strand.
TCTGCTTTGACTTGCTCTTGCACTCCCAGGAACCTGACAACAAAACCTGTCTTCTTCCCGAAAAGATCTGCTCCTTCGGTTCCCTCCTTTATCCCGTGTGACTGACTTCAGCCCTTGAGAGAAAATAACTGAGGGGCTCAAGCAGGTATTTGTATCACTCCGTGTGTGTGTGTGTGTGTGTGTGTGTGTGTGGAGAATGAGAGAGAAAGACAGTGAAAGGGGACAAAGTCTAATTTCTCTTTAGTTTTTTTTTTTTTTTTTTTTTTTTTTGCCAGATGACTATAATTTTCTGCCTTTCTTCAGGACACCCGTGAAAGTAAAGCAATTAAATAGAAACAACCAACTAAGAAGGCAATGCTAGCACCCACACTAGAAGATAAAAAAGGTCTAAATCCCAGAGCCTCTGTCTGCAAATAACTACAGGTTTCCTTGTGAGCAGAGCCCCAGACAACTACAGGTTTTCTCATGATCAGAGTCACAAACGACGACAGGTTTTCCTGTGAACGGAGCCACTGGCCCCGGAATTGGGGGATCAACAAGTCCTGAAGTTGGCTGGTTGTTCCTTCCCATAAGCAATACCTGTGGCACTATTTACCAGCTTGGAGTGTGCATGGCTCTAATCCAGCCCAGAGAGGGCCCATCATGTAAGAAATCTCACTGCCCCAGGGGTATAGAAAGACCTGGGCCTGTATACATGTGTATACCCATGGCTTCTGGAGAAATCAACACTAGATCTACGATGAGCCGAATAATAAGAAAATTACTCCCTCCACAGCAACAACAAACCAACACTGAATAGGGAGCGGCATATCTGGGTGTAGAAGTTAAGTTTGACTGTGCACCTTTTCTGTGTTAGACACAGTTCTAGGCACAAACATCATCTCAGTTACTTTTGCAAACTGGTGAGACTGCTGCTGTTATACTCATTTTACAAGTGAGGACACTAAGGCTCAGAGAGAATATGCCACTTGCCAAGATCATCCAGTTATTTATTACTCCTCACTGCCATGACCACTAGAAGCTAACCGCTATTGAGTGCTATGTGTCTGGCACTACTCCAAGCACTTAATAGATCAATTCTCTTCAGTCATCTTTATATCTTGTATACATGGCTGGTAATATTCTCATTTTTCAGAGGAAATTGCCCAGAGAGGTTAAGTAACTTTCCCAAGTTCACACAGCTAGAAAGTAATAGAGGCAGAATTTGAAGTGTTAGCCAATGTATTACACTGCTACTCATTAACATTTTATAATGCATATGGAATTTCAAATGCACACACACAGACAGCAATCACAGAGAAACTCAATTTGAGTCATTTTAAAAGAAGATTAGACTCAGCTGTAATCTTTCCTTTCTACCCAAGACAGCTGTGCACTTTGGGCACAATACCTAACGTATCTGATTCTGTGTCTCCATTTGGAAAATGGGAGTTACTATGAGGCTTAAATAAGATTGTGCTTGTAGAAGTGTCCAGGGGAGTATCAGAGAGAGGGCTGCCAGCCACGCTCACCAAAGTTGCAGACACAGGCACTCTCTACCCTCAGATAACGTTCCTTTGGCACGTTCTGGGAAACAGTGGCTTGACTCTCACTGTACTTCTTACTCCATTTTCTCTCCAGTTTCTCTAATTTTCACACTTTTGAATGCCAGCCTTGCCAAGCTTGGCATAATCAAGAGGCTGTGGTTGATAATGCAGGTACAAGTATATGAGATGGGAAGATATATTTGAACTCAGGCACTGTTTTAGCAACATGTTTTCTGTCTCAGTCAGCGCAGGAAAAAACGCTTTTAACATTCCCATTAAGAAGACTCACCGGCTCCTCACACATTAAATAACTCTCACAAAACAACATTTTAATGATTTAAGTGTAAGTGAATCAGAAACACATGGACGACATTTCTCTTGGAATACACAGGGTTTTAAAACTGAAGGAGAAAGAGCTTGGCAAAATGCACACCGTGCTGGGAAGAGAGCCCCTGCCCAGTAGAGACAGTCCCTCAATTCATGCTGCCCCTGAGTTTGCCCTCTCCTAATTTAGGGCATATACTGGGAACTGCAGTCATTTGTTCTGGGCACAGAGGGAAGAGCTTGGGCGAGAAAGCCATCAGCTTCTCCTTGTAAAGTGTCACCGAGCAATTAGGCCTCCTGGAATAATTTTCTAGCCATGTTTCTTCAAGGCTGCCAATGTTCAACGGAAAGCATTTGAGATGTGTTCTAAGCCAAAGTTCTGCCAATATATAGCAGAGCTGATATGTGCGCTTCCCTGGGAGTTAGCCAAGGCTCAGAGGAAATCTGCATAAAAACAGGAACTACGTGGCTCAGGAATGATCTGCGTGTGATTCAGGGCAGTTTTCTGGTTAGACTACATATTGTCCGATGCTTTTGCTAAATCTCCCTGAACTGTCACTAACAGATCATGGGCCATGAGGGGTGGGAGGACTGGAAGAGACATTAGGCTGCAAATAGGAGAACTGGGCTCAGTGACTATAGGCCAGCTTGGATGTGACCTTGGGGAAGTCACTTACTTTCTCAGGGGTGGGGGTTGAGGGGTGGAGAGGTGGAGCACCAGTTTGTTCAGCTATGAAATCAGGGGCTTGGACTCAGTTGAGATCATAGAGCATATACATGTGGATCTGAAGACTGTGAAATGATGTCGTTGGGAGGCGGTTAGGTAGTTTACTAGACCTAAAAGATTGTCAAGGAGTCCAAAATAGCTCTAATAATCTTGACATTTGCTTCTTCTGTGCTCATAATAAGGTTACCATTACTCAGAATTTAATCATAGATATTCAGAAAAAGTAATATTTAAAAAGGTTCAACTAGTTTTTTAAAAGTTTGGCAAAAATGATTTAAAAAATGCATACAAGGAACCGACATCATTTAGAATCATGAAAGTGTAGAATGACCGAGGTGGGCTCAGCACCTGCACGTTATAGTCCTATAGTCCGGGAAAGGGATCAGAGAGCTGCCTATTAAGGGTAAATGCAGCAGCATTCCTACCACTGGAACAGGTTTTTGTTTACATGTTCTACCAAAGTATTCATTTTATGCAACTTTTGAGCTAGAGTTTCTGGAATTCAATGAATGGGTTAGAAAATGTAAAGAATTTGGGCAATGACTTTTTGTTCGCAAGGGCGGAAATCCAGGCTTCCTATAGAATATCTGAGAAAATGATAAGTAGCTCCAAAGATGGCAGCTTAGAATTAAAATTTCGGGTTTTCAGCACATTGACTGACAGCATGCTGAAAGTCCTGGCTTCTGAGTCTATCAACAGAATAATGGGGAAAATATTTTTTAAAAATGACAGTCCTTGAGCTTCATCCCAGGAGATTCAAACTCAGTGAATCTGCGGGTAGGGCTCCTGAATCTGTAATTTGAAAATCTCCTCTGGCATGATTTTGCCACTTTTGGTACAAATAACATAATGATACATATAATTGATGGCTTCTTAGATTTGGTAAGATATACTTCGTATATACCAGATACTTTTATATATATTATTGCCTGTAGTATTCACATCTTTTTACAAGTAAAGACATTGAGGTTCAGAGAAACTAAACCTGCCTGTGCCTGTAAGTGAATGATATATATCTAGAGCCCAGGGCCCCCTGATCTCAAATGCAAGGCTCTTCCCTGTCGTCTGCAAATTTCTCTTACTTCTTGTGGACTCTGAATGTTCATGCGCCGTGCTGTCACGTGATTACAATATTTTAGAGAAGACAAAAATAGCTTCTATTTAAAAAATAAATGATTAGACTCTGTTATGGGCTAAATTACATACCCCTCAAATGCATATGTTGAAGTTCTAACCCTCAGTACTTCAGAAGGTAACTGTATTTGGAAAAAGGGCTTTTAACGAGGTGTTTAAGTTAAAATGGGATCCTTAGAATGGGCCCTAGTCGGATACAGTTGGTGTCTTTGTAAGAGGACATGAAGACACACACACACACAGAGGGAAGACCACGTGAAGACACAGGGTGAAAACGGTCATCTACAGGCCGAGAGTCAAAGCCGCAAAAGAAACCAAATCTGCCAACACCTCCATCTTGGACAGGTTTTCTTTATAGTCCCGAAAGCCACAATCCCGAAATCTATAATCCCAAATATTGAAATTCCAAAAAATCAAAACCTCTAAAGTCTAAATCCCTAACATCTAAAAACCCCCAAAATCGAAATCACAGGATAGTTGCATCACATTAGATGAAACTATTTACTTTGTTATTGTCTTTATGCAGAGGAAAATGGATTTCAATTGAATCCTCTAACCATAAAGACCGATTTGGAGTTAGATGTGATCGAGGTTTCTAAAGGCGAACTTCAAGGTGTTACCAATAAAGTTTGTTTTTTCCATTCTGTCCAATGTCTTTGGCAGAAAATTCAGATGAGTGGACTGGTCACGTGATACAGCAATGACGAAAACTTCAGTTTAAAAATGCGTCATTTGCCTGTATTGGCATTCATTCCAGCTGATGGCATTCCAGGAGCTTTTAATGAATTAAAGCCACATTTGCCTGAAGAAGCCAGCGAAGTTACTGACTGGTTTAAAAACAGTTACGTGCACGATGGGCAGTATTGTTGCAGTTCAATCACCAGTATTGCTTCCACCAGATTTGTGGTCTGTATGTGTATGCGTATGGAATAGATTTCCACAGACCCGCAACAACACGGAAGGATGGCACAGAAGACGGGAAAACTTAACGAGGAATGCTCATGTAGGTGTATATTAAACCACAGAAGAGTTTTTAAAAGAGCAATGTCACATAGAAAATAAATGTGAACATATTCTCCAAGGACAGCCATGTCCTAAAAGAAAAAAAGGAGCTATTTCTTGTGATGTGAGACTTCAAAATATAGTTAATGACTGTGAAAGTTCGCCAGCTCTTATGGACAATCTCCATGCAATTGCCCATAATCTAGCTCCGTAACTTTTTTATTCGTTGAATTTTCTTTTTAGTTTCTAGGTTTGTTTTTTTTTTTTTTTTTAGTTTCTTTCACATTTGAAATTGTCAGCATTCTTTTTTATAATTCGCTATGCTACTTATTTCATCTTTGCATCATTTCCAATGCTATATGCATTGTACAAAGAGTTTTGGAGAGTTCTAATTTGCTTTGTGCATTTTTGCAAATGTAACTCCATGACAGTGTATTTTCAAAATGTTGAACTTGTGTGTAAGCAACATGTGTGTGCATAAAGACATTAAAACTTCCTCAATAAATGAAAATGTATCTTCTTTATACATCTGCTTTTATGAAAAATAAAATTTCTCAATACCTTGACTCTTTGGGCAACTGATGTGGTGATATCGTGGTGACCCATCATGGTTTTTAATCAATCAAAAGACTTAGAAGAATCTAAGAATCACAGTATTTCAAATGACTGCTGTATAAAGCTGGGGGCACAAAATTACCAACCATAGTGTGATATACATTTTTATATTTTGCTTTTTGACCTATTTGTTTATGAATATGGTTCGTATGCTCATAACTGTTATACCCATGGGACTGTTGTTAGTATATCTGAGTGTTTCTGCTTGCAAAAAATATGGTATTATTGTCCATTTTATTGTGTAAAGTAGCCTATTAAGAGTTCTGTCATGTTTATATATATGTGTGTATATATATATTTTTTGACGGAATCTTGCTATTTTTGTCATTGCTCAGGCTGGAGTGCAGTGGCACAATCTTGGCTCACTGCAACCTCCACCTCCTGGGTTCAAGCGATTCTCCTGCCTTAGCCTCCCAAGTAGCTAGGATTACAGGCGCCCGCCGCCATGCCTGGCTAATTTTTGTATTTTTAGTAGAGATAGAGTTTCATCTTGTTGGCAAGTCTGGTTTTGAACTCCTGACATCAGGTGATCTGCCCACTGTCAGGCCTCTGAGCCCAAGCTAAGCCATCATATCCCGCATGACCTGCAGGTATACATCCAGATGGCCTGAAGCAACTGAAGGTCCACAAAAGAAGTGAAAATAGCCTTAACTGATGACACTCCACCATTGTGATTTGTGTCTGCCCCACCCTAACTGATCAATGTACTTTGCAATCTCCCCCACCCTTAAGAAGGTTCTTTGTAATTCTCCCTACCCTTGAGAGTGTACTTTGTGAGATCCACCCCCTGCCCACAAAACATTGCTCCTAACTCCACCGCCTATCCCAAAACCTATAAGAACGAATGATAATCCCACCACGCTTTGCTGACTCTCTTTTCGGACTCAGCCCGCCTGCACCCAGGTGAAATAAACAGCCTCCTTGTTGCTCATACAAAGCCCATTTGGTGGTCTCTTCACACAGATGCACGTGACACCCACCTCGGCCTCCCAAAGTGCTGGGATTACAGGCGTGAGCCACCACGCCTGGCTGGAAAAGTTTTTTTCTAAAATATTTTTGGGATTTTGATTTTTCAGGATTTTAACATTGGGGATGATGACATTTGGGACTGTCCTTTAGGATTATGATCAGTTCCCATCTTGAACTTCTGGCCTCTAGAATTGTGAGAAAATAACTATCTGTGATTTAGGCCACCCAGTCTGTGGTGTTTTGTGATGGCATCTCTGGCAAAGGAATACAGCTGGCTTACAGAAAGGCCTCCCAAAGCATGAAACCCATACTACCACGGGTGTCGCATTGATTTCACACATCACATTCATGGAATTAACAAACACTGGGTCAGTTAAGGCTCTGTTTGGTAGGAAGTGAGAGAAATGTTCACTAATGTTGAAGCAGATTGGACTGATATTCCTCACATAGCAAGAAGTAAGGAAGTAGGCAGGGCTGGGGCAACTGCTCAAGATTGTTCCACTCTGCCAGCCTTAGGATGGGGCTTTCCTCCTCATGCTTGCCACCTCTTGGTCACAAAAAGGCTGCTGTAACTCCAGATGTCATGTCCACACTCAAAGTGGGAGGGGAGAAAAGGAGCACAAGGAAGCGGTAGCACTGGGAGATTCCTGCTTGTGTCTCCCAGGCCAGAGCTGGGTTGCACAACCAGCACTAGCAGCAAGGGAGGCTAGGAAGTCAAATTCTTATTTTGCGGCGTATACGGCAAGGCAGGCAGCAAGGAAGCCCGAGGTTGGAAATGGGTGTTGCATGAGTCAGCTCTCGTTACCTTCCTGTGCCGAGACAGTCCTGCCTTTTTTGTTTGTCTTTCATTCCTGATATTATTAAGAAGAAAGTTAAGAAGAAAGCTTCAAGGGGCGATTATGCCATTAACACGAATGTGCCTCTTAAAAAGGAATGATGGGTCTCAGATTCAGAGCCTTGTGGAGGCATTAGTATTCCAGAATTTGACAATTAAAAAAAGTATTATCACTGGATGCGGTGGCTCACGCCTATAATCCCAGCACTTTGGGAGGCCGAGGTGGGCTGATCACTTGAGGCCAGGAGTTCAAGACCAGACTGGCCAACAGGACGAAACCCTGTCTCTATTACAAATACAAAAATTCTGCCAGGCTTGGTGGCAGGTGCCTGTAATTCCAGCTACTCGGGAGGCTGAGGCTCAAGACTTGCTTGAACCCGGGAGGCAGCGGTTGCAGTGAGCCAAGATTGTACCACTGCACCCCAGCCTGGGCAACAGAATGAGATTCCGTTTCAAAAAAAAAAAAAAAAAGTATTATCAGTGGTAGTGACATACTTTTTTTTTTTTCTTTTGAGATGGAGTCTTACTCTGTCACCCAGGCTAGAATGCAGTGGCTCAATCTCAGCTCACTGCAACCTCTGCCTCCCAGGTTCAAGGAAATGTTGAACCTCAGCCTCCCAATTAGCTGGGGTTACAGGCCCCCACCACCACACCTGGCTAATTTTTGTATTTTTAATAGAGACAGGGTTTCACCATTTTGGCCAGTCTTGTCTTGAACTCCTGGCCTCAAGTAATCTGCCCATCTCGGCCTCCCAAAGTGCTGGGATTACAGGCGTGAGCCATTGTGCCTGGCCACCATACTTTTAAATATGTGGATTTCTGTCAAAAATTCCAGAATAGGCCGGGTGCGGTGGTTCATGCCTGTAATCCCAGCACTTTGGGAGGCCAAGGTGGGCAGATCACGAGGTCAGGAGATCAAGACCCTCCTGGCTAACATGGTAAAACCCTGTCTCTACTAAAAATACAAAAAACAAAAAACAAACAAAAAAAATTCCAGAATAGATTTAACCAAAAATATAGAAATAAGTAATAATACAGGTGGTATTAAGACATATGAAAAAACATAAAGATAAATTACTAAGTGTTAAAAATAGTGATGGTTAATTTTATATGTCAACCTGACTGGGTTAAAGGATGCCCGGATAGCTGGTAAAATATTATTTCTAGGTTTGTCTGTGAGGACGTTTCTGGAAGAAATCATCATTTGAATCAGTGGGCTGAGTATGGAAGATCTGCTGTCATCAATGTGGTGGGCATCATTTGATCCATTGAGGGCTTCAGTGGAACAAGAAAGCAGAGGCAGGGTGCGTTTGCTGTCTTTTCTGGAGCTGAGACATCCGTCCTTTCCTGTCATCAGACATCACAGCTCCTGGTTCTTGGACCTTTGAACTCTGGGTCTTACACCAATGGTTACATGCCTATCCCACCCTCCCAAGCTCTCAGGCCTTCAACCTTGGACTTAGACATCACTGCTTCCTCTGGGTCTTAGGCCTCTGGACTCGAACTGAATTACAGCTCCGGCTCTCTTGGTTTTACAGCTTGTAAATGACATATCCTGGAACTTTTTGTCTTCCATACTCATGTGAGCCAATTTCTATAAAAAATCCCCCCTTATAAATCTATATATTTCCTACTGGTTCTATTTCCCTGGAGATCCTTACTAATACAGAAACATTGCTCTGGAGAGTAGACTCAGTAAAAGCATCCCGGCAAGGTGGGAGAGGACTGGAGTGTGAGTTGCGATGCCTGAGACAGAGGCCAATTTCTGTCCTAACCCAATGTGAAAACTTGAACTTTTGGTCTTCCTTGGGCTTTGGATTTCTAATTCACAATGTTGAACCGGATTTGGTGGTGGTGGTGGGGTGTGTGTGTGTGTGTGTGTGTGTGTGTACGTGTGTTTAAAGCACATTTCTACTCAAAACAGTTTATGATATCTCTGTTTCAGTGTGTGGAACTATACCTATTACATTATTATTAAGACCGGATTAAAGTTTTAGAGGTTCTCAGAGTAGTTTTAAAAAGGGGGTGCACTCTGGTATGAAACAAGACATTATTCCCAAAAAGAATGTTTCTCCTTTAATACTCATTTCATACTGAAAACAACAGAAAAAGTCAAACATGATCATCTTCACTTTACTTATAAAATTAGCAATATTGAGAGGAAGTAATTGAGTCCCAGAGGAGAGAAAGGCCTTGCCCAGGGTCACATAGAAGGTAGGTGAGGCTGGGATCATGAACACGGATTTCCCTGTACTCATGCTCTTTTTTCTCGTTTTGAACATTTGTTCATTTAAATTGACAAATAAAAATTGTACATATTGATTGTGTACAACATGATGTTTTGAACTATATATACGTTGCAGAAAGGAAAAATCAAGCTAATTAATACATGCATTACTTCACATACTTTTTTTTGCACTGAGAACATTAAAAAAAACCAGTCTCCGCAATTTTCAAGAATATAATATATTGTTATTTACTATAGTTGTACAATAAACCTCTTGAATGCATTCCTATCTAACTGAAATGTTGTATCCTTTGACCAATATCTCCCCACCACATTACCTCCCCCCACACCCTAGCAACCACCATTCTACTCTTTACTTCTATGAGTTCAACTTTTTTAGATTACACATTGCTATAGTTCGGATGTTTGTCCCCTCCAAACCTGATGTTGAAGTTTGATCCTCAGTGTTAGAGGTGGAGCCTGATGGGAGGTGTTTGGGTCCTGGGGATGGATCCCTCATGAATAGATCAATGCCCTCCCTCAGGAATGAGTGAATTCTAACTCCATCTTTTCTCATGAGAGCGGGTCTTAAAAAGAGCCAGGCGGCTGGGCACAGTGGCTCACGCCTGTAACCCCAGCACTTTGGGAGGCCGAGCCGGGTGGATCACCTGAGGTCAGGAGTTTGAGACCAGCCTAGCCAGCATGGTGGAACCCTGGCTTTACTAAAAATACAAACGTTAGCTGGTCGTGGTGGTGGGCGCCTGTAATCTCAGCTACTCAGGAGACTGAGGCAGGAGAATTGCTGGAACCCGGGAGGCCTCCGCCTCTGCAGCTGAGATTACGCCATTGCACTCTAGCTTGGGCAACAACAGCAAGACTCCATCTCAAAAAAAAAAAAAGAAAAAGCCTGTCATGTCCTTCCACCCCCACTTCCTGTGATTGATCTCAGCACATGCTAGCTCCTCTTCACTTTCTGCCACGAGTGGAAGCAGCCTGAGGACCTCACCAGGTGCCCAATCTTGAACTTTTCCAAATATCAGAATTGTGAGCCAAATAAACCCTTTGTATTTATAAATTACCCAGTCTCCAATATTTCTTTATAGCAACACTACATGGACTAAGACATGCATGTAAGTGACATCATGTGAGATTTGTCTTTCTGTGCCCAGCTTATTTCACTTAACATAATGTCTTCCATGTTTATCCATGCTGTCACAAATGAACAGGATTTCCTTCTTTTTGAAGGTTGAGAAGTATTCCACTGTGTATATATACCACACCACACTTTCTTGATCCATTCATCCATTGATGGACCCTTAGGTTAATTCCATATCTTAGCCATGCTCATATTCTTTTATATTAGGTTGTTGACCATTCCATTTGAGAGCAAGTACTTAAAAAGAAACTTCACTGTTTTTTGAAAGTACAAAGTGACCTTTTCTTGGTCAACACAGCCTGGCTTTCTAGCACATGGTATTGTCAAATAAAGGTACACTGAGATGTTTTTTCTCCTGAAGAACAAAATCTTCACACTTTCTTGGATGCCATTAGGATGATCACTTCTAGAACCTACTTTAGTCACTATATGAGAGAGAACACCTTTCCCCTTTTTCCAGCCTCTCAGCCTAACCTGCTTCCCACCCTCTTCTTCATTCTTATCCAGACCAGAGTTTGTTCATTAGGGGGCAGTGAAAGTGTTATCACCTGGCCATATTATACATTAACTTCTCTTGCTTTCTGCCCTATTTCATATAGTGAAAAAACAGCTTGGGACCAGCCTCCTTTAAATCATTCTGGCTTTGTCTTTCTTTCTTCATGCACTTGGACAAAGGGTGACAAGAGACCAAGATTAGGATTTAAGCTCTGGCAGGGGCTAGGGCTGCTCCACTTAAATCAAAGGAAGCCCTGTCATTTAACCCAGAATTACAGAAGAGTCCAATGCTATGAAATTGGGTAATAGCCTAGCTGGTAACACAGGATATCTGGTTTCCTCTTTGGTTATTTTCCCCCATGGTAATCTTGCAGGAGCATGGGTGAGGTATTAGGAAGAATTCTGGAGGTTACCCAGGCTGGAGTGCAATGATGTGATCTTGGCTCACTGCAACCTCCACCTCCCGGGTTCAAGCAATCCTCCTGCCTCAACCTCCTGAGTAGCTGGGATTACAGGCACCCTTCATCATGCCTGGCCAATTTTTGCAGAGATAGGGTTTCACCATGTTGGCCAGGCTGGTCTTGAATTCCTGACCTCAGGTGATCCACCAGCCTCAGGCTCCCCAAGTTCTTAAGTACTTGATACATATACTCTCTGTTATCAGTTGAATTGTCTCCCATGTTCATATGTTGAAGTCCTTGCCCACCACTACCTCAGACTGTGACTGAATGTGAAGATAGAGTCTTTAAAAAGGTGAATAAGTTAAAGTGGGATGGTCTGTGTGGGCTCTAATCCAATATGACTGGTGTCCTTATAAAGGAGATCAGGGCACAGACACAGAGGGAAGACCATGTGAAGACATAGGGAGAAGACACATCTGCAGGTCACAGAGAGAAGCCTCAGAAACCTCAGAAGAAACCAGACTTGTCAACTCGTTGATCTTGGTCTTCTAGACTACAGAATCATGAGAAAACAAATTTCATAGATTTCTGTTGTTTAAGCCACCTAGTTGGTGGTGATATCCCCTTTATCATTTTTTTACTGTGTCTACTTGATTCTTCTCTCTTTTCTTCTTTGTTAGTCTTGCTAGCGGCCTATCAGTTTTGTTGATCATTTCAAAAAACCAGCTCCAGGATTCATTGATTTTTTGAAGGGTTTTTTTGTGTCTGTATCTCCTTCAGTTCTGCTCTGATCTTAGTTATTTCTTGCCTTCTATTAGCTTTTGAATGTGTTTGCTCTTGCTTCTCTAGTTCTTTTAATTGTGATGTTAGGGTGTCAATTTTAGATCTTTCCTTTCTCTTGTAGGCATTTAGTGCTCTAAGTTTCCCTCCACACACTGCTTTAAATGTGTACCAGAGATTCTGGTATGTTGTGTCTTTGTTCTCATTGGTTTCTCATTTCTTTATTTCTACCTTGATTTCGTTATGTACCCAGTAGTCATTCAGGAGCAGGTTGTTCAGTTTCCATGTAGTTGAGTGGCTTTGAGTGAGTTTCTTAATCCTGAATTCTAGTTTGATTGCCCTGTGGTCTGAGAGTTTGTTATAATTTCTGTTCTTTTACATGTACTGAGGAGTGCTTTACTTCCAACAATGTGGTCAATTTTGGAATAAGTGCAATGTGGTGCTGAGAAGAATGTATGTTCTGTTGATTTAGGGTGGAGAGTTCTGCAGATGTCTATTAGGTCCACTTGGTGCAGAGCTGAATTCAATTCCTGGATATCCTTGTTAACTTTCTGTCTTGTTAATCTGTCTAATGTTGACAATGGGGTGTTAAAGTCTCCCATTATTGTTGTGTGGGAGTCTAAGTCTCTTTGTAGGTCTCTAAGGACTTGCTTTATGAATCTGGGTGCTCCTGTTTTGGGTGCATATATATTTAGGATAGTTCTCTCTCTTCTTGTTGAATTGATCCCTTTACCATTATGTAATGGCCTTCTTTGTCTCTTTTGATCTTTGTTGGTTTAAAGTCTGTTTTATCAGAGACTAGGATTGCAACCCCTGCCTTTTTTTGTTTTCCATTTGCTTGGTAGATCTTCCTCCATACCTTTATTTTGAGCCTATATGTGTCTCTGCACGTGAGATGGGTCTCCTGAATACAGCACACTGACGGGTCTTGACTCTTTTATTTTTATTTTTTTTTTTTTGAGACAGAGTCTCGCTCTGTCGCCCAGGTTGGAGTGCAGTGGCACAATCTCGGCTCACTGCAAACTCCACCTCCTGGGTTCACGCCATTCTCCTGCCTCAGCCTCCTGAATAGCTGGGACTACAGGCGCCTGCCCCCACATCTGGCTAATTTTTTGTATTTTTTTTAGTAGAGGTGGGGTTTCGCCATGTTAGCCAGAATGGTTTTGATCTCCTGACCTTATGATCTGCCTGCCTTATCCAATTTGCCAGTGTGTGTCTTTTAATTGGAGCATTTAGCCCATTTACATTTAAGGTTAATATTGTTATGTGTGAATTTGATCCTGTCATTATGATGTTAGCTGGTTATTTTGCCCATTAGTTGATGCAGTTTCTTCCTAGCATTGATGGTCTTTACAATTTGGAATGTTTTTGCAGTGGCTGGTACCAGTTGTTCCTTTCCACGTTTAGTGCTTCCTTCAGGAGCTCTTGTAGGGCAGGCCTGGTGGTGACAAAATGTGTCAGCATTTGCTTGTCTGTAAAGGATTTTATTTCTTCTTCACTTATGAAGCTTAGTTTGGCTGGATATGAAATTCTGGGTTGAAAATTCTTTTCTTTAAGAATGTTGAATATTGGCCTGCACTCTCTTCTGGCTTGTAGGGTTTCTGCCAAGAGATCCGCTGTTAGTCTGATGGGCTTCCTTTTGTGGGTAACCTGACCTTTCTCTCTGGCTGCCCTTAACATTTTTTCCTTCACTTCAACTTTGGTGAATCTGACAATTATGTGTCTTGGAGTTGCTCTTCTCAAGGAGTATCTTTGTGGCATTCTTTGTATTTCCTGAATTTGAATGTTGGCCTGCCTTGCTAGGTTGGGGAAGTTCTCCTGGATAACATCCTGCAGAGTATTTTCCAACTTGGTTCCATTCTCACTGTCACTTTCAGGTACACCAATTAGATGTAGATTTGGTCTTTTCACATAGTCCTATATTTCCTAAAGACTTTGTTTGTTTCTTTTTACTCTTTTGTCTCTAAACTTCTCTTCTCGCTTCATTTCATTCATTTGATCTTCGATCACTGATACCCTTTCTTCCACTTGATCAAATCGGCTACTGAAGCTTGTGCATGCGTCACGTAGTTCTCGTGCCATGGTTTTCAGCTCCATTAGGTCTTTTAAGGTCTTCTCAATGCTATTTATTCTAGTTAGCCATTCGTCTAATCTTTTTTCAAGGTTTTTAACTTCCTTGTGATGCGTTCAAACATCCTCCTTTAGCTCAGAAAAGTTTGTTATTACTGACCGTCTGAAGCCTTCTTCTCTCAACTCATCAAAGTCATTCTCCATCTAGCTTTGTTTCGTTGCTGGTGAGGAGCTGCATTCCTTTGGAGGAGAAGAGGTGCTCTTCTTTTTAGAATTTTCAGCTTTTCTGCTCTGGTTTCTCCCCATCTTTGTGGTTTTATCTACCTTTTGTCTTTGATGATGGTGACGTACAGATGGGTTTTTGGTGTGGATATCCTTTCTGTTTGTTAGCTTTCCTTCTAACATTCAGGACCCTCAGCTGCAGGTCTGTGGGAGTTTGCTGGAGGTCCACTCCAGATCCTGTTTGCCTTGGTATCACCAGCGGAGGTTGCAGAACAGCAAATATTGCAGAACGGTAAATGTTGCTGCCTGATCCTTCCTCTGGAAGCTTTGTTTCAGAGGGGCACCCAGCCGTATGAGGCATCAGTTGGCCCCTACTGGGAGGTGGTGCCTCTCTTGAGCTTTAAAAAGTTATCAACCATTGTGGAAGACAGTGTGGCAATTCCTCAAGGATCTAGAACTAGAAACACTATTTGAGCCATTACTGGGGATATACCCAAAGGATTATACATCATGCTGCTATAAAAACACATGTACACATATGTTTATTGTGGCACTATTCACAATAGCAAAGACCTGGAACCAACCCAAATGTCCACCAATGATAGACTGGATTAAGAAAATGTGGCACATATACACCATAGAATACTATGCAGCCATAAAAAAGTATGAGTTCCTGTCCTTTGTAGGGACATGGATGCAGCTAGAAACCATCATTCTCAGCAAACTATCTCAAGGACAAAAAGCCAAACACCGCATGTTCTCACGCATAGGTGGAAATTGAACAATAAGAACACTTGGACACACGGCAGGGAACATCACACACTAGGGCCTGTTGTGGGGTGGGGGGAGTGGGGAGAGATAGCATTAGGAGATATACCTAATGTAAATGACGAGTTAATGGGTGCAGCACACCAACATGACACCTGTATATATATGTAACAAACCTGCACATTGTGCACATGTACCCTAGAACTTAAAGTGTAATAAAAAGAAAAAGAAAAAGAAAATTTATGGCATGGGTGAGTGCTTCTCAACTCTGGTTGGACATCAGAGTCATGTGGGCAACTTGAAGAACTCCAACTTCCTACACATCCCCCAGACCAACCAATCCAGAATCTCGACAGTGGGCCAGGGCCAGGGACCACAACCCTCTTAGGCAATGGGGCTAGAGAAAAGTTTTTTAAAACAGAAAATGACATGGCCAGAAGTGATTTTTAAAATTCACCTGTTTGGCCTAGTGTGGTGGCTCACGCCTGTAATCCCAGCTCTTTGGGAGGCCGAGGTGGGCGGATCACGAGGTCAGGAGATTGAGACCATCCTGGCTAACATGGTGAAACCCCGACTCTACTAAAAATACAACACATAAGCTGGGCATGGGTGTTTATAGTCCCAGCTACTCGCTAGGCTGAGGCAGGAGAATTGCTTGTACCTGGGAGGCGGAGGTTGCAGTGAGCGAGATCACACCATTGCACTCCAGCTTGGGGAACAGAGTGAGACTCTGTCTCAAAACAATAATAATAATAATAATAATAATAATATTCATCAGTTTTATAGTAGTATGGGAGATGGGGAGGAGTGGGTGAGAGACCGGAGGGTAAGCCAGGGAGCTAACAGTACCCAAGTACCCACGTCTCCTGGTTCTCATGCACCTCCATAGGCTCAGGAGAAATGTCAGATAAGGCCACTCAGAAAAGAGCTGGAGAGACCTTCTGGGTCCTCAGCCAGAGCCCATCTTGCCTGAGGGTCATGGACATGGAGCACAGGGGCTGGGTGGTCCATTGGCTTCTCTGGCCAAACTACAGGGCAAATTTAAACACTCCAACTGTCACAACACAGCAAATCCGAATGACAATGGCTTTTTTAAAAGCAGGATTTTAAAAATAAAAATACTTAACCACAAAAAACCATCTCAGGGAAGCTGGCTAATCCTAAGGCATTTTTTTTTTTTTATGTGTAAGCATTTAATTTAATTTATTTTTAAAATTAATTGCTTTGTAATTAACAAAAATTGTATATGTCTATTGTGTATAACATGATATTTTGAAATATGTATACATTGTAGAATGGCTAAATCAAGCTAATTAACATATGTATACCATTACTTCACATACTTTTTCTGTGGTCAAAACCCTTAAAATTTACTCTCAGCAATTTTCAAAAATCCAATACATTGTTATTAACTATTGACACCATGTTGTACAATACAGCTCTTGAACTTACTCCTCTTATCTAACTAAAATTTCGTATCCTTTAACCAGTACCTCTGCATCCTCACTCCCACCTACCAGCCCCTTACTGTTTAAGTAAGTCGAACTCACAGAATTTGAGAGTAGAATGTTAGTGAGATTACATGGTATTTGTCTTTCTGTACCTGTTATTTCACTTAACACACTGCCCTTTGCGTTCATGTATGTTGCCACAAATGGCAGAATTTTCTTCTTTGTAAAGGCTGAATAATATTCCATTGTGTGTGTGTGTATGTGTGTGTGTGTATGTGTGTGTGTATGTGTGTGTGTGTACATCATTCATCAACAGACACTTAGCTTGTTTCCATATCTTGCTATTGTGAATAATGCTGCAATCAACAAGAGGGTGCAGATATTTGAGATATTAATTTTGTTTCCTTCGACTATGTACCCCAAAGTGGATTACCTGGATTGTATGCTAGTTCTATCTCTAATTCTTTGAGGAATCTTCATACCATTTTCAATAATGGCTGTATAAATTTACATTCCCACCAACTGTGTACGAGAGTTCCCTTTTCTCCACATGCTCGTCAACACTTGTTATTTTTTAAGCCATTCTAACAGCCATTCTAATATCTCATCACAGTTTTGATTTGAATTTTCTTGACGATTAATGATGTTGAGCACTTTTCAATATACATGTTGGCCATTTCTATGTGCTCTTTGGAAAATGTTTATTCAGGTTCTTTGCCCATTTTTCAGTCACGTCATTTTGTTGTTGTTTTTCTATTGAGTTTTATGAGTTTCTTATATGTATATTTTGCAATATTAACTCCTTATCAGATACATGATTTACAAATATTTTCTTCTCTGTCAGTTGCCTTTTTATTTTGTGGATTGTTTCCTTTGTTGTGCAGAAGCTTTTCAGTTTGATGTAGTCCCACCTTTTTATTTTTGTTTTTGTTGTCTGTGCTTTCGGTATCAATCATATCCAAAATATTATTGCCAAGGCCAATGCCAAGGAACTTTCCCTGTGTGTTTTCTGTTGGGAGATTTACAGTTTCAGATCTTACATTTGTGTTTAATCCACTTCAAGTTTCACATATGTTATAAGATAAGGGTCCAATTTCGTTCTTTTACATGAGGATATACAGTTTTCTCAATACCATTTATTGACAAGCCTATGCTTTCCCTATTGTGAACTCTTGCCATCCTTGCCGAAGATTGACTGTATATGCCTGGGTTTATTTCTGGGTTTTCTATTCAGTTTCATTGGTCTATCTGTCTGTGTTTATGCCAGTACCATGCTGTTTTGATCACTATAGCTTTAATTGTTTACTTTTATTATAGTTTGAAGTCAGGAAGTGTGATGCCTCTAGCTTTATTCTTTTTTCTCAAGATTGCTTTGGATATTTGTGGGTCTTTTATGGATCCCTATGAATTTCAGAATTGTTTGTTCTATTTCTGTGAATAATGCCATTGGAATTTTGATAGGAATTGGATTAAATCTTTAGATCAATTTGGTTAGCATGGGCATTTTAACAATATTAATTCTTCCAATCCATGAACATGAGACATCTATTTGTTTATGTCTTCAATTTCTTTGTTGATGTCTTGTAGTTTTTAGTTCGTAGAACTTTCCCTTCCTTGGTTAAATTTATTCTTAAGTAAAGTCATGTGCTGTATAACAGTATTTCAATTAATGATGGATTGCATATACAATTTCCTATCAGCTACTGGTGTCTTAGCCATCTTAGCATTGCAGTGCAACACATTAACTTTTCTATGATTAAAGATGCTTAGATACACCTTGTGTTACAATTGCCTATAGTATTCAGTACAGTAACATGCTGTTTAGTTTTGTATCCCAGGGGCAATAGGCTATACCATATAGCCTAGGTGTGTAGTAGGTTGTACTATTAAGGTTTGTCTAAATATACTCCATGATGTTTGCACAATGACAAAATCACTTAACACATTTCTCAGAACATATCCCTGTCATTAAGCACCATATGACTGTATTTTAATACTTTTATGGGATTGTAAATGGAATTTTCTCAGTTTCTTTGGTTTTTTTTTTTTTTTTTTTTTTTTTTTTTTTTTTTTTGTGAGATGGAGTTTTACTCTGCCATCCAGGCTGGAGTGCAGTGGCAATCGCGGCTCACTGTAGCCTCTGCCTCCTGGGTTCAAGTGATTCTTCTGCCTCAGCCTCCCAAAGTAGCTGGGACTACAGGCACCCACTGCCATGTCCAGCTAATTTTTTTGTGTTTTTAGTAGAGGCGGGGTTTCACCATGTTGACCAGCCTGGTCTCAAACTCCTGGCCTCAGGTGATCTACCTGCCTCAGCTCTCAATGTGCTGGGATTACAGGCATGAGCCACTGTGTCTGGACTCTCAGTGTTTTTTTTTTTATTTTTTACTTATTTTATTTTATTTTTTTGTGGGGGGGGGGTGGTGACGGGGTTGGCTGTTTTTTGTTAATGTATAGAAATGCTACCGATCTTTGTATGTTGACTTTATATTCTGAAACTTCAGTGAATTTGTTTATCAATTTAAACTGTTTTAATGGCGTTTTTAGAGCTTTCTGTATATAAAATCATATCTCTGTAAACAGAGACAATTTAACTTCTTTCTTTCTGAATGGGATGTCCTTTATTTTTATGTCTTTTTCTAATTGCACTGGCTAGGATTTCCAGTACTGTGCTGAATACAAGTGGCCAGAGTGGGCACTCTTGTCTTACTCCTTATCTTAGAGAAAAAGCTTTCACCTTTTCACAATTGAGTATAATGTTAGTTGCGGGCTTGTTATATATGGTCTTCACTGTGTTGAAGTATGTTTCTTTTATATTTAATTTCTTGAGAGTTTTTTTTAATCATGAAAGGATGCTGAATTTTGTCAAATGCTTTTGCTACATCCGTTGAGATGATGATACAGTTTTTCTTCCTGATTTTGCTAATGTAGTATATCATATTTACTGATTTGCATATGTTAAACCATCATTGCATCCTGGGGGTAAATCCCACTTCATCATGATTAATGATTTTTCAGATATGCTGTTGAATTCAGTTTACTTTATTTATTTTATTATATTTTCTCATTTATGTTTATCTAGGGTATTTTCCTGTCATTTTCCTTTCTTGTAGTATCCTTGTCTGGCTTTTGTATGAGGGTAATGCTGACTTCATAAAATGAATTAGGAAGTTTTCTCTCCTCTTCATCTTTTTTTTTTTTTTTTTTGGAAGAGTTTGAGTAGGATTGGTTTTAGTTCTTCTTTAAATGTTTGTTGGAATTCACCCATGAAACCATCTGGTCTTGAGCTTTTCTTTGTTGGGAAGTTTTTCATTACTCACTCAGTCTCCTTACTCATTATTGGACTGTTCAGATTTTCTATTTCTTCATGGTAGGTTGTATGTTTTTAGGGATTTATCCACTTATTCCAGATTACTCAATTTGTTGACATAAAATATATTCTTTGTGTTTCTATGGTATCACTTGTAATGTCTTCTTTTTCATTTATAGTTTTATTTATTTTAGTTTTCTCTTTATTTTTTTCTTGGATAGTCCAGCTAAGAGTTTGTTAATTTTATCTTTTTTTTTTTAAAAAAAAACTCTTAGTTTTGTTGTTTTTTATATTGTCTTTCTAGTCTCTGTTGCATGTATTCAGAAGTAACATTTAGTTTCTGCTGTTAACATTGGGCTTAGTTTGTTCTTTTTTTCTACTACCTTGAGGCAGGTTAGTTAGGTTGTTTATTTGAGACCTTTCTTTTTTCTTAATGTTGACACTTATTACTATAAACTTCCCTCTCAGGACCACTTTTGTTGAAGTCCACACATTTTGCTATGTGTGTTTCTATTTTCATTACTCTCAAGACACTTTTGGATATCTTCTTTGATCCACTGGTTGTTCAGGAGTGTTTTGTTTAATTTCCAAGTTAGAATTTGAAACAGAAATTATTTATAAAATAGGCATTTGTTACTGAGCATGTTTTGGTCTTCAGTTAAATTCTTTTTAACTTCTGGCTCCATGGTGTAATGGTTCTGGAATTAGCAACAATAAAACATTAGTTACATTGGTGAGTAATGGTTTTATTTAAAATAGAATTAAAATGTCAACCCAGTAGTGCTGAGAACTAAATGTAAACTCTCTAAGTGGCTAGCCTTGTGAATGTCAGAGGCCATAGCCACTACTAATAGCAATCAGGTTGGTGTTTGAGACTCGTGAAGCAACCTGCATTTTAACTTACTATTTTATCTGAACCTCAAAATCTTTTGGGGAACACTTACCGTAACTTCTTC
This sequence comes from Chlorocebus sabaeus, assembly GCF_047675955.1. NCBI lineage: Eukaryota > Metazoa > Chordata > Mammalia > Primates > Cercopithecidae > Chlorocebus > Chlorocebus sabaeus. The sequence continues at coordinate 82,428,846 of NC_132918.1, forward strand.
TACTGGTAAAAAATCCTAAAGCTCAGAAAAGTTAATTTGCTGGAAGTCATACAGCTTGTAGGCAGTGACAGAGCCCAGGAGGTTATAAAGCAACCTAGTGGATAGAGCAAGAGTCTGATTCCAGGCCTCAGGCAGTTTGGGTGTCTGTGTAACTCAGGTACTGGTATGACATACAGTCGCTATGTATGAATGGGGAATAATGCCTACTTCATGAAGACGTAGTGTGTAAGCTGCTTAGTGTAGAGTCAGCCATTGACTTGAATGCTTCATGAATGTTAGCCATTTTTTTTCATCATCCACGTAACTTTCCACTAGATCACCTGTGTGTTGACAAACACAACCACAGGCAACCTTCAACTTATCTAGTTTCCCACATTACCCAGGAGCATCGCCCCCACACCGGAATTGACTAAATTTGGTCAATTCTCCCCTCTTAGCTTGTTTGTTCTAGGCTTTGGGGAAATTCCCTCACTCCTCCTTTTCCTTCCCTCTGCTTTTGCAGCCAGCACTTCAGCCTGAGCCCTTCTCCCTTTTCTGAACTTGAGTCCCAGCCTCCTGGCTCTGGAGTAGCAGGGGTGCAGGTGGGGAGGGGGTGGGGTTTATAGAGAGCAGGGTTTTGTTGTAGGTAGGAAGGGAGAAATAAGAGGAGGAGCAGGAGCCATTTCTCCCTCTACGCTTTATCTTGAAGGAATGATACCTGCTCTGATCTCCCAGACCCAAGGCCATGCCATTTCTCTCCCAGGCCATGCCATCTCTCTCTCTCCCCAGGCCATGCCATCTCTCTCTCTCTCTCCTGAGCCATGCCATCTCTCTCTCTCTCTCCCCTAGACCATGCTATCTCTCTCTCTCCCATGCCATGCCATCTCTCTCTCTCTTTCTTCCAGGTCAAGCCATTTCTCTCTCTCTTCTGGACCATGCCATCTCTATCTTCCAGGCCATGCCATCTCTATCTTCCAGGCCATGCCATCTCTCTCTCTCTCCCAGGCCATGCCATCTTTCTTCCAGGCCATGTCATCTCTCTCTCTTGCAGGTCATGCCATCTCTCTCTCTCTCTCTCTCCCCCAGGCCATGCCATCTTTCTTCCAGGCCATGTTATCTCTCTCTCTCTTGCAGGCCATGCCATCTCTCTCTCTTTATCCCAGGCCATGCCATCTCTTGTCCAGGCCATTCCATCCCTCTCTCTCACAGACCATGCCATCTCTCTCTCACCCAGGCTATGCTATCTCTCTCTCTCCCAGGTCATGCCCTCTCTCTGTCTCCCAGGCTTGGATCTGCAGCTCCCTTGCTAGAACCTGCTTCACTCCTCTTCTCCTAGTTGTAACATCTTACATACCCATGGTACAACCATCAGGAGCTCTTGGTGTGTTTAGTTATACCTTTTATTTTGAGTTAGTTGTGGATTTGTATTCAGTTAAAAAAAATAACACAAAGATTTCCCATGCATTCTTTATGCAGTTTTTCCCAATGGGAACATCTTATCCAGAACTTTTATATTGACGTATTTTTGTTTTATTCTTCAGCTTTATTCATTCAGGAGAAAGTTCTCAGATCTATTCTGAGGGGACAGAGAAGACAGAACATTTTTAAAAATTATAATGATTTTTTTTTTTCCCCCAGGCAGGAAAGGTGAGCATCTGCTTTACCTAGATTCATGGTTGCTTCTCCAGGGACCATCCACGCCCTCAACAGAAACCTCTGGCTGAAAGCTTCTACAGGTGCTGTCCGAAGAGAACTGCACAGGCAGGAGGCAGGAAGAGAGCAGGTGCAGTGCTGAAGGCACTTAAAATCCTCCTGAAACCTTGCACTTGGGCATGATCTTGGAGTCCGACAACTCAATTCTTCATCTGATGCTTGAGTCTCAACCTCTGCGGAACACTTCCAGTGCTAGGAACTCACCTCTATCTAAAAGCTTTGCTTACTTGGAATGCCAGAAAGTTCTTTCACTAGGCATGAGAGCAGGACTGTGTTTTCTTGTTCACTGTTGTATTCCTACTGCTAGCACAGCCTTTCCCAACACAGTGCTTAACTAGTATTAGTTGAGTGAAGGGATGAATGAATGAACTAATGATCAGCCCTGTCTGAGAGGTTGGAAGCATGTTCTCCCCGTGAAGGAAGGGGTGGAGGCTGCCTGGGACGCTGAGGTCATGACTGAGGCCAACCTGTCAGGGACAGAGCCAAGCCTACATGTGGGTGCCTTGCAGAGCATAGGGGCCCTTGGAACTTGAGAGGGATAGAAATGCTCCAGGGTAGGAAGCCACTGAGGTTGGGGATGTGACAACTCCTTCAAGTGTTCTAAGTGCCAGGGCCAAGTGGCAGCCTTTGTCCACAGTCCTGACTTAACTACATTCCTGGGTAAGTAGAGGGAAATTTAATCCATGTGTTCCCCAGTTATTTACACAACTCTGAGCAAGATGCTACCATTGTGTAAGAGCCATTTGACGTCGGTGGCACTGCTTTCTTTTTTCCATTCTGAGAAGAGTCCTTGAAGAAAAGCCAGCTCCTTCATCTCTGAAGAAGGGTGGGGCAAGAGCCCAGGGAACTATCATCTGGACCTGGCAGGGCTCTGCAGCTTCTGGGGAGACTGTTTTCAGTGAGATTCAGAGAGGAGGCTAAGGAGAGGGGTTAGCACAGGAGCACCAGTGGGCTGCTGCCGAGCCCTGTGCCCACGTGGGCTCTGCCAACTGCTGCCAGCAGGAGCTTGGTGGAGGGAGGATGTAGAAGCAGCTGGGAGATGCAGTGGGAAGATGGGGTCTTCCAGGAAGGGAAGGTCTTGCATTCTGTGATAACCTTGGGAAGGTTACTTTCTCTCCATAAGCCTCAGTTTCCCCTTCTGCAAAGCATGAGGGTGTACCCGGTTCTGCAATCTTTATGTGTTCCAACAGCCTATTTATTCTAGGACTCTTTTTCTGTGTCTTATTGTGAATATTATCTGGCACTCCCCAGACAAATGTCGTTTAAAAAATATTTTTACCATAATCCTCAGTAAGAAATACATTTTACACAGTAGCCTACTTTATATAACTGAAGCAAAGTTTTCATAAATTAATATGCTTTCTATGGGGATAGACATAAAGATTGATGGAATAGAAGAGAGAATGCACAAATAAATCTGTACACTTATGGTCAATTGATTTCTAACAAGGGTGCCCAAGTAACTCAATGGGGGAAAGATGGTCTTTTAAAATAGCAGTGGGACAACTGGTTATCCAGATGCAAAAATAAATATATACACATATACATAAATACATAAACTTAGAGTCTTACTTCACATGATACACAAAAAAATTGATTAGTAAATGGATCACAGACAGAAATGCAAGAGTGAAAAAAATAAGGAGTGATTATACCTCTACACGTAAGGAATAGGATCATCTTCACAGACATTATGCTAAGTGAAAGAAGCTAATCACGAAAGCCTAAAGGTTTTATGATTCCATTTATAGGGAATCTCTAGAAAAAGCAAAAATAATAGAGACAGAAAGTAGATCAGAGATTCGCTGAGGCTGTGGGACTGTACATAGGCAGGAGGGGACTTTGCGGTCAGACAATGGACGTGTTCTAGAACTGTGATGGTGCTTACACCGTGGTACAGATTTACTAAAACTCATCAAACAATACACTTATCAAGGATGGACTTCATGGTTTATAAATCACAACTCAAATAAATAAGATGACTAATACAATTAAACCTAAAGAATGCAGATGATAAATTATTTGTTCATTTTTTAAAATGTAGGTTCTCTGGGTATGACGAGTTAGTTCCAACCTACCTCTTACTACTTTCTTCATCTCTCTTCATAACATCCACGGCACCATTACACATAGCTATTGCTTATCAATGACTATTCACTTGAAAATATTAAAAAGAATAGATACATACTGATCGAATTTATTTTGAAAACTGAATTCTTTTAAGAAAATGAGTTTTATAAGTCTAAGATCTTTCTACATTTTCATATCTAATACCAACAAATGCCACTGGTAAATCATAATTAGCCACAGATTCAAGCACATAAGTTTGTCATACCCACTACAGGCCCAATCTAACGGTTCTAAATGCTTGTGAAGCACAAGGAAAAAAGTTCTATCTCTCTGTAGGAGTTTAGGATGGAACCAGTCACTCCCAAACCAACTGATGACTAGTTTCCTACGCACTTCAGTGGTTTCAAACCTAACTGATCATCTGAATAATTCACTGGCCTCTCACCCCCTGCCCAGACCTAAACAATTGGAATTTCTGTGGGGTTACTTCCTAAAAAGTTTTTCCAGGCCAGGCGTGGTGGCTCGTGCCTGTAATCCCAGCACTTTGGGAGGCCGAGGCAGGGAAATCATTTGAGGTCAGGAGTTCAAGATCAGCCTGGTCAACATGGCGAAACCCCATCTCTACTAAAAATACAAAAATTAGCCAGGCGTGGTGGCGTGCACCTGTAATCCTAGCTACCGGGGAGGTTGAGGCACGAGAATTGCTTGAACCCGGGAGACGGAGGTTGAAGTGAGCTGAGATGGTGCCACTGCACTCCAGCTTGGGTGACAGAACAAGACTTCATCTCAAAAAAAAAAAAAAAAAAAAAAAAAAAAAATTCCAGGTAGTCGGGGAGGTTTATGAGCCTCATTTGTAGCCACATCCTTTGGTATGGTCAGTTCTGAGATAGATCATAGAGAACCGGTTTCCAATTATAGCTTAAATAGCAAGGTTTGCAAATAAAGGACATTAGAATATTATAAAGCACAGTATAGATTAAGTTGCCTCAACAATCACACCATCCACTACTTCTTGTCTTTGCATCTTTAGAAAGAAATGGTATAATAGTTAGTAGGCTAGAATTCTGCAAACCCCTGAGAACCCACATTGATAACCTCAAATTCTTAGCTTTTCAAAGCCTCCTAAGCCTTTTTAGTCAAATGGAGATATCACCAATTAATTTTTTTATGTTGTCATTTGCTATTAGATCAAGTCATTCTCCTGTGTTTGCACAAGCTAATTTAAAAACCAACTGCAGAATTTCCACTTACACTACTGAAGCCAGTTTGTAGCTCTTCACTCTAGCTTGTATATATCTTTTTGAATCTTCAGTTATCTAATGAACTCATCAGTTCTCCCAGATTTATAGTATCTCAAATTTTACCAAACGAGCTTTTGTATTCAGGACATTTATTTTCATTGCGTCTACCTTTAATCAACCTTGAACCTATTTTCGCTCACACTTTCCTCTTGCTTCTAGCCACCTGCCTCAGGAGGGAAGGGGCCCTCCTCCTTGGTCCTCAGGAGTCTCCCATCTCCAATGATGCCAACTCTGTCTTGTATCCACTGCTTGTGACTCTACGCCTACTCATCTTCCACAGCTTAGACCGATATTCAAATCTCTTCCATCCGAAAAACAAAATTCTTCTTTGGCACAAAATTTCCCTTCCCATTCAGCCTTCATCTTCTTTCTCATTTTCTTTCCCAGTCAAGTTTCTGGAGAGAGGAATGTTTCCTGAGTTCTCTTTATTTCTCTTCTCCAATTAGCTCCTCCTCTCTATTATCCGCTTCTGCCCTCATTGTTCCAATAAAGCCGCTGCCAGCTGGAGCCATTAGAGACCCTCTGAGTGGCCACAGCCAATCAACGCGTTTTCTGTTCATACCTACTTTAACTTTCCTGTTGAGTATGTTTTTGTGAATGATTGTCTCCTTGAAACAATCTTCCTTTAGTTTTTCGCACATTGTCTGTTCTCCTTTCTCCTTCCTACACCCTGGACTGCCTCCCTTCAGCTGTTATCTCAAGGCACTCTTTCCCTTTCATTTCTTGCAAATTGCCTCTGTCTTTGACTGCTTCCTCCTCTCATTCTCCTCCAGTGACTCTTCAGGTATGGCTCTGGAATCTTTTGCGTCAGAAACACCCAAGGAGATTTCTGCTTGCTAAAGGTATGACCGGAGTGTTAGTCCAGACCTACTGTATAGAGTCTCTGGATGTGGGTAGGAACGTGCATTATAAGTTGTCTCTCCTGGAGATTCTGACACTTTCCCTGGACCACACTTTCCTGCCCTCCTCCACCCCCACCCTGACAGGGTCTTGCTCTGTCACCCAGGCAGGAGTGCAGTGGTGTGATCACAGCTCAGTGCAGTTTTCATCTTCTGGACTCAAGTGATCCTCCCAACTCAGCCTCCCAAGTACCTGAGACTACAGGCGTGCACCACCACACTTTGCTAATTTCTAAATTTTTGTAGAGATGAGGCTTTGCTATTTTGCCCAGGCTGTGGGCCATCCTTTGTGTGTGTGTGTGTGTGTGTGAGAGAGAGAGAGACAGAGAGACAGACAGGGTCTCACTTTGTTGTCCAGGTTGGAGTACTGTGCCGGGATCTCAGCTCACTGCAACTTCCGCCTTCCGGGTTCAAATGATTCTTGTATCTTAGCCTGCTGAGTAGGTGGGATTACAGACGTGCACCATTTTTGTGTTTTTAGTAGAGACAGAGTTTCACAATGTTGCTGAGGTTGGTCTCAAACTCATGGCCTCAAGTGATCCACCCTGCTTGGTCTCCCAAAGTGTTGGGATTACAGGCACGAGCCACAGGGCCCAGCCTGTGGGCCATACTTTTCAATGTTTCCCAGTTTATCCTCCCCACTGCTGCCTTGACCCCATCCCATTGCTCTCCTCCTTAAAATCCTTCATGGGCTCTCTTCCCTACAAACAGACGCTAAGCTCCGTATCCTGGCATAAAAGACCTTTGGTGATTTGGCCCCTGTGCAGCTCTTGGGTTGCCCCCAACTCTCAAATCTACTCTGTGCTCTGGAGATATCCTTAACACACCGGCTTGCCCCCACTCTGAGCCTGGCAGTTCCTGCTGCCAAAATGCCCTCCATCAAGTGTCACTTGCACCCACCTTCAAATCTCAGAATGGGGAAGAGCTCCTGAACGAGAGGAAAGGCCTAAGCCCCAGTGTTGGCTCTGCCATTGATAAGTCACATGACACATTGATTATACAGTGCTTGAGCCCAAACTCATATGTAAGCAAAGAGAGGACTTTAAACTGATTTCAGTTTTGGAACACTTAAAAAAATCAGAAATACAAACTTGGTACAAATGCGTTGTGAAAGGTGCAGTAACAAGTCGCAGCCACCAGATAGCACTAGAGGATCTCATTCAGCACAAGCGCGGGGCTTTGTCTCCGTGACTTAAACTTCATTCTGGGGGTGGTCCGCTCGAATTTGGGACTGATGGGTGCCATCAGCTCCATGCCTAATCTTTATGTAAGACTATCATGAGACAGAGGAGCAGAATTTGTCACTTAAAAACCTCACTTTGTGGGAGGCAATGAAACTAGTCGTTAGTTGTCTTTAAATGCACAAATTTAAAAAGCAGCACTTCCCATGCTGGCTGGTGCATTTTGAAGGCTGTCCCAGTACTCCCACCCTACAGCTCATTTTTGGACCTCATATGCCGGACACATGGAGGGAGTTGTTTTGTTCGGGTTCTAGTGGAACCATCTGTACATTCCTCACTGTCTGTGGGGAGCAGGAATTGATCCCAGGAAATGACCTCGGCTGCCTTGGGAAAGATGGACCTCCCGTCCCTGGGGCTGTGAGCAAATCTGGGTAGTTGACGGGCTGAAGAGGTAATTCTAGACCCTTCTGTGGCTGGGTTTGAATTTGAGATCCCTCTGAGGATCCGATGAAAGTCATGGACAATCCTCTCCAGAATACTCGTAATATGCAGATTATTTCAGCTGCTTCGCAGACTTTTTGTCTAGGGACCCAGGCTATGGACTATTTAGGGTTCCTCTCAGCGTTAAGAACCCAATGTCTTATAGTTGTCCTTCATAACGAGCGATGCACATTAGTAGCTTTCTTATTTGTAGTAAGACTAAACTCTTGGTTATTTCCTCTGGAGAAGAAGTGGGGGTGATGAATCTCACTATTTAGGAATACCTCAATAGCGGATCATCCATCAGATCTGGGGTTTCCTATGAGCACTTGAGCCCCTTAGAGAGGGTGCATTCTGAAACTCTCCTGCAGGGGAGGCTAAAGAGCCACACATATCCCCAGTGAGTGCCTGCTCCCTGGGGATGTGTCCTGGCCACGCGGGGAGGAAGTGAAGCTTCTTGCCATGTCGGTATCCACCTCTCAGTCCTGAGCTTTCTTTGTAAATCTTTCTGTGTTCTGGGAAGCTCCAGGGACTCTGCCTGCTTTTCTCTGCACTATACAGCTTCTCCACATGCCCCTACCTTTGGAGTTCTTTGCATCCTGCAGCTTGTGACCTAGAAGCCTCATAAGACAAAACAGCTAGCAATGACCTTGGGATTAGGATTCTCAGTCTGGTCTTGGCTCTGCCATTTATTACCTGTGGGACTCTCGGCCTCAGTTATAAAATAGGAATAATCACTACTATTTCTTATCTTATTGGATTCTTTTATTTTTATTTAACAAATACGCACTGAGCGCAGTTACGTGCCACTCCCTGCCCTAAGCACGGTGGATACAATGAATGGGACAGACATGATTCTCTGTCTTGATGAAGCCGACAGTGCAGGATAGTTTGAGAATCAAATCAGCAAGTATCTGAACACCTTCTGTTAACTGCAGAGTGCTCTACTCACACACTCTTCCTATTGCTTTTGCTTCATAACAATAACCTTGATATAGAGAGCAGCGAATCATTTGAAAACTTGTTGTAACACAGCTCCCTTCTGAGAATGCAGCAGTGCCCTTGTGACATGGTGGGTGCGAGCTCTCCTGGGGGTCACAGGGTAGAGCCCCTGACTCTCTCCCAGCCTTGACTGAACTCATGGGGTCTCCTGGGCTCTGGCAACAGCCATGCTTTCACCTTGTATGCATTCTTTCCCTACAATGCCCTGAGCCTTCCAGGAAAATTGATTCACCCAAACAAGCAGGTCAAGATTTCCATTTGATCTTATTGCTTCATGTGGTCCTAAATTCCCATAGCCATAGTGGCATGTAGAAAGTAAATTAGTATTAGTAACGGGGAGCTGGGAGGCCCTCAGTTCCCATTTCCCACTCTTATCCCCTTTTCCTCTCCAGGTCCGCAGGCTGGGTCAGGTTCTGTGTCTGGATGAGGAGCTATCAGTGGATGGGCTACAGATGAGCGGCAGTGGCCCAGTGGTTCTAACTGCGCACAGGACTTCAGGCAAGAAAATGGGGCTCTTTCTTATCCCAAGGGTTCAGAAATATAAAATGTTGTCTCTAACCTCTTCCCAGTACTCCTCCCAGTTACAGAAATACCTGCCCCTCTTACTGGGTGGCTTTAAATGGACATAGAGGCTTTCAGGCAAGACTTGTACATTGAGGGTCTGTGTTCACTTGGGAGAGGCTGTGTGTGTGTGGAGGTCACTAAAATCTGCATTTTTATTGAAGAACATGTCAGACTTGAGCTATTTCTGTTCTGTGAATATCATTCAGAAAACTAATTTTTCAGGACAGAGTGAAAAAGGCAGGGAAAGGAGGAATTAATGATTAGGGATTTTGAATTATTCTCTCTTGTTTCTGAGAAAATTGAAAAATACCCGTCAGTTCTGCATTAAAGAAGACATGTGGCTCACGCCTGTAATCCCAGCACTCTGGGAGACTGAGGCAGTAGAATACCTGAGGTCAGGAGTTCGAGACTAGACTGGGCAACATGGTAAAACCCTGTCTCTACTAAAAATAAAAAAAAAAAAAAATAGCTGGGCATGGTGGTGCACGCCTGTGATCCCAGCTATTCAGGAGGCTGAGGCAGGAGAATCTTTTGAACCCAGGAGGCAGAGGTTGTGGTGAGCCGAGATCATGCTACTGTACTCCAGCCTCGGCAACAGAGCAAGATTCTGTCCCAAAAAAAAAAAAAAAAAAAAAAAAAAAAAAAAAAAAAAAAAAAAAAGACGTGAAATGTTCACGAACAAAAAAATTTAAGGCAACTGCAAGAACACATTCTCTGAACATCAACAGTGTCCTGGAGGTGGAGTGAGGTGCTCTGAGGGCTCCCTCTAACTCAGCTGAGGGCAACTCTGTCCTTCCAGATGCTCGGCCCTAAAGCTGTGCTGGTGTTTCTGACCCCTCTTTCTCTCTCATGCCACACATCACACATCCGGCCAGCCAGGAAATCCTACTTACTGACTCCCTTTTTCAAGACATATCTAGTACCCACCCACTTGTCACATCTTCTACTGTCACTGTTGTGATCTGAGCTGTCATCGCTTCTCTCCAGGATGATTGCAGTGGCCTCCTAGCTGGTCTCCCTACTTCTACCCTACACTCTGTTTTAAAAGCCACAGCCAGAGTCATCCTGTAAAGCAGAAGTCACATGGATTGATTAAGTCAGTCCCCTTGTAAGCCCTTCTATTAAAAACAAATTTTAAACGATTCGTATTTTCTACTGATCACTGGAATATCCTGAGAGGCTGTGCAGAGCCTGCTTGTTCTTTGTTTAGTAGCATTAACCGTTACCAGCTCTTTGGCTGAGTTTAAATTCTTAAAGACAGAAAATTTCTGGAAATGAGGTAATAGCAGAAATAGGTTGAGGTTTCTTCAAAGTTGTTAATTTTTACTTCCTGCTAGCTAAATTGGGCCCGTGGTTCTCCTGAGAAACCCAGAGCAGTGATTTTAGCAGAGCTCTGCCAGGGTTAGGTCCAAGGGATCCATTCAAGTCTGGCATGAGAGATCGATTGGGGAAAAACCAAAGAGCCCATGCAAAGTCTACTGGAAATAAATGAGTCTTGGATGAGCTTCATTAATCTGCAAACGTTCCCTGCGTTTTCCTCCTCACTCATGGTCTTTTCCTTCAAGGGGTTCTTTGCCAACCAAGTTCCCAGATCTCTATAATGCAAATGTGATCTGAACAATGGGTGGTAACATTGATGATAGCAAATAATTATGAAGCACTGTTTTGGTGCCAGGCACAATTTTAAAATTTTATATCCATTCGTTTATTCACTCATCTAACAAATCAATTTTGAGTATGTCAATCCAAAAGCATCTCAGACGGGTCTCTATCAATTTAGAAAGTTTATTTTGCCGAGGTTAAGGACGCATCTGTGACACAGCCTCAGGAGGTCCTAATGACATGTGCCCAATGGTTGCTGGGACACAGCTTGGTTTTATGCATTTTAGGGAGACATGAGACATGTAAGATACACATTGGTTCTGTCTGGAAAGGTGGGACAACTCAAAATGGGGGCTTCTAGGTCATAGGTAGATAAAAGACCAAAGGTCGCATTCTTTTGGGTCTTTGATCAGCCTTTCACCAAAGACACAATTTACATATAAGAGGGGGTAGAGGAGGAATAGTCTTTTATGCCTTAGTCTAACTCAGTGAATCCGCATTTTTACATAAACAATAGGGCAGAGGAAGCAACTGGGTATGCATTTATCTCAGGTGAGCAGAGGAATGACCTTGATTCTGTCTGTCCTTTGTCCCGCACCTGTGAAGATAAGCTATCAGTTTAAGTTGCCAGGGTGAAATTCAACAGAACTGGTTTAGGGCAAAGATCTTCAGGCCCACAAGGAATTTCCTTGCAGGTAAATTGTGAGGGAGGTATACAGTTTTTAAAAAAAATCTTTGCAGCTATCTTATTTAGGATTAAAATAGGAGGCAGGTTTGCCTGACGCAGTTCCCAGCTTGACTTTTGCCTTTCACTTAGTGATTTGGGGGTCCTGACATGTATTTTCTTTTCACAAGCACTTATTACATACATGAATAAACAAAACAGAAAAATAAATCCCAGCCCTCCAGAGCTTATAGTCTAGCACAGGGAGGTAGAACATATATGATAATCATATGAATAAGCAATCGAGACCATCCTGGCTTACACGGTGAAACCCCGTCTCTATTAAAATAGACAAAAAATTAGCCGGGTGTGGTGGCGGGTGCCTATAGTCTGAGCTACTCAGGAGGCTGAGGCAGGAGAATGACGTGAACCCTGGAGGCAGAGCTTGCAGTGAGCCAAGATTGTGCCACTGCAATCCAGCCTGGGCGACAGAGCAAGACTCCGTCTCAAAAAAAAAAAAAAGAAAGAAAGTTATCCCTGTGGGTAGCTGGAGGCACAGCGATCCAGGCAGAAGGACCAGCCAGTGCATGGACTCTAAGGGGAGAGCAACTTGGATGCTCTAGGGTCAGCAAGGAGTCCTGTGGCTGGAGTGGAGGCAGGAGGGGAATAAAAGGGATGAGGTCAGAGCTATAAGGGTGGGCAGAGGCCATGAAGGGCCTAAGGGGCCACTGTAAGGGTTTGGCTTTCTCTCCAAATCAAGTAAGATCAAGTAGGGAGCCACTGGAGGACTTTAAAAGTGAGCTGACTTAATGCGACTTGTGTTTCACAAGATTGTTCTGACTGCTGAGTTGAGACGGACTGTAGGGTGTGGAATCCTGAGAAGGTAAGGAAGCAACAATGAGGAAGGGGCACCAGGTGGGGGAGAATAATCTGTGGGTATAATGACATTATTTGGCAGGCACAATGACTTTATTCCACACATAGCCCCCTTCAGCAGGACCCTAAAAAACTTCCCTCCAGTCCCTGCATCTTTGCAGATAGTCCTTTTGTTATGCCCAGACCGTTTATTCCCCGAAGAAGACCACCAGAGTCCAGAGTCAAAGCTAAGCAGCAAGGATCTTTATTACAGGTTCAAACCTGGAACTCTCCCTCGCTCGCGAAACAAGACGGGCAGGAGAGCTCCCCCATTGAGCTCCGAGCAGTGTTATATAGTCTAAGAAAAGTGGGCATAGAATTATTATACAAATCAGATATATGATTGGCTAGTGTTTGAACAAGGCGATTTGGCTAACTATGATTGGTTCCCGCCATTTCTGATATTTCGGTTCAACCTTTGAGGCGGGAGAGCAGGTTTATGGCAGCAATAGTTTATCTTACTTAAAACACATCTTGTGACCTTGCCTCAGAACTTACAAAATTTCTGGTACGTGCAGAAAAACAGGTACTCACGAAATCTCTGGTATGTGCAAAACAAAATCTCTGGTATGTGCAAAACAAAATCTCTGGTACGTGCAGAAAAACAGGTACTCACAGAACTTACGAAATCTCTGGTATGTGCAAAGATTAGAGAGCAGAACAAAAGGGTGTAGCGGGGGGGGCGGGTACACATCTATCTTTGTGTCCTTTCATTTCCCCCTCACATAAGTAACTGGATGTCCAATCTTGGATTTCCAGAGTTTTATTATGTAGTCTCACTTTCTGGGTGCAGGAGAGGCTGGTGATGGCTACGGAGGACCATTAGTTGGATGGTATCAAACCTTTCTCTGACAAATTGTAAAATTTTATTTATCACACAAGGGCCTATAGTGAATAGAAGTAGTAAAGACATTAGGGGGCCTAAAAGGGGTGCCAGAAGGGAAAACATTGAAGAGCTCCACCAATTGTTAGCGGCTGTAGTGAATTGTTGCTTTTTCATTTCTAAGCTTAGTTTGTGTAGGCGTTGGACTCTTTCCTCAACTAACCCTGACTCATTTATATAGAAACAGCATTCTTCTCTGAGGAACATACAGGTACCTCCTTTCTCAGCCGTGAGTAAGTCTAAGGCTCTGCGGTTTTGAAGGGTGACTTGTGCTAGGGAGGTGAGCTGCCGCTGAAGGGAGGCTAGGGAATAGGCGGAGTCTTCCATAGCAACAGAGAATTGTTGTAACAGCTTGTCGTTTTCTATCATGGAGTGTTGTAGGGCCCCTCCTGCTAACCCCGCTGCGACGACAGAGGTGGTTAAGGATATTCCGGCAATTAGTGGTAGAAAAACTGCTCGTCTATGTTGCGCAGTTTCAGTTGGGGCAGTCCCTGCCCAGCCTATGAACTCTGCCGGAGTTAGCAGGGTCAGTCGGGGGACTAGTGTAACAGGGATGCACAACTGTCCATCAGAGATGCTTTTGGACAGAGTTTTTAACAGAGTCATATTACACCAGAAGAACACACCAGGGGGAGCATATATGGGGCTATTAGGGTATGTAGCCGATTGGTTGTAGAGGCTGTTGCTAAGTGCAGAATAACAGTAGGGATATTTCTCTTGGTATGGGTCATGGTACAGGGCCACATCGGGTATTGTGACTGTTGATGAATTAAAATCTGTATAGTTTGTGGGTGGGGAGGAAAGGGGAACAGCGGTTAATGGTGGTCTTCCTAAGGTTGCACACATAAAGCAAGAGGACAGATCGCCTAAACCGGTGAGGTTGGCGAATGCTAGCCCTTCTTGTAATAGGGTTAGCCAGGAGAAGGGCTGCAAGTCTTATGATAGCTTGGTTTCCTGTCTGTGGATTTGTGTATGGATTAAGGGTTGAATCTGGACTAGACTCCGCCACAAGTACAGGTGGCTACTAGGCCAGCTACTACTGGAATCGTAGTAGACGGCCCCTTGTTGGGGCGATGTCCACCGGGAGTGCCCTGGATCTGTTATTATCCAAGTGTATATGTTAGGAGTCCCTGTCGGGTAGCGAGTCCTGAGGAGGTTAGACTTTCTCGGGTATTCGTCCCATACCCTGGCTGAATGCATTTTACAATAGTGGTATGGGCAACCTGCATTCTGGTGCCACCAATAACTCTTACAATTATATTCAGTCTGATCATATTCAAAACAGATCATGGGTATCCCCGGTTGGGCAATTTGGAACTTAGTGAAATTGAGGTAAATTGGAGTATTGCACCCGGAAGGGGGGCAGTCTGCACTAGCTAGCAGTTTACCCGCCTGGGGGGTTTCCCCGGGGTGAGTTTTGTTCTCATAGAGCCAGAACCTCCAGACATAGGGATTAGATGGCGCAGTAGTGAGGAGAGTCAGATGCATAAGGCATAAAAGCATAGGTAAGCTAGACATAGTTACGGCTATGGGGATGACGGCGCAGGGTTAGCTTACGGGATTGTTCTTAGCTTTGTCTACAGTCCATGTAACCGGTGCTCCAGACGGCTCGAGAAGGTCGGATGATGGGTCCACTGGCTTGACGTGTGTATAGTGGATCCACAAAGCTATGCCTTTTACCTTGAGAGCAGTGGGAGTAGTTAGGAGTACTTGCAGTGGTCCTTTCCACCGGGGTTGAAGAGTTTCTTGCCGGTGGCGCTTGACTAGGACCCAGTCTCCCGGCTGGAACGGATGGGGCATCGGCGGAGGTCCTGTTTTGTACAGTTCTCGTAGTCTGGGCCAAATTTCCTGGTGAATTTTCTGTAAGGCTTGTAAGGAGAACAAGAGCTCAGAGACATTTTCAGTTTCAGGTTTGATTAAGTCATCTTTTAGACTGGGGACCGGGGGTGGGGGTCTGCCATACATGATTTCATATGGTGTGAGGCCCAGTCTGTAAGGAGTATTTCGGGCCCGGAACAGAGCGTAGGGGAGAAGTACTACCCAATTAGCGCCAGTCTCCATGGTCAATTTAGTTAAGGTCTCCTTTAGAGTCCGATTCATCCTTTTTACCTGTCCTGAGCTTTGGGGCCTATAAGCACAATGTAATTTCCAATTTGCCCCAAGAATGGAAGCCAAATCCTGACTTACCTTAGCAATGAAGGCTGGTCCATTGTCTGACCCTATTTGGACGGGAAAGCCATACCTGGGGAGGATTTCTTCCAAAATTTTCTTTGCTACAACCTGAGCAGTTTCTCTCTTAGTTGGGAACGCTTCTGTCCACTCTGAAAAAGTGTCTACAAAGACAAGTAAGTACTGATACCCATATTTTTCAGGCTTTATCTCAGTAAAGTCTATTTCCCAATAGATACCAGGCCTAGTTCCTCTACACCTAATTCCTGTGGCGGTCTGGGTTTGGGGGCAAGTGTTGTTCAGTTGGCAGGCTTTGCAATTTGTTGTGACATCGCTGGCCAGTTCAGCTATGCGCCTGATTCTGAACTTGGCGTGCCTGATTAAGTCTATCATTCGCCGGGCACCCAGGTGAGTTGTGCGGTGGATGTGTTCCAACACCTGCCGTCCTAATTTCTCTGGCAGGATGGTTTGGTCATTTATATCAGTCCACCACCCATTTTTAACCTGTTTTAGGGGAAGCGTGTCCATCCATTCGCGATCCTGTTCGGTATAGTCGGGAAAACATGGCAAATTTTGCGGGCCAGGATCGGGGAGCTGGAGCGCGAGGAGCTGACTGGGAGCTTTTGCTATGCTCCTTGCGGTTTGGTCGGCTAAGAAGTTGCCTCGAGCAATTGGCGTAGTTGGTTTCTGATGCCCAGGGCAATGTACGATAGCCAATTTCTTTGGTTTTCACAAAGCAGTTAATAGAGCTAGGATCTCTTGCTTGTTTTTTATTTCTTTGCCTTCGGCTGTTAATAGTCCCCTCTCTCTGTAGATGGCCCCATGTATGTGCGCAGTAGCAAAAGCATAGCGGCTATCCGTGTATACTGTTAGTTTTTTCTCTGCCCCTAGGGTGAGGGCCTGTGTGAGTGCTATCAGTTCGGCTCTTTGGGCCGATGTCCCTGGAGGCAAGGGTTCCGCCCAGATTACCTCAGTCTCTGACGTTACAGCCGCTCCTGCATACCGCTGGCCTTGGTGGACGTAGCTGCTGCCATCAGTGAACCAGATGAGTTCTGTGTCGGGGAGCAGACGATCTTGCAGGTCCTCTCGCACCCCATGCACCTGAGCCAGTATCTCAGTGCACTCATGGGACGGGGCGTCCAAGTCTGGATTTGGCAGCAGTGAAGCAGGGTTTAAAGAGGTTGGGGGCAGAAAAGTTATTCTGAGGGGGTTTAACAGCAGTCCTTGATAGTGGGTGAGCCGGGCGTTACTCATCCATCGGTCCGGCGGCTGCCGGAGGACGCCTTCAATGGCATGCGGGGTTATAACGCGCAACTCTTGCCCCATGATAAGTTTATCAGCGTCTCGGACCATTAGGGCAGTTGCCGCGATTATCCGCAGGCAGGGTGGCCAGCCAGCAGCCACTGAATCTAATTTTTTTGACAAATAGGCAACTGGCCTCTGCCAGGGGCCTAGGTACTGTGTTAACACGGCTTTTGCAACACCCTTACTTTTATCCACGTATAAGTGGAAGGGCTTGGAGACATCAGGGAGCCCCAGCGCGGGAACTGATAACAAGGCAGTTTTGATTTGTTGAAAGGCCAGCTCAGCCTCTTCCATCCAATTGAAGGGCTGCCGTTCCTTTGTTGCCTGGTATAGGGGCTTGGCTAACTCAGCAAATCCGGGTATCCATAACATACAGAACCCTGCCGACCCCAGGAATTTTCTCACTTGCCGTGTCGACTGGGGTCTAGGGATGCGTAGGACTGTTTCCTTTCGGGCTTTGGTTAGCCAGCGTTGCCCCCCTTTTAATAGGTACCCCAGATAAGTTACCTCCGACTTGCAGATCTGAGCCTTTGCTGCTGAGGCTCGGTAGCCTAGCTCCCCCAGAGTCTTCAAGAGGTCCTCAGTCCCTTGAACACAAGTTTCCGGGGATCTGGCCGCTATTAAGAGATCATCAACATATTGCAAAAGAGTTATTTCAGGGTGTTGCCGCCGGTACTCACCCAGATCTTCATGAAGGGCTTTATCGAACAGGGTTGGCAAGTTCTTGAACCCTTGTGGCAGCCTGGTCCATGTTAGCTGACCGTTGATGCCCCTCTCAGGATCCGTCCATTAAAATGCGAAGAGTTCTTGACTTTTGGGAGCCAGAGGAAGGCTGAAGAAAGCATCTTTTAGATCAAGAATGGTATACCACTGTTTTTCGGGATGTAAAGCACTCAGAAGGGTGTATGGGTTGGGCACAGTGGGATGTATGTCCATGACCCTTTTATTAACTTTTTTAAAATCCTGTACTGGCCTGTAGTCCGTACTGTTGGGTTTACGAACAGGTAACAGTGGAGTATTCCAGGATGAGTGGCAAGCCCGTAGGACTCCCTGGTCTAGGAGTCGGCGGATATGGGGCGTAATTCCTTCTCTTGCCTCCAGGGGCATAGGATATTGCCGAACCCGAACCGGGTCTGTCCCTGGCTTAACTTTCACAAATATGGCAGGTCGATGTTTAGCTAGCCCTAAGCCCCCAGTTTCTGCCCATGCTTCAGGGAAACGCTGGAGCCAAGAGTCAATTTCCTGATCGGGGGGCCTTTGCTCTTGATGGAGTCTGTACTCATCTTCTAAGGTGACAGTCAGGATAGATATTGGCCTGTTTTGGGAATCAGTTATCTTGGGCCCTTCTGGCTCAAAGTGGATTTGGGCCCCCATTTTTGTCAGCAAGTCCCTCCCTAGTAGAGGGCAGGGGCTCTCTGGGATGACTAGGAAGGAATGGGAGACTTTTCCCGTTCCTAAGTCTACAGTCCTCTGGGTTGTCCAGGGGTATTTTTTGATGCCTGTGGCCCCATGCACCCAGGATGTTTTCTTAGACATTTTTCCAATTGGTTTGGTTAGGACTGAGCGTTCCGCCCCAGTATCGACCAAGAAGCGAACTGGGGACCCCTCCACTTGCAAAGTTACCCTGGGTTCGGGGAGGGGGTCCGAACCCCGTTCCCCCTAGTCAGAGTCCTGGGTAACGAGTACGGGGGTAGGGTTAGCTGGTCTCCGTTTCTTTGGGCAGTCTTTAATCCAGTGACCACGTTCCTTGCAATAAGCACACTGATCCTTTTCTAATCCTTGCCTAGAGCCTTGCTTTTTCTGCTTTCTGCTTTGGCCATTCCCTGCCTGGGGGAAAGCTGCTACTAAGACTTTGGTCATTTTTTTGGTTGCCTTGAACTGTTTTTCTTCTGGAGTATCCCTATTATTATAAACTCGCTTGGCCATCTGAAGGAGGTCCTGAATCTGCTTTCCCTCTAAACCTTCTAATTTCTGGAGTTTTCTTTTAATATCTGGTGCTGCCTGGTTTACAAAGGACATTACTACTGCAGCCTGATTTTCCGGTGCTTCCGGGTCCATAGGGGTAAACTGTCTGAAAGCTTCCATTAATCTTTTTAAATACACAGTGGGGCTTTCTGTCTTACCTTGTAACACAGAATATACTTTAGCCAAATTGGTGGGCTTGCGAGCTGCAGCCCGGAGACCCGCCATTAGAGTCTGGCGATAAATGAGCAGTCCTCCCCTACCTTCTGCCGCGTTGTAGTCCCATCTGGGCCGGGTCAAAGGAAAAGCTGCGTTAATGAGGTCAGGATTTGCAGTTGGCTGGCCGTCATCTCCTGGAACCAGCTTTCTGGCCTCAACTTGGATTCTTTCCCGCTCCTCTGTTGTGAACAGGATTCGGAGGAGCTGTTGCATCCCAGGTCGGCTGGTGAGTAAACATGACACTGTCTAACAACGAGGTTAGATCTTTGGGATTATCGGAGAACCGAGCATTTTGGGACTTCCAATTGTATAAATCACTAGTGGAAAAAGGCCAATACATGAGACGGGAGAGCCCGGTATCATCGAGCGATCCTATTTCTCTGAGAGGCAGGGCTACGGTGGAGTCAGGGAGTCGAGAAGCTTGGTCCCGCAGTACGCGGCCTCGCGTTCGGCCGGCCGGCCCCCCCGTGTTACTTTCGCTCTCGGCTGCTTCCGCTTCTCGGTTTCCCCCTACGGAAGCACCACCCTGGGGGACTGGATCCTGCGGGATAAGGTGCGGATATGGTGGGGGAAGTGTGGGTTCTAACATTAGGGGGTCCTGGCTGTCTGGCAGCACAGGGGCCGAGGGAGCAGAGGGAGTCCTTTGTCTTGTAGGTCGCATTACTAGGACCTTGCAGGGCTCAGGGATGAATGGAGTTACCCAGGGCGGTGGGTTTTCCACAAGATCCTGCCACACTAGAATATAAGAAATTTGATCAGGATGTCCTGACTGCCCTGGCAGGAAAATCTTAGTTTTTACCTTAGTAGTAATAGAGAGACAGAAAGTTCTTTCGGAGGGCCACCCTAAGCCGAAAGAGGGCCACTCCGAACGGCAGAAAGTAACTAGCTTTCCTTTCTTTAGTTCTATGCTTAAGTTACGCCCCCGAGCCTTCACATCCTTAAAATTGGTAACAAGGAGTGAGAGCGGCATGCTCTGGTTGTTGCCCATCTTTGGACTGCTCCTACAAAGAGAAGGAGGGACGAAAATGAGTGTGAAGCAGAGGGGAGTATCCGACAGGTCCGGTCCTGGAAGGGGAAGAAAATGTTTTATGTTTCGTTTTGGACTTACACTTAACACTTAACAATAACGGACAGACAGTGAGAAACGATGAGCCTTCGCGAGCGCGTGTCGGACTTCCGACCTGAGTCAGATGGGGCAACCAAGGATGGAGGCCCCCAGATGGGCACTGGGGGACGTCTCCCACCAGTCCCGAGTGGCTGTCTTTTAGCGCGTCCGCCAAGACCGTGCCACTTACAAAACAGACCAATACAGATTACAGATTACGGATTTCGCGAAATTTCAGGGAGACAGAGACAAAGACAGAGACAGTGACAAAGCCGGCTTACCTACAGATTAAGATCCATTGACTTGGGGGTCTGGTGGGCTTGGGGGAAATCCCGGACGAGCCCCCATTTGTTATGCCCAGACCGTTTATTCCCCGAAGAAGACCACCAGAGTCCAGAGTCAAAGCTAAGCAGCAAGGATCTTTATTACAGGTTCAAACCTGGAACTCTCCCTCGCTCGCGAAACAAGACGGGCAGGAGAGCTCCCCCATTGAGCTCCGAGCAGTGTTATATAGTCTAAGAAAAGTGGGCATAGAATTATTATACAAATCAGATATATGATTGGCTAGTGTTTGAACAAGGCGATTTGGCTAACTATGATTGGTTCCCACCATTTCTGATATTTCGGTTCAACCTTTGAGGTGGGAGAGCAGGTTTATGGCAGCAATAGTTTATCTTACTTAAAACACATCTTGTGACCTTGCCTCAGAACTTACAAAATTTCTGGTACGTGCAGAAAAACAGGTACTCACGAAATCTCTGGTATGTGCAAAACAAAATCTCTGGTATGTGCAAAACAAAATCTCTGGTACGTGCAGAAAAACAGGTACTCATAGAACTTACGAAATCTCTGGTATGTGCAAAGATTAGAGAGCAGAACAAAAGGGTGTAGCGGGGGGGGCGGGTACACATCTATCTTTGTGTCCTTTCACTTTCTCTGCTGTGCTGCCCACTGCCGCCTTGAAAACATTTTCATACTTTCTCTAATAAATCTGCCTCTTTGTACCTACAACTGTCTTGATAAATTCCTTTACCTGCAAAAAAATAAATTACCTGCAAAGTCAGCCCCAGCCAGTTACACCCATGACATAGGGTGCAAGAGTGGAAATCCAGAGACCAGTCAGGAGGTGACTACAATAATTCTAGGGAGAGATAATGATAGCTCCACAGAGGAAGTGAGAAAGGTTTAGATGCCAGATATGGCTTAAATGTCATGCCAATCAGGCTTCTTAACTTAGTGAGTCTGTGGAGTGAGAGAAAGTGAAGAGTTAAAGAAAGTGAAGAGTTAAGGATGACTACCAGGTTCTGGCCTGAGCTCCTGGAAGGACTGAGTTGCCCATTACTGAGAGGGAGAAGAATACTGCTGAGTAGGCATTTGGAGGAAGATGAGGAGTCCAGTTTGGGACATGTTAAGTTTGTTGGTATCTACTAAAGTGGGACAGGTGAGCCTGGGATTCAGGGAACAGGCTTGGCTGAAGGTATACATTTAGAAGTCTTTCGTACATGTGCGGTTGTTAAAACCTTGAACCTGGATGAGCTCACTGAGGAAATGTGTGCACACACAGAGGAGGACCAAGGACAGGGCTGTGGACTCTAATGTCAGGAGTCACAAAGAAGATGAGAATGAGAAGGAGCAGCCAGTGAAAAAGGATAAAGAAAGCCAAAGTGGTGCCGTCCCACAAGCCAAGGAAAGGAAATGCTTCAAGGAGGAAGCAAAGATTGGCCGCATCAAATATTGCCAGTGGCTGAAGTAGGAGTGCGGCTGAAAACCAACCATTGGGTTTAGCAATGTGGAGTCACTAGTGACCTGGACAAGAACTCTTGATGTGGAGTAATGAGCATGAAAGCCTTAGTTTGAGTCTCTTTAAGAGAAAATAGGAGGAGAACTGGAGACAGTGAATATATCAACATGAGAATCTTTGCTGCAAAGTACTACAGAGAAAAGAGGGGGTGGAAGGCAGAGGAGGTGGAATCAAAGGAAGTGAAAAACTATTATTTTTTATGATGGGACAAATAACAGCCTATGTGGATGCCAATGAGAGTGATGCAATAGAGTGTGAAAAACTAACACGACAGGAGAGGAAAGGAAGTGCTCTTAAAACAACATCTTTAAGTAGTTGAAAGAGGGTAAGACCTAGCCACTTTAGGTAATTGAAGGGTTGGAATTCATGGTAGTCTACTAGGCTGCCATAACAAAGTACCACAAACTGAGTGGTTTAGGCAACATAAATTCATTGTCTTACAGTTCTGGAGGCTGAGAGTCCAAGATCAAGGTGTGAGCAGGGTTGGTTTTTCTGAGAGCTGTGAGGCAGAATCTGTTCCATGCTGCTCCCCTGGCTTCTAGTGTTTGCTGGCATGTTGGTGTTCCTTAGTTCATAGGTGCATCACTCTGATCTCAGCCTTCATCTTAATATGGCCTACTCCCCATGTGCGTGTCTGTGAATATACTTTTCCTCTTTTTAAGGATCAGTCATATTGAATTAGGCGCCCACCCTCCTCCAGTATGACCTCATCTTAACTAATTACATCTGCATTGACCTCATTTCCAAATAAAGTCACATCCTGAGGCACTGGGGATTAAGACTTTTAACGTATGAATTTTTGGAATACACAATACAACCCACAACAGCTTTAGAGAGGAGATGGAAAATTTGTCTTCAGTAATAAAAGGGAAGGCAGAGGATTCGTTGGAACTTGCTGGCAGTTTTATGGATATACTTACGACAGTCCGTAGAAATGCTCGTCTAATTGTTTCCATTGCCTCAGAGATGTGGAAAGCAAGGTCACTTGCCGCAGGTGTGGGCAATGGCAGATTAAGGAGGGGGGAAGGTGCAAAATTGTTTCTAGCAGGTGGGAGAGTGAGGAAAGTAAGAAAACACAATATGGTAGCCAGGTAACCTTAAGGGCACACCTGTGGTCCTTGGTTCTATATTTAAAGCAGGGCAGTTTGTGTGGTCGTGAGTTTTTCTCAAGCTCCTCTCAGTTGCGTGGTAGCAGGCAGAGAGTTGAAAAGGAGAGTTTTGATTAGCTAGGGTTGTGGTTTTGCAAAGCGAGTACAGCACACAGAAGAGAAGGAGAGGCAAGGGAGTCGGGAGTAAATATAAGGAAGTTGTAGTGATGGACCCTGAAGAAAAAGTTGGATAAGAGGGAAGAAAGGACCCTATGTGGAGATACTATAATTACACCAATTTTACAGGTGTGGAAAGTGATGCACAGAGAAGTTAAGTACTTTTTGAGGTTTGATCAGTGGCAGAGCCAGAATCCAAACCCAGGCAGTGTGACTCAAAGCACATAGCTCCCTATGAGAGACACAGGCTCAGAAAGGCTGGAGGATGGAGGCAGGAAAGACAGGGTATCAGATTAGAGTTACAAAACTGATTCCTTCTGCTGACTCTCCACGTAACCCTAAGGAAGACATTCCTGTTCCCTGTAATATGATATTCCATGACTGCAACGATTTCCCTCTCATCTTTGGAGAAGGATCATTTTAATTTGACCAACCTCCCGTCCTCCCTTCCTTTCTTTCTTTAAGTGTACACAATGTTTCACTATTCACAAAATCTTTTATATTCATTTTCACACTTTGTGTCCACAGTCACCTATGATAGCAGTTATTATTATTTCTACTTTCAAGATAATACAATGTGGCTTGGGATAGTGAAGAGATGAACACAAAAGCTGGTTAATAGCAGACCGAGACTTCAAGTCTAAAACTTTAACTTTAAATTCAATTCTCTTTCCATTTCCTAAAATGCTTTCTTCTAAAAATGGTGTTTTCCTGAGATTGAAATAGGTGAAATGGAGAGCAGGTGTGTCCCTGACAGTGGAGGAGTCTGTACTAGATTAGCGCTCTTCTGAGGTGCTGCAGAATAAATGCAAGCAGTGATTGTGGTGTGAGAGTGAATGACTGCTCACATGCTTTCCACCCCTGACTCTAGGATATGTCAGGGAATAAATGTCTATGTTAACAGAAGAAAGCCTTGATTAGAATGTTTATATCACTTTTAGTATGGCACGTGAATTCGTCTTGTTTGTTCTTGGAGCTGTTTTCTATATAAACAAAAATGCTTCCAAAATATTTGGTAAGCCTCCTTAGTAAAGTGTAGTAATTTGAACATTTATTCATTGATTTATCAAGCTTTATTCATCCCTTGCTATGTGCCTGGAATTGTGCTAGCTGTTGTATCTTTGTCTTTAGGAAGTTCAGTTAAGACAGACCTATAAATAAACATTCACCCTATAAATGCTGTAGGAGAAACAAGCACTAAGTATTAAGGAACACAGAGCTGGGACTGAGCCCCTGCCTGGGCAGAGGAAGGAGGACTTCAAGTTGGAGGTGACATTGAAGCTTCCAGGTAGTGCAGGGGAACAATTGCACAGCCACCACAGCTCTCTCGAGACTGGTCTTGGCATGGCCTCACACCTGCAATGACAAAGCCCCTACCACACTCATACTTTAAGACAAGCAAAGAGCAGAATGATTCTTTCAGCTCTGAGAGGCCATGAGATTCAAAAGACAGACACTGTGACCAACACAATTAGGGACAGGAAAGAGGGCATGAGCAGGCAGAATTGAGGTTTCATCTGGGCTTCTTGAGTAAGACAGTACTTTTTTCTTCAGGGTCTATTGCTACAAGTTCCTTGTACTTACTCCCAAATCCCTTACCTCTCCTTCTCTTCTGTGTACTGTACTTGCTTTGCAAAACCACAACCCTACCCTGGCTTGTTGTCAATCTTGTGTTTCTCCCACCAATAGGAAAAACAAAGTCTTCCTGATTCAGAGGGAAGGACAGAGGACTGGCACGGAGACGACTTGACAAATGACCTACTCATGGCTAGCGAGATTCCGGGCCCACCACTTTATCTTCCGAAGCCACAGCTCATACATTATGGAGCTGATCTGGTCTCTGGTAATGAGTTTATGGATGACTTTTTCTTCATATTGTTTTGTCTTTACTTTCCATATTTGCTGCAATGAAAATGTTTTACCTTGAAATATTAACGTATTAATTAACCTCAAAAAAGTGAAAATATAGGGATTGAAGTAAATGGCTTCTAAGACCCAGTCTAACTTAAAATCTGATTTTAAAGAGAGAAGCAGTAGAGATAGAGGGAAAAAGAGGAAAGCGTATGACTTTTGATGACTATAATACATTCTTTGAATGTCTTTTCATATTAGCTCTAATTTATTAAGCTTCAGGTCTTGTGGAAACCACTTAACATATTCAAGTTAACTATGCACACGTAACCAGTAGGGTCTGGCCTTTTAAATACATATATTCACCCTAGAATAAGGAAAGGCAACATAGTGAAATGTTTAAAGGTTTTTTTTTTTTTTTTTTGTCTTTGGATTATGTTTGGATGCATGTATTTCCCAAGTGTCTCTGAGCCAGCCCAGTACTAATAAAATTCAAAGAGAGGCCCACTTCCTCTACATGTGAGCATTGGCAGACTACTTCCCCAGACCTGGAGGGTCTCAAGACCCACTAGTAGTGCTGTCAGTCTTCGCCTTGAATTCCCTTCACAGAGCCAAGTAGTAAGCCGGATGAACGAGTGCAACAGGACAGTGCCTCCTAGTGCTGGGGCCCCAGAGGCAGGGGCTGGAACCCCTCCAGCCTCATGCCTAGGTCTGGGCACAGCCACAACTCATTGCCTAGAGCACATCCCATTCCTGCACCACAGAACTAGAGTCAGATTTTGGTAAAGAAAGAGCACTCTCAGATGGCCTTGAAACAATCTCTAATATAAAGTTGAATACGTCACCAAGAATTGCTAAGTATTTAAGAAAACAAATACTGAGAAAGAAAGGAATAAAACTTAACAAAAAATAGCACCTTAGGAAAGAGAAAATTCAGTAAATAAAATGTAGAAACTATGATTAATATTTACATTTATAAAATAAGAACAAGCTATTATAAAAAAGTACCAATTAAAGATCTTAGAAATGAAAAAAAAAAAAAAAAGCTAGTTGAGAAGAAAAAGTCAATAAATGGGCTGCAAAGACTTATTGGATGTACATGAAGAGAAAGGTTGTGTGCAGCAAGACTGAATGGAGTGATTCTGCCAGTACTTAAAACAGAAGGACTGGCCGGGCGTGGTGGCTCATGCCTGTAATCCCAGCACTTTGGGAGGCCAAGGAGTGCTGATCGCCTGAGGTCAGAAGTTCAAGACCAGCCTGACCAACATAGTGAAACCCTGTCTCTACTAAAAATAAAAAAATTAGCCGAGCATGGTGGCATGCGCCTGTAATCCCAGCTACCCCAGAGGCTGAGGCAAGAGAATCACCTGAACTCGGGAGGCAGAGGTTGCAGTGAGCCGAGATCGTGCCACTGCACTCCGGCCTGGGCGACAGAGTGAGACTCCATCTCAAAACCAACCAACCAACCAACCAACCAAACAAACAAACAGAAGGACCAAGAGATAGAATATGTGGGGAAAGTTCAGACATTCGGAGGATAGTATAAAAATTCCAATATCTATAATAATAAGAGTACAAGATGGAGAGAACAGACAAAATGAATGAGAAAAAAATCAAAGACATAATATAAAAGAATATCCTAGTGCCAGATTTTTTTTTTTTTTTGAGGTGGAGTCTCGCTCTGTCACCCAGGCTGGTGTGCGGTGGCATGATCTTGGCTCACTGCAATCCCTGCGTCCTGGATTCAAGCAATTCTCTGCTTCAGCCTCCTGAGTAGCTGGGATTACAAGTGCCTGTCACCACACCCAGCTAAGTTTTTTGTATTTTTAGTATAGATGGGTTTCACCATCTTGGCCAGGCTGGTCTTGAACTCCTGACCTCGTGATACACCCATCTCGGCTTCCCAAAGTGGGAGGGGATTACAGGCGTGAGCCACCGCACCCAGCCTAGTGCCAGAACTTTTAGATTGAAAGGGCACACCAGGTTTCTAAGCAAAATGATTGGGAAGAAACAAGTCAACCCTAGACATATTCTAGCCAAATTTTGGAAAATGAAGGCAAAAACAATATAAAAGTTTCTAGAAAGAAACCAAAGATTATGTACAAAGGAGAAAGAACAGAGCAATAATAAACAACAAGATTCCGGTTGGCAATAATGGCTTGAAGAGACAATGGAATAGTATAGTATCTTCAATGTTATGAGGGAAAATAATTTTGAAACCAGAATTCTGTACTGACTCAAATGATCATTGAAAGGCAAGATCAAAATAAAAGTATTTCAGGATACAAAATTCTGCACAATTCTCACTATAAGAATTCCTGAAAACTCTAATCTTTAAAATGAAAAAGGAATACAACAGGAATTCACAGGAGAGAGAAGCATTCTTGAGTAAAGAAAGAAAATTTAAAATTAAATCTAAATAATTGTTGGACAATAAAAAAATCAATATTATGCTAGATTAATCCCCAAATGATCCCTGTGTAGGATGTGGGTAGTAGGAAGTTATTGTTTTTGTTATGATAAATAAAGGAGAATATAGATAGCTTAATTTTAGATATACAAAAATGTTTATTGTGTTGTTTGGACTATAGCAATAAGTGTGAACTGCTTTGGAGTTTGAAAGGAAAATCAGCAAGATACGAATAAGAAGAAAAAGAAAATAATCCTTCATTAAAGTAGGAATAACATTCTTAGCGAACACCTCAATTGCTGAATAATTCCTTAATTTCCTTCTAACATCTGTTGGTTGACTATCTAAATGAGAGTAAGAATGGGCAATATTTACAAGGCTTAATGCCCAGGCCCCACTCCTCATCAATTAATAAGAATTTCTGGCCTGGTATAGTGGTTTATGCTTGTAATTCCAGCACTTTGGGAAGCCAAGGCAGGAGGACAGCTTGAAATCATAAGTTTAAGACTAGCCTGAGAAACATAGTGAGACCCTGTCTCTACAAAAAACAAAAATAAAGTATTCAGGCATGGTGGTGTGTGCTTGTAGTCCCAGCTACTCAGGAGGCTGAGGCAGGAGGATTGCTTGAGCGCAGGAGTTCAAAGTTGCAGTGAGCCATGATCATGCCATGGCACGCCAGTCTGGGTAACAAAGCAATGCCCTGTCTCTCAGAAAAAAAAAAAAAAAAAAAAAAAAAATCTCTAGGGGTGGGACCCAAGCATCAACAAATTTTAAAACTCCCCAGGTGAGTCCAGGGCAATGTGAAGCTGGGTTTGCTAACCAGAAGAATAGAGAACAGGTCCTTGAAGGGGAAAGGTCTCATTTCAGGTGGGACTAGATGGCAGAGTGACAGTGGGAGGGTTCCCATACCTTCAGATATTCATTTTGAAATCTCACATCTCTCTGAGTTGTGAGAGCTGCTATGGAGGAGCTCTGCAGGTCATTCCAGAGCTGAGGAACCCCAATTCTGTAAGACCAGTCTCAGAAAAAATAGAATCCACTTACTCGCTTCTAAAATGTACCACATGGGACCCACATGAGTGCAGAGGTCACCTGTTCCTGGTCATCAGAACTGGTACCCATCCTGCTGCTCCGTTTGTGCAGTTGCAGCCAAACATGGGGCCCTTCTCTCTAAGAATTTGTTAGGCATTTGTCCACAGCCATGGGTCAAAAAGTCCATGAAGACATTCTTGGTTTACAATAGTGGTCAGGGCCCTTGCTCACTGCTGCTGGTCCCAGGGCCAAGCCTTGTCCAGCCTAAAGTTCCTTCTCCTCTCCTCTCTGCCTGTTCAGGATCTACTCAGCTTCTCTGGGAAGATACCACTTCTTTCTCTGAACTTCTGGTCTCTTTTTTTTCTTGCCTTCCATTATTACTTAAACATTTGCTATCTTGGCTCGTAAGTAGATGTGCCCCTCCTATCAGGCATTTCTTTTGAAATTCTCTGTATTATTCCATTTTCACACTACTATAAAGAAATACCCTAGACTGGGTAATTTATAAGGAAAGAGTTCCTTATAAAAGAGTTCCTTATTTGACTATAAAAGAGTTCCTTATTTGACTCACGGTTCCACATGGCCTGGGAGGCCTCAGGATACTTACAATCATAGTGGAAGATGAAGGGGAAGCAAGCATCTTCTTCATAAGGCAGCAGGAGAGAGAAGAGCAAAGGAGAAACTTCCAAACACTTAAAAAGCCAACAGATCTCATGAGAACTCACTAGCTCTGATGATAGCAGCATAGGGGAAACTGGCCCCATGATCCAATCACCTCCCTCCCTTGATATGTGGGGATAACAATTCGAAATGAGATGTGGATGGGGCACAAGCCAAACCGTATCACTCCCCCAAACACTTGTTTGGTTCCAAAGTCCAGTATAATGAAGAGGCATTTAAACCTGCAATCTCTGCATGTGCTCCCACTAGAACCCACCAATGTATGCGTCAGTCTCCTGAACCATTCACTTCTTTTCCTCTTTGCTGATATTTGTATTCTGTCAGATAATTTAGGTACAATTTGTGTTTGACATGATGAAATGCACATACCTTTACATGGCATGAGCTCTTCCCCATCCAGTTAAAATGGATTCTTCAGCCAACTCTCTAAGGCTCTGCACCTTTGCTGGGAGAACATACCACTCAACCTAGTTCTCCATTCATCATCTCTGGAAGCCTTCATGGAGTCCCCATTCAGAGCTGAGCTCTCCTACCTCTGTGTTCCCTCACCACTGTGTTCCTCCTTCACGGTGCAGTCATCACTGTGGCAGTTTCTGTTGTTAAACCACAGGAAACTAGAAAACAGAGGTCAAGTCTCTGTCTTCATGTGTGACCAGCACAGTGCCAAATGAAGGCAAATGTTTATCAGCTGAATGAGTGAATCAATAATTGATTGATTCTTAGATGACTAAAATCATCTAATTCCCAAATTGACAAAGGCAAGCAAAGATCTTGAGCTGGGCTAAAAACCAGAGTTTAACATGAGAGTTTGTTAAAATGCTTACTCCCAATTACGATGCTTCCGCCCAAAGATTCAGATTCAGTAGGACCAAGGCAAGGCCTGGCAAACTGCATTTTTAAAAGCCTCCCGGTTGAGCCTAATTAATCCGCTCTGGAGACCTGCTGATGACTTGAGGATTCTTCTTTGGGAAAGTCTGTGCTTTTGCCTGTCTCCCAGGGCTCAGGGACAGGAAGAATGTGGCAAGTCACGGGATCTGTTTGGCCCTCACTCTTTAGGGAGGCTGAAGAGGCCACTTGCTTCTCTAGCATTCTGACCCTGCATGAGTAAAACCATTTACAGCCTGACGCCCTCTGAGGGCTGTGTCCTAGGCAAGACAGTCCTGTGCCCAAACAGAATGCAGAGCCATGGAGCCTAGCCTGAGAGCAGATTTGCATTTTGGCTAACTTCTAAATCCAAGAGGATTTGAGGAAAATAGAGCAACATTTTGCTATTAGGGTCCTGTCATCTCATTACTGCCTGATGTGATTGACAACCCTGGTATGAGCAGTCTGCCTTTCAGCCTCCGTCTTTTTCTAATTGAGTATTGACTCAGTGTTTTCCTTTAATTAATATTCATTGCGATAAAAAATCGCATTCATTCACTTTTAATTATATCCTTCTTGCATAAACAGGCTTTTAATAACAGATCTTTTAGGGTGAAAATACAAGCTCTCCCAGCTTTGTCTGATGCCAGGAAACCGCCTCTGCTATTGATAAAGGGGATTTCAATTTGTTACTTGGTGCAGTGGAAGGGGTTGTGGGTGGAAAGTTAGCTCTTCTACTTCTAGCTCCAGCTCTGCAAAAGGTGTTGGAGGTTCTTGGGCTAACTCCTTTCCCCCTCGTGCCTCAGCCTTTGTATCCGAAAAATGGTGATTGAACCAGATCAGTGGTTCTCATCCATTGCTGTATATTGGGATCACTTAGGGAAATTATTTAAAAAGACCAAAGACCAGGCCACATTCCAGACCAACTACATGAAAATCTCTATGAGTAGGACAAAGGCACCACTATTTAAAATAAGATTTCCAGATGAAAATTCTTAAATACTAGATACTTCAGGATTGATAACTGCTGATATGGGCATCATTCTCACCAGACTTCGAGTTACCTGTGGCTGCTACTTGGGTTTCGGATCACACAGGGCCCAGCAGAGAGGACGGGCTAGGCCTCATGCAACAGCTCGGCTATGCTCTGTGTTGCTCTGTGCTGAGGGATTACTGTCTGCGTTGGGCTTAGTGGTGCACTCTCGGAGAGGAGAGGGGAGGAAAGGAGAGGAGAGAATAATATTCGTTGATTTCAACACTTCATCTGTCGGTCATCAGATATGTGTATTTCATTTCTGCTATATTCCAGGCATGGGGGATTTAATAGTGGTGAGGTAGTTTTTGCCCTCATGGCACTCATGAAATAGTAAGGGAGAAAGACTTTATTTTTTATTTTATTTTTTTGGAGATGGGGTTTTGTTCGTGTCGCCTAGACTGGAGTGCAGTGATGTGATCCCACCTCACTGCAACCTCCACTTCCCAGGTTCAGGCGATTCTCTTGTCTCAGCCTCTCGAGTAGCTGGGATTATAGGCACTTGCCACCACGCCCAGTTAATTTTTGTATTGTTAGTAGAGATGGGGTTTTGCCATGTTGGCCAGGCTGGTGTTGAACTCCTGACCTCAAGTGATCCACCCACTCTGGCCTCCCAAAGTGCTGGGATCACAGGCATGAGCCACTGCGTCAGGCCGGGAGAAAGACTTTCAACTGGTAATTAACAATTACACAAGTTTAAGGAGTTGCAAAGGAAAAGTACCGGTTGCTCTCAGAGCACAGAAGAGTTGCGGGGGGAATGTTTGTGAGGGAAATCTTTAAGAAGCAACCTTTAAGACCTAAGGCCAGAGGACAGAAGTTCATTCAGTTAATAGATGGGGAGGAGCATTTGAGTCGGATAATACTCCTACAAGGCAGAGGTTGTTACTTTTATTTTACAGATGAGCAAATAGGCCCAGAGAGGCTCAGTGCTTTCCCTGAAGTCCAGAGAAACCACTCTGGTTCTTTTCAGCCCTGAGGGATATTAGCAACCACTGAAATCACATGTGGGGCAGAAATGGACAAAATGACTTTGGTTGCAGCTGGACAGTGCAGGAATAAGCTCGGAGTAGGGAAGGATGGAGAAGGCAGCCTAGAGGCAGAAAATGCCACCTGCTACGCTGCACAACAGGCCACATGTAGTCCTGGGAAGCCCATCATGCTGTCCAACAGGAATTCAGGATGGGACAGGGTTCCTTGTGAGGCAGGTGGAATGATAAAAGGAAGAGTCCCACAGCCAGCGATAGCTGTATAATCCCAGCAGGTAGTCAGAGCAGAGCAATCTTTCAGTTAGTAGCCTTGGGTTCAGACTCTTAGAAAAGCCAAACAAGCAGGGCTGGACAAGGCCATCATGCAGCTCTCCTAGGAAATGAGGTGAGCACCACATCTTAATGTCTGGGTGGAGTTTAGATGTGACTGACACAAGAGGTCAGAACCAGTTCAGGGCTTGGAAGACATGACGCTGAGGTCCAGAGCTTGGGCATGACGTGGTTTAAGTGCCTCAGCATGAGGATAGGGTCAGTGCTGAAGGTTGTGTCCAGCCTTATCCTAAGGGAGGGGTCCTATAGCTCTAGCAGTAGGGGGAGCAGGTATGCAGAGGTGGGAGGAAGGCAGAGCTTGACCGTCCATTCCAACAGTTCTCAGTAGGCATGAGATTCTCCTTTCTCTAGAGAATCTACTTCAGCATATCTGGGGTGGAGAACGGACATCTTTACAAAGCTCCACTGGCAATTATAATTCAAATTTCTAGCTGAGAATAACTGATCTAAATCAATGTTTTCAGTTTTCAGATGAAACTGTGGCCTGGAGAGACATGACTTGCCTAAGGTCATATGAAGATCAGAGTCAGAAATGGGATCAAAACCCTATTTTCTTCCTTCCCAGTTCAGTGTACCTTAATGTTTGTGTTAGAAATTAACATCAACAGCAGGAAAAAGAGCTCTTAAAATGCGCTATCCATTCAGAAGGTGTTTCCGTGCTTCTGATGTCGTCTGATCTTCCCAACAAGGGATTATTTATGCCTAGGTAAGGGGTAAGCAAACGGAGGCTGTGTGAAGTGAAATGATTTGCTTGCCCGAGGTCATATGACTGGGCTGGGACAAGAACTTATCCCTCTTTCCTAGTCCTGAGATCTTTTTCCTGCTTCAAGCATCAGATTATAAAGCTAGACTTTAGGCTTTTCTCCCCAGAGGTAAGACCTGACCTTTCTCAACCTGGATGGTCTAATGGCCTCTAGTCCATTTCCTGTGCCTGTCACCAGCAAGCCCTAATGGAGCACAGCAGCAAGGCTAAAGTGGAGCCTTGTAATTAGTGGCCCAGAGGCATAAGTGATGTTTGGACAACTGGCTGACTGGCTGCAGTGCATCTGGCACCCCCAAGGGCTCCAGAAACCAGAGCCAAAGTGCCAAGAACATCAAACTCAAGTGTCACCAAGGCCTGAGCTCAGCTGCTCCCTCAGCATTTGCAAAATGTCCTGCCCACACTCTTCCCCTCACATCTTCCCTTGGTCATTTTCAGGAGCAGATGAGCTGAGGTTACATGCAGCTGATCCCAGACTTGCTGGTTAATTATCTTGGCCTGTAATTAGCGTTTCCTATTCCTCACTCCTTGCCAACTCATGAAGTTAATATATCATTTCTCTTTCTGCAGAAACTCCTTTGGGAGGGCTCTGAGGTGGCCACAAAATAAAACTCTCTGGCAGTGGCAGACTTTTGAAGATGTTCCATCTGCTGACTGTCCCATCACCCCAAGCCAACCCCTTGGCATCATCCTGATTCTTTTCTCTATCAAACTCTACACTAGTCATCAGGTCTTGCCAAGGTTCTCTCCTGAACATTTCTTGGAGGTAACTTTGTTTCTCCATCTTTATGTCCTTTGATTTGCTCAGCATTCACCATCTCTCACTTGGACCTCTTAGAATATTTTCTTATGAATCTTCCTGTCCTGGTCCTTCAGGCATCTCCTCTGCAATATAGGGCAGAATGATCTTTTTTTTCTTTTTTCTTTTTCTTTTCTTTCTTTCTTTCTTTCTTTTTTTTTTTTTTTTTTTGAGGTGGAGTCTCACTCTATTGCCCAGGCTGGAGTGCAGTGGCGTGATCTCAGCTCACTGCAACCTCCGCCTCCCGCGTTCAAGCAATTCTCCTGCCTCAGTCTCCTGAGTAGCTGGGACTACAGGCACGTGTCACAACGCCCAGCTAATTTTTTGTATTTTTTAGTAGAGGTGGGTTTCAAATTGGCCAGGCTGGTCTTGAATTCCTGACCTCAGGTGATTGGCCTGCCTCGGCCTCCCAAAGTGCTGGGATTACAGGTGTGAGCCACTGCGCTCAGTCCCAGAATGATCTTTCTAAACTGCCAGTTTGGCTGTGTCACTCTCCTACCTCAAGTCCAGCCATGTGAGTTTCACATATAATGCCCTCTACAATACAGCGTGCCTATTTTTCTAGCGTCTCTTCCACCTGGCTTTTATACTGTACTAACTCAGAACTGCTGTATTTACTCCCTCTTCTCTCCTGTACACATCCCAGTACATATGCACATGTGCACACACACATGCCCTCTCACACATGTACACACACATCATCCATTTGATATCTGCTCCGTGACCAGGAGCACAGAAGAGGGGATAGAAAGGGGACTTTACTGCCTAGGGCAAACACCCTCAGTGCCAACATGAGGAAAGGGAGAACAGATTCATTCTAAGTGGTCTTGAAGACAGGACTAGAAACTGTGAGTTCATTTCAATGTAAAGACCATAACTCGACAATTGAAGTTGTCTGAACATGTTGCGGGCGCCCCTGGGGAATAGTGAGCATGCTGCTGGGATCACTCAGCACGGCCTGTCTGTCTCAGATGCTGCAGGTGCAGTTCTCACTCTGGGCATCACCTGGGAGTCAGTGACCTTCAGGTGACATTCGATTGCATGATTCTATAAATCTCTGATAAAGAGTCCAGATCAAATTCTGCTATTTCCAGAAAGACTTTCCTGTTTGAGGAAATCTCTCACCGTTTGAGGAAATCTCTCACCTCCCCACACATAGGTGCCCCCATGTAATCTACTCATGGGGGTGGATCACACAGTCACAATCCACTCTGTTATCTCCTTTTCCCACCACCTTATGAGAAGAATCCGAGCCCAAGAGAGAAGAAGGGATTTGCCTAAAATTACAGAACTGCTAAGGGAGCATAATTGGGGTTCCTAAGCATTAGACACCCCCCCACCTGCACACACATACGCTCCACACACTTCCCCTACATGGCCAGTCTCCACTAGACACTGACAGCTTTACCACATAGAACCCCATGCTTGAATTGCTTCCTCTATTCAGTGGAGTCACACTTGCTTTCATTTAACTACCTGAGCTTGATGGGGAAGAAGAGCAGGAAAGTAATTTGAACAGTATGGGGAGGCCGCCTGCCCTTCTGCTCACCGAGCAGAGACCCAGCCCAGGCTGAGGGTAGGATGGCAGCTGAGAGCCTGCCGTTTCCTCAATGTGTCTAACTCCCTGAGTGCTGCTCAGAGTTGTAGGCATCTTGAATTACACGGCTGCTAAACGCAACCTGGCGACTTCATCTGAGGCATCATCCAAAAGCAGAAATCATTTCCAGCCCTGGAGGGCTGACTGCTGGCGTTGGACTCACTGAGGAATGTTAAGTCAGTTTGCACTGTGGCGACTTTCTGAGAGAGTTCAGAGGGAAATTATGACGCTGTATTCTTTCCCCTCACAGGCTGCAGGTTTTAAGGTACTGCTCCACTATGTGAGGCCTCCTACCACGTCTGGTGCAGACCACATGATGGAAAGACAACAAGCCTTCTTTGTACAACTTGTACTCCCAACAGCAACCTAAGAAGGGATGGTGCTGGGCACCCAGTTTTCAGGAAGTAGTTATTGAATAGTTGCTTAGAAAACAACTTACCTGCCTGGGCATGGTGGTTCACACCTGTAATCCCGGCACTTTGGGAGGCCGAGGCAGGTGGAACACAAGGTCAAGAGATTGAGACCATCCTGGCCAACGTGGTGAAACCCTATCTCTAGTAAAAATACAAAAATTAGCTGGGCGTGGTTGTGCACACTTGTAGTCCCAGCTACCTGGGAGGCTGAGGCAGACGAATCACTTGAACCAAGGAGATGGAGGTTGTAGTGAGCCGAGATCACGCCACTGCACTCCAACCTGGTGACAGAGTGAGACTCTGTCTTAAAAAAAAAAAGAAAAAGAAAAAGAAGAAGAAGAAGAAGAAGAAGAAGAAGAAGAAGAAGAAGAAGACGACAACTTACTTTAGCCTTCAGGACTGGTGTGATATTAACAGAAGGAACATTAGTCTAACAGTTAGGGACCCCAAGAATGCTCCCTTACCAGTTCTGTGACTTTAGGCAAATCTCTTCCTTTCTCCAGTTCAGATTCTTGATCTGTGTGTGGGTGGCAGCGGGGTGGAGAGAGAGAAGGTAATGGGATTACAGGATCGCCATTCTCCCTTTCCATGTGACTATGCTAGGATTTTCTGAGTTTTCTGTTTCAGAGGTCAACAACATATTTCTGTAAAGGACCAGAGAGTTTAGGCTTTGTGGACCACATGGACTTTGTCACAGCTACTCAACACTGTCATCGTTGTGTGAAAGCAGCCATAGACAATAAATAGATGAATGAGCCTGGTTTTGTTTCATTACAATGTTACTTACAAAGCAAGTGGAAAGCTGAACTTGGTTTGCTGACCCCTGGTTTGTAGATGCTTGTTCCAGCCTCTTCTATCTATTCTCCACACAATAGGGCTTTCTCACTCAGCCCGAGGGGAGAGGTGGGGACTCCATTCTAGACCAGTCTGTTGCCTACCTGTAGCAAGACTGCTTACTTCTCCTCTGCCAGAGTCAACGGGTTCCGACTGTAGTAAGACTTTTCTTAGATTATTTCAGAGTTCTGCTTAATTTAGAGGCAAGTGCCTTGTGGTAAGAAAAAGTAACAGCAGTTGACCAACTTCACTTCTGCCATAGAAGCCCAGATTTTCAAGACATCCCAAATCACGATGATGAGAGAAACATTTAGCTAGTAGCTAATATATTCAATCTTTTCAGTAGCAAGACCTATAGAGAATATCTCAAGAGCTGGACACATTTGCCTCCTAAGCTTGACATCCAAAGTCTTCTTAATTTAGTGTCAGCACCTTTTACACATCCTCCTGTAACTGTTATCAGACATGGCATCCATTCTATCACTTCTAAGCTTCAAACAAGGTGATCAGCCTATCTGTGCCTCAGTTTTCTCAATCAAATGAAATAATTTGTTTCAAGAGCTCTGCACAACTCCTGGCATACAGTAGGTACTTGATAAATGCTGTGGATTAGCTCCTTGTACCATGAACAGTCTTCACACTCACCTGCCTGTCAGGTAATGCCTTGACTCACCTTCCTCCTGGCATGTCTGCGTTCTTCTTATTCTCAAGATTCAGCTCCAATATTGACTGGCCAGGAAAGTTTTCCTGATTCTCTTGGTAAGAATAATCTTCCCAAGTTCCACTCACCCCTTAATTGAACCTCCGACTTCTACATATCACAGTTATTTTCTACTTTGTCATAGTTTGTTAATACCTGATACTATAAATATCTTAGGAACAAAGTATGTCTCCAGGTCTTTTCTGGATCCTCTCCAAGGTGCTGAACCAAGAGCTTCAATATATAAAGGATTCTTGATAAGTGTTGGTTGAATTAATGAGTCAAGTAAATCAAACAAAGCCTCAACAGCCAGATTGATTTTCCTTTTATTTTGTATTCTTCTTACACTTTAGTTTCATGAGGATGGGGCCCTACTGTCAGTTTCTACAAGTCTCATTCATTTCCTAACAAGGCTCATTAGTTTTCAGGATATATTGGACATAAATGACAGATAAGTGATTTTTGTGCAGGTTTCTTTTGAGCATGGGGGAATGGACTTTCTTGATAACTTGTATCCTATAAACATATCCATTTACACCACATCTAGGCACAGACTGGAGGCTTTGCGTTATGAGCCTCTGAAGCAGCAGGAGCAGGTGGTCTTGGAGTCTAGAACTCGAGGGAGAATTTGTCAAATTTTGCTAATTAATCTGGGATTCCTCTCTCCTTCTGCCTGACAAGGTGATGCCAATGGGCTGCAGCTAGTTATTTTACTGGAGAATTCCCATCGTAATTTTTTCTGTCATTAGTGAAAGGGAAGTCTGTGTGCATTAGCCACATGTTGCGGTCATACTTTACCCCGATTTACAATATATATTTGCTCCTCCTTGATTTCAAATTCGTGGAGTTGAATTTAACTTCAGGGAGATTTTGGTTCCCAGGCCTACAATGCTTCCCAAGTACTGAATAAATCACAGGTTTTAGAAAATTGAAAAGGGACTTGGAGATTAAGGATTTGAAGGTCCTATGCATCAATCTCCCCCAACATTTCTGAGAGAAGGTTGCGTGCCTTCCTTACAAATGCTTCCAGTGATGGGATGTTTTATTACTATTTGAGGCCGTCCATTTTTTTTCTTTATTATAACTGTCATTCTCATTGATATTAATAGCAACATCAGCTTTCTTTCTCATGGTGGTTTATCTCTAATAAAGTATTTTCACGTTTGTTTTGTTAGATTTTTCTCAAAGTTATTGGGGAGTA
Organism: Chlorocebus sabaeus; assembly: GCF_047675955.1. NCBI lineage: Eukaryota > Metazoa > Chordata > Mammalia > Primates > Cercopithecidae > Chlorocebus > Chlorocebus sabaeus. The sequence continues at coordinate 82,467,416 of NC_132918.1, forward strand.
GCCTGAGTTTATTCTATCATGACTGCTTCACTGATGAGGAACAGAGGTCCATCTGGCTCCCCACCATGAATCTAGTGCAGAGTCTTGTGAGTCTACACATGAGGTGCTTTCAAAAAGGAGTTCCTGGCCGGGCATGGTGGCTCATGCCTGTAATCCTAGCACTTTGGGAGGCCAAGGCGGGCAGATCACCTGAGGTCAGGAGTTCAAGGCCAGTGTGGCCAACATGGTGAAACCCCATCTCCACAAAAATATAAAAATTAGCCTGGCGTGGTGGTGGGTGCCTGTAATCCCAGCTACTTGGGAGACTGAGGCAGAAGAATCACTTGAACCTGGGAGGTGGAGGTTGCAGTGAGCTGAGATGGTGCAGCACTGCACTCCAGCCTGGACAACAAGAATGAGACTCCATCTCAGGAAAAAAAAAAAAAAAAATCCCTTTTTAAAGATAGTAATTATTTTTACTTTCCAATTTACAAATAATGGAATGTATTTTCTAAGGGGGTAGAAGGGAAATGAAATATTCTATCTATATGCTTTGAACTTGCTCCCTGTCTCAGCACTCACTCTGTGGCCAGAGACCAGAGAAGAAAGGAAGCCTGGAAGAGGTCGCACCTACCTAAAGGCAGCCTCGGTTTTCATGGAGATGATTTAGGCAGGGTCTGGGGATCTGCTTGCCATGGGTGATAGCCTGCATCTCAGAGGACAAGGAGCGAAGTGTGGGAGAAGCCCAGCCTTCCAGTTAGTATACAGCTCGTAGCCCCAGGAGAAGCCCAGCCTTCCAGTTAGTATACAGCTCGTAGCCCCAGGAGAAGCTCAGCCTTCCAGTTAGTATACAGCTCGTAGCCCCAGGAGAAGCTCAGCCTTGCTGACACCAGCTATCCTGGTGGGTTCTCAGTCCTGTCCAGGGGCACGGCTCTTTGACAGTGCTCACATTTCCCTCTCCCTGAACCTGGAGAAGTTCGTGAACCTAATGGCCTTTCTCTCTCCTCAGTTTAGAAATCCAAGCCTCTCTAACCCATTGCTGTGGATCTACCTGGAAAGGGGCCAGCACCTTGAAGTAAGTCCTCCGCGGCCTAGCCTTAGTCATGTGGAAGGGACTTATACTGGCTGATGGTGCTGGTAGGTCTAGGCCTGTGTTCATAAAATGTGTTTCATAAAAATGAAAATAGAAAAAAAATAAAGTAAAAGACTATGACACAAATAGAGAAGATTTGAGGGAATGAGAAGCCTAAAGGGAGAAACATGATATTGACAAATCAAAATAAAGTAGGGCTGGTTTAAACAGAACAGGGGAAAGAGGAGATCAAAAGAGAGAACTCTGATACCAATTCTCAATGAGATTCAGGAAGATACTGCATAAGAGAAAACTCATAGTAAGGAAGAAATCTCAGAAATCAGGAAGAAAATTTAAACATGATTTCTGAAATTAAAACCGTCTTTAGAAGGAGTGAAAATACGTGGAGAGGCTGAAAATTGAATTATTGATCTTTAGACAGACTTAAATATACTCCATAACGTAAAGCAAAAAAAAAAAAAAAAAAAAAAAAAAAAAAAAGACAAATTAATGAAAATGTTAGTGAAAATGAAAGAGAAATGGAGGGTACATTCAGGATGCATAACTAAAAAAGATGTGCAGCTCTGGGGGAGAAAGAGAAAAGAATGAAGAAAGAATAACATAAAAAGTTAAAAAGAAATTCCTGGAGCTGAAAAAAGACCAAGATTTTTGGACTGGAAGTAACAGAATTATGTACATAATTAATGAAATAACACAAACATTTTCTGGTGAAACTCTAATTTCTAGGAATAAAAAAAGTACATTTTGTAAGTTTTTAAAAAGAATAGGTTACTTATAAGGGGAAGGAAATAATTTGACATCAGAGTTCTTATCTTCAACACTGGATGCTAAAGACACTGGGAAATATTTAAAGAATATCAGCGGCAGAGGGCTGTGATTACAGAATCTTCCACAGTCAGAGGCTAGAAGGACTCCAAAAGTATGAACCCACCAACCTCTTACAGAGAACTTGAAAAAGCATGTCTTCCAAATTAAAATTTAATCAGGAAAAAAGATAGACTGGGGGAGATGAAATACACAAGAAAAATGTTGATTGTCAATGAACCTTATTTTAAAATATAAATCAAGTTTCTTATAGAAGAGGAAGTACTAAAAAAATATTTTAACAACACAGACAGAGTAAACATGCCAATCACTCTAACAGGCACAAGGAAGACAGAGTAGGAGAAAGCACTCTCTTCTTGAGGGAATATAAACACAGTGACTTAACTTTCTGAGTTTTGTATTTGCATAAAGTTTGTGTTCGTTAAATGCTTAAAACTAACCATTAGTAAAACCAAAAGGCATAGTAGAACTAAAATAAATCACAAGGGAAATAGAAGACAAAAGAATACACTGCGATAAGAAAAGAAAAAAGGGCAAGTAATACATTACATGAATGTAAAATACAAAATAAAAAACTCAAGCTTTCCGCCAGCACAGTGGTTAACGCTTATAATCCCAGCACTTTGGGAGGCTGAGGAGGGCGGATCACCTGAGGTCAGGAGCTCAAGGCCAGCCTAGCCAACATGGTGAAACCCTGTCTCTACTAGAAATGCAAAAATTAGCCGGGCATGGTGGTGCATGCCTCTAATCCCAGTTACTTGAGAGGCCGAGGCAGGAGAATTGTTTGACCCAGGAGGCAGAGTTTACAGTGAGCCGAGATCGTGCCATTGCACTCCAGCCTGAGCAACAAGAGTGAAACTCCATCTCAAAAACAAAACAAAACAAAACAAAACAACAAAACAAACAAAAACCTCAAGCTTTCAAATGGCTTCAGTGAATAATTCTACTAAACATTTAAGGAAGAAGTAATGCCAATCTTACACAAACTATCTCATATAATAGAAAGAGAGAGGAGCTTCTAACTTGTTTTTTTAAGGTTAATATGGTTTTGATACCAAAATCTGACAAGAATGGTATGCAAAAGAAATATTGTAGTTCATTTTCACTGAAATATAAAGTCCTAAACAAAATAGTGACAAGTGGATTCTAGCAATATGTAAAAAAGATAATGTATCCCATTTAAATTGACTTCTTATAAAAATTTAAGGATCATTTTGCCGCATGAATAGAAGATATCATATAATCACAGAAACATAAAGAAAAAACATTTAGTAAAATTTAGCATCTATTCATGATAAAAGCTCTTAGCAAGCCTGGAAGGTGGTTTCATAAACCCTTCATCAAATTCACACATCATGGTGAAATGCTGAAAGCTTCTCTCTCAAAGTAAGAACAATACAAAATGCCCGAGTTCCACTTCTGTATTCACTATTATTCAGGGGATTCTAGTTATAGTAAGTAAAGTAAATAAAAGAGTATGAAAGATTTTAAAGGAACGATTAAAATGATAATTTTCATAGATATATGATTATATATGTAGAAGATCTAAATCTATGGATAAATCATTACAATAATTTTAAAATTTAGTAAGTTTTCTAGATACAAAATTAATGTACAGAAATCAGGTGTATTCATATATATCTTTACCAAACGGTTAATACATAAAATTCTAAAAATATATATTATGAGTATAAAAAATATCAAATATGTAGGAGCAAATCTAACAAAAGATGTGCAAGGTCTCTCTTCAGATGAGCAGAATATTTCTGAGAGACATTAAAGAAGAACAAACTAAATGGAGTGATATAACACACTCATAGACTGGAAGACACTGTTGTAAATATGACATTTCTTTTAGATTATACTGAAAATTAAATGCAATATCAATCAAAATCCCAAAGAATTATTTTTTCCCAAATTTCCCAAAGGAATTTCAGCTGATTATGAAATTTATATGGAAATTTTAAAAGTCAAATACCCAGAATACTTTTAAGAAGAAACCAAGACAGGAAGACATGCTATGTAAAGTACGAAGACATTATAAAATCACAGTTATTAAAACCCTGTAATATCAGCACAAGGATGTAGCCAATGAACTTGAATAGAGAAGCCAGAGACAGACTTCAGAAGAGATAAATACTTGATATGTGATATAGGTCACAATGCAGAGCAATAGAGAAAGGGCATTTTTTTTTCCTAAGTAAATGATACTAAGCTTGATCCCTATCTCACAACACATGCAAAAACTAATTTCAAGAGATTTGAGACCTAAATGTGAAAGACTTAATAAAAAAAGAAATATTTTTATAAGATAAAATAGGAGAATTTCTTTCTATTTCCAGTAAATATTTCATATTTATTTATTTTTTTCTTGAGACAGAGTTTCACTCTTGTTGCCCAGGCTGGAGTGCAATGCTGCAATCTCAGCTTACCACAACCTTCGCCTCCTGGGTTTAAGTGATTCTCCTGCCTCAGCATCCCGAGTAGCCGGGATTACAGACATGCGCCACCACGCCTGGCTAATTTTGCATTTTTAGTAGAGATGGGGTTTCTCCATGTTGGTCAGGCTGGTCTCGAACTCCTGACCTCAGGTGATCCACCTGCCTCGTCCTCCCAAAGTGCTGGGATTATAGGCGTAAGCCATAGGGCCCGGCCTATAAAGGTTACTTTAAAAAGACACGAAAAGCACAAATTTCTTTTCCATAAAAGAATGAGAAGTTTGAGTATATTAAAATGAAGAAATTTTGTCAATCAAAAGATATTATTGAGGGTGAAAAACAAGCCATAGAGTGGGAGAAGATTTTTACAACAAGGGATTCGTATGAAGAAAATATAATTCAAAAAACAAATTAATAAGAAAATGGCTGACAATCCAATAGTTACCAAGAATTTTGAACAGACATTGCACAAAAGAGAAAACTTAATGGAAAATTAACATGTGTAAAAGCACCTGCTTTCATTAGCAATCTCAGGGATGCAAAATTAGAATCACTGGAACGTATCACTATATAGTCATCAGAATCATTATCGTCAAAAAGACTAATCATGTATCACTGAGAATGTCAGCCAATAGAAACTCATACATGCCTGTGGGACTTATAAATAGATACAATCCTTTTGTCCAATAATTTGGCAAATCCCAAATTTGATGATACACAGTATGTGTGTCATACAATACAATCTACTTATTGTTGTATAATCAATGTAAATGTATGCACAAGAAATTTGTTTAAGAATGCTCATAGCAGCACTATATGAAATAGCCCCAAAATAGAAATAACCCAAATGGCAGACAATAGTGGAAGAGAAAAATAAATTAACATGTATTTAAACCATGGAATAGTATAAAGCATAATCAACAACCCAAAAAGCTATAGCTCCACAAAAGATAAGTAAATCTTTAAAAGATAATACTGAGCAAAAGAAGTAAAACATAACAAATTTATACTAACTAATTTTTATAGCGTAAATTTAATAAAGGCAAATCTAAACCTTGAAGTAAGGAGTACACACTTCGGTGGATGATATATGAAGAAGAGAAAGGAGAGAATTCCTGTAAAAGTCATGATAGTGATTAATACTTGAGGGTAAGATTGAGAAGAACTGTTGGCTTTTGGAGTTCCATCATATTCTACATTCTGTTCCTGGGCCTGGGTAGTGAACAGATGAGTGTTCTTTAAGTCACACATTTATGTTTTATGCATCTTTTTCTGTATGTTATATTTTATAATAAAATATTTTATAACCAAACAAACCACAGAACCCAAAGGTTTTCTTCCTATGACTGGTTTATTTCACTTAGCATAATGTTCTCCATGTTCATCTGTATTGTTGCAAATGACAGATTTTTCTTATTTTGTTTTGTTTTTGAGACAGAGGGAGTCTTACTCTGTTGTCCAGACTGGAGTGCAGTGGCGTGATGTCGGCTCACTGCAACCTCCGCCTCCCGGGTTTAAGCAGTTCTCTGTTTCAGCCTCCCGAGTATCTGGGATTACAGGCACATGCCACCCCGCCTGGCTAATTTTTGTATTTTTAGTGGAGACGGAGTTTCAACATCTAGGCCAGGCTGGTCTTGAACTCCTGACCTCGTGATCCACCTACCTTGGCCTCCCAAAGTGCTGATATAACAGGTGTGAGCCACCGCGCCCAGCCACAAAAGACAGGTTTTTCTAAGGCCTAATAGTATTCAATGGATAGAGGTAGAACGGTTTCTTTATCTTTTCATCCACTGATGGACACTTCCGGTGATTTCACATCTGGCTACTGTGAATAATGCTGCAATGAACATGAGTGTGGAGTTATGTCTTTGATGTACTGATTTCATTTCCTTTGGATATATAGCCAGTAGTAGGATCATATATAGTTCTATTTTGAGAAACATCTCTGCTGTTTCCCATAACAGTTGTAGTAATTTACATTCCCACTCACAGCATACAAGTACTCCCTTTACTCCACATCCTCATCAACACTTGTTATCTTTTGTCTTTTTGATATAAACCGTTTTAACAAGTGTGAGGTAATATCTTATTGTATTGTAGTTTTAATTTGCATTTTCCTGATGATTAGTGATGTTGAACATTTTTTTCGTATATCTGTTGGCCATTTGAATGTCTTCTTTTGAGAAATCTCTATTTATGCCCTTTGCTCATTTTAAAATTGGGTTGCTTTCATCCTATTGAATTGTTCGAGTTCTTTATATATTCTGGCTATTAACCCCTTATCAGTTATATAGTTTGGAAATATTTCCCCCCATTCTAGAGTTGGTCTCTTTACTCTGTTGTTTCCTTTGCTGTGTGTAAGCTTTTTAGTTTGATGCAATTTCATTTGTCCACTTTTGCTTTTGTTGTCTGTGCTTTTAGAGTCATAGCCAAAAAATCTTTGCTGAGGCCAATGACAAGCAGCTTTTTTCCTACTTTTTTTTCTAGAAGTTTTATAGTTTTAGGGCTGATATTTAAGTCTTTACTCCATTTTCAGTTGATTTTTATATATAGGATAAAATAAGGGTCCAAATTCATTTTTCTGCATGTGGATATTCAGTTTTCCCAACCCTGTTTATTGGAGAGACTGTTTCCCAATTGTGTGTGGAATCTAAAAGAGCTGAATCCATAGAAGCAGAGCAGAGAATGGCGATTACTAGAGGCTGGGGCAGCAGGAGTGGGGTGGTGAACGGGAGATGTTGGTCAAAGGGTACAAAGTTTCATTTAGATGGAAGGAATAAATTCTGTACAAGATCAGTTGTACAGCCTAGTGACTACATTTAATCATAATGTACCATAGACTTGAAAATTGTGAAGTTCTCACCACAAAAAATAAGCATGTCAGGTGATGGATATGTTCATTAGCTTGATTTAATCACTCCACAATGTACATGTATATCAAAAAATCACGTTGTGCCTCATAAAAGCATATAATAAAAAAAATAGGCCAGGTGCGGTGGCTCACGCCTGTAATCCCAGCACTTTGGGAGGCCAAGGCGGGAGGTTCACGAGGTCAAGAGATCGCCATCCTGGCCAACATGGTGAAACACCATCTCTACTAAAAATAGAGAAAAATTAGCTGGGCATGGTGGTGTGTGCCTGCAGTCCCAGCTACTCAGGAGGCTGAGGCAGGAGGATCATTTGAACCTCGGAAGCGGAGGTTGCAGTGAGCCGAGATCACGCCACTGCACTGCAGCCTGGTGACAGAGCGAGACTCTGTCTCAAAACAACAACAACAACAAACATAAATAAATAAATAAACACACATGTAAAAACATTTCAAAAATAAAGTAAATTTTGAGGCCAGGAGAAAAAATGGAAAAAGAGAATATTTTCCATTTGATTTAAAACATCAAGACCATATTCATCATAAACTTATATGCACTTTAAACAATGTATTGCAAGACATAGAAAGCACAATTCTTAGATATAAGAATAAAATTTGATACACTAGAATTAAAGAATTTTTATTCATCCCAATTTTTCTGTACAAAAGAGAGTTTTTGAACACCTTGTCTCCAAATTTAATTGACCAAATAGACCAAAAATAGAATATTAATGAGTTTAGTCACACAATTTATAGGATGAATTTACTAGATAATTTAGTATGTGGTATCTTATAAAGAATATATATTATACGCCCATAGAAGCAGGAAAAAAAATGTGTACTACATTCTAGGACTATCACACAATCAAGCTAGATCCACATAAATGCTAGATCAAAACTGAGACCTGCTGAAAAACTTAAAAACAAAAATGAAACAAACAAAATCTCATAATTTCTTTAAAAAATTGTAAATCAAATCAAAACTATATTCTGAGATCTAAAAATCAACAAAAAGAAGAATAGCACATAGCAAAAGTATGGGCTGGTGCTAAGCATAAGGACCATTCATACATTTAAATTCAAAATGCCAAAAATAACAACCAAGCCTTCAATTCAATACAGAAAAATTAACAAAATAAGCCATATAGATGTATATATAAAATTATACAATTAATGAAATAAAAACATAAAATAATGACTCTGAATGCTAAAAATAAAAAATACAATTAATGGATAAAAGGGCCGATTCTTCAAAAAGATAAAATATGCAGGTCCATCCCGGTGCAGTGGCTCATGTCTGTAATCCCAGCACTTTGGGAGGCCGAGGTGGGCAGATTACCTGAGGTCAGGAGTTCGAGACCAGTCTGGCCAACGTGGTGAAACCCTGTCTCTACTAAAAATACAAAAATTAGCAGGGCGTGGTGGTACACACATGTAATCCCAGCTATTCGGGAGGCTGAGGGAGGAGAATTGCTCGAGCCTGAGAGAAGGAGGTTGCAGTGAGCTGAGATCATGCCACTGCACTCTAGCCTGGCTGAGAGAGCAAGACTGTGACTTAAAAAAAAAAAAAAAAAAAATGCAAGTCCTTTGGAATTTGGGTCTTGAATGAAGGGAGAAAATAAAAATATAAAGCATTAGAAATGAGAAAAGTATAACTAGATGAAAATCTAAACAAAATACAGAATTCTTTAGGAAATTTAGAAAACCAAAACTGACTCCAGACAAAGCTCTCCACCCCTCCCCACCCTGTGTATGTGGGTGTAGGGGTGGCAGTGGGAGAGGCTATGGTTCTCCAGAACCTTCCAGCTGCCTGGAGAGTTCTGCTAGGAGGATCCCACTTTTCCCTCGGAGCTCATGTCCTTCAGGCCATCTTTGCAGGTAATAAAGGGTGTACGGTATTTTAACTTCCCCCAGGTCAGTGTCTATCTTTCAATGTGTTTTAAATAAAGGTGGAAGGAGGTATGAGTTATTTACTTTCCAACAAGTTCCAAGAATGCAAACAATGTGAAAGTTCACCTACATCTTTTTATGTCTATAGATCTGACACTAAAACCTGATGAGAGCACAAAAAATAAAAATATAGAAAATTCTAATTTACCAGTGGTATATTAAATCATATCAAAGAGACTTAAATAAAAAAGTCACATTATCAAAAAATATGGCAGAATGTTCTTCAGCATGCTGGAAACAAGTACTTAAAGCTTCCCTTTGTACTGGTTTCATTCTCAAGCACATTTTCACCTGGCTGTGGCAAGCTGTCTACCAGTAGGCACAAGCTGACATTCTATTAGCTTGGCACTCCAGCAGAAGGAGAGCATCTCTCTGTTGGCAACTCTAGCACAAGTCCCCAGAGTGGCATCTCATTGGTCCGGCTTAGTTCCCATGCCATTACTAAATCATTCACTGTGGCCAGGAAATCTGGTGCTCTAATTGGCCAGGAGTGAATTATGTGTTCACTCCTAGGTTATGGCTCAGTATTAGGAAGTCTATGAATATAAATGAGAATATTAATTATTTAAAAAGAAAAATCATGTGGGGAAAGGCATTAGATTTGATTTAGCACTCATTACTGGTTAGTTCGTTCATTCCTTCAACATACATTTCTTAAGGACCAATTCTGTATGGTTTTCTGCTTTTGGTATGGAAGTGAACAAAAACAAGCCAAACTCCCTGCTTTGTGGAGGTTACATATTAGGATTTAACACTGTATGCAGAATAGCAAGGAAGTTTAAATATGGTTAAAAAAAGTTAGATGCTAAAAGCAAAATGTATGTTAAATATTGCAGCACTAAAGACATTCCCATCCTAGAGTATTTATTTTAATTATCTTTTAGGGCACAATTTTAATAAGGTTTCTGGGAAGCGCAGATATATATACTGAGATTCACCTTGTTAAGGATCCTTTCTTTTTCCTTTTTGCAAGTGAAAATAACTTGATAGATTTTTCAGACTCGAATATTTTTCCTTTAAACTCTGCAAAAGTTGCTTCGTATTTTCTGGAATTTAATATTAATGAGAAATGATCTGAAGCAAATCTAATTTTTGTTGCTTTGTAGGAAAGCCATTTCCTCCCATCCCTGCCTGGGTACACCTCACCCAACCAATCTAAAAAACTTAAAAAAAACTTACCAGAGTATGTGCACATAGAAAGCTCTATTGATTAATTTTGATTGCTTCTTATGAAATCCTTTCAAACACAAACATGTTTTTTTCGACTCAAAAAAAATTATTTTTTCTTCTTTGTTTCTTCTTAATTTGCACTTTTCCCCTACCGTATTTTATGTATACCTAAATGGGATCTTCTGCATTTGTTCTTTACATCTTTGTTTTTCAGTGGTTCACCACTTTCTCTCTTTTCTTCGATTGTGGGAGATGTTTTTGAACTTGTGCCCTCCTTCCTTGTTTTTCCATGATATCTAGTGCCCCTTTGTTGTTTGAATTTTGTTGGTGATATTCTTTGTTTGCAGTCTTTAAAACTGCATGATGTCATTTTAAAAGAAATATTTATTTAATTAAAGATTCTCAGAATCCAAATGAAATGTTCTCTCTATTCCCTAGTAATTTTATTTAATGTGAAGTTCTCTGATTTCAGAAGCCTGTCCTTCCCAGTATTGGATATTGAGCCTGAATTACTCAAGAACTATTTGTGGACCTTTTAAATGGTTAGGTCTAGACAAGGAGGGACTGAATAGGTTTGGATACACAGCAGTTTTTCTTTGCCTGTCTGCATTCCTGAAGCCTGACAAGGGTAGGCAGAAGGCTCGAGAAAATGATGGTCAGGATCTTGGGATTCTCTGCTCAGGTTTCTTTCCTCTTTCCTGTTTCATGTGGTCTGAGAGCTAGCTGGGGCAGTGGCTTCGTTTGCTGACCCTCAGGGTTCCATGCCCCCCGGCTCACATGTCCTTGGGTGTGCTCCAGTGTGCTGGTACTCCCTTCGTGGTGCATGGACCAGGAAACCTAATCCAAACAAGTCTAGGCAATAAAGGGAATGAGTACTCAGTTCACTGAGATCAGCTGAACACTACAGGATTTTTTCCTCACAGCCTAGTGAGGTTGTCAAGGACCAAGTTTCTTTTAATCTTTGTTCTCTGCCTCCCAGATGTCTTCAGCCCAAGCCAGAACTTCCTTAAGGAGACAAAGTAGACGCAGCAGTTCCCACAGTTCACGTCTGCACAGCACATGGCCCAGTAGGAGATGGGACTGACTGGGTCAGACTGCAGTATCTGAACTCCTTTTTATTGAAGGAGCATGAGATCTCATTAATTGGCTTATACTCATATTGGCACTGCTGCTGCCCCTAGGGCTGGGATGGGGTTAATTCACTATTTCCTGTTCCACTACACAGCTGCTACCCAGGTGAAAGAGTTAAATGGCTAAGGGATAGTAATCCATAATATATTCAGGTTTTTAATGCCTCTTCTAAGTGAGTTCTCAGAATTAGCCAAGTTGCGGAAGTGGTAGAGACACACAGGATAGATTTATTTACTTTTGTGAATCTACTATATTAATCATGTAGTTTATTTAAATAGTGTGATTCAGTTTTGAGAGTAAAGTTGGGAAAACTTCTTACCTGTTATTTTTATTTTACTTTGATACTCTGTGAAGTCGAACTCAATGAGTGGGGAGCAGGGAGGCTAATGGGCATTTATAGAATGACATTATACTTTAATATTAAAACAGAAATATTTAGATTTACTTATTTATGTGAGAATTCTTTTTTAGCATGTACTACTCGCCAGATACAGATGGCCCTTGAACAATGTGGGGCTTAGGGGCACCAACCCGCCCACACCACACAGTTAAACATCTGTGTATGACTTTTGACTCCCCCAAAACTTAACTCCTAATAGCACATTGTTGGCTGGAGGCATTACTGATAACATAACCAGCCTACTAACATGTATTTTGTATTATATATATTATTGATTATGTTTTTACAATAAAGTAAGCTAGTTAAAAGAAAATGTTTCTGAGAAAATCATAAGGAAGAGAAAATATATTTACTGTTCATTAAGTGGAAGTGGATCATCATAAAGGTCTGCATCCTTGTCATCTTCACATTGCGTGGGCTGAGGGGGAGAAGTTGGTCTTGCTGTCTCGGGGTGGCAGAGGTGTGGACCCACTCATTTCAAACCGGCATTGTTCAAGGGTCAACTGTGTTTCATTACTGAGCATGAGAGTGCAATGTGTACCAGCCAGAGAAATATTCCTGCTCTCAAAGAGTTTAAGTCATGGGAGAGATCACAGTGAAGTCAATAGGTTTGTTGTGAGATATTGTTATTCAAGATGCCCCAGGTGCTATGGAAGCACATAGAGCAGGCACCAACTCTAGGCCTGGGGAAGCAGGAAAAGCTTATTTATTAAAGGAGAATACTGAGTAATACTTCAAGGGAAGGTTGGCATGGGCCAGGAAAAGAGATGCTGAAGGAGCCTCCAGACAAGAAGAGCTCATGTGGGAAGGCCCAGCAATGAGAGAGGCAGTAGGGCAAGGTTCTAGAGTTAAACCATCTGGTTTGGAATCCTGGCTCTTCCACTTACCAGCTGTGTGATCATGCACAAGCTATTTTGACAGGAATAATAAAAATGGCAGCTATCCCGTGAAGTTGTCATGAAGATTGAGCAAGTTTGTAAAACATTTCAAACAGGGCTTTGTTTGTTACATAAAAAATACAATTAAACCTACATATAAAACAAAACAAATCTTTCCACACTGCCTCAGTCAACAACGAGTAAGAAAGAATCTACTCTTTAGTGTCTCCCGTTGGAAGCTGCCATGTTTACTCTCTGACGTCCGCAGCAGTGGATCCAGCTGCCTAAATGAGCCTGTCTGCTTGCCCCTGTCCTGCCTGCTTCCAGCTGGCTTAAGAGATACACTTACACACAAGCTCAGAAAAGAACCACGAACATTGAGAGACAGCAGCTCAGTCAGCGAGTCCATGGGAAGAGGGCCAACATGGAATCCAGGAGAAGTGGTCATGTGTACATCTAAGATAAAAGCCAGGCAAGGCAGCTATCAGTGATTTGGGTAGGTGGTCATGGAGACTGACAGGAAGTTCTTGTTGCCACTTCCATAACTTGTGAAAAGGCAAGACTCCATCTCTGGGAAGCCTGACCAGCACCAAGCCAGGCCTGCATCCAAGAAAATCATAATACAAGGAAGGTTATCAAAGGATTCACTCACTCTCTCTTTTCCTTCCTTCCTTCCTTCCTTCCTTCCTTCCTTCCTTCCTTCCTTCCTTCCTTCCTTCCTTCCTTCCTCTCTCTCTCTCCTTCTTTCTTTCTTTCTTTCTTTCTTTCTTTCTTTCTTTCTTTCTTTCTTTCTTTCTTTCTTTCCTTCCTTCCTTCCTTCCTTCCTTCTTTCCTTCCTTCCTTCCTTCCTTCCTTCCTTCCTTCCTTCCTTCCTTCCTTCCTTCCTTCCTTCCTTCCTTCCTTCTCTCTCTCTCTCTCTCTCTCTCTTTCTTTCTTTCTTTCTTTCCTTTTTCTCTCTCTCTCTCTTTCTCCTTCCTACAAAAATTTTATTTAAATGCTTAACTTGTGCCAGACAATGTGTCAGGTACTGGATGTGTTAATAGTAATATATAGTTTCTCCCTTCAAAATGTTTAGACTAGGGAGAAAGACAGATATCAGATGATGTGATGCTTTGATGAAAATATGCACAGGGCACTATAGTAACAACCCAAAAGTTCTGACCTTACCAAGCACAACTGCAAGGAAAAAAGAGAAGTGAGAAACAGAGGCGGATAGAGAAAGAGGATTAAGAAAGTCTTCATTCAGGAGAAACTCAATGATTAATACTAGATCACAGCAAGATGGCTTCTAAATTGGCCTGTTGAAGCCACTCATAATACACCTGTGCTTCTAGAACTTAGGGTAGAGACTGTGGGTTGGCAGTGTACAAGGACAGTCATATAACAAATATAAGAGCAGTGTTTGAATGAAAGGGAAAAAAATGCAGTGTCCATAAAATAAGAACAAACCTCCAATATCATTGTAGAGACTACAATGATGTACAAAGTATATTATTGTAGAGAATACTATTCAACAATAAAAAGTAATGAAGTAATGACGTATGTTACGACATGGCTAAACCTTGAAAACATTATGCCAAGTGAAAGAAGCCAACCACAAAAGACCATGTATTACATGACTCCATTTATATGAAATGTCCATAAGAGGCAAACCTACACAGACAGAAAGTAGACTGGTGATTGCCTGAGGTTGGGGGAATTTGAGAAAAGTTGAGTGACTGCTAATGGGTATAATATTTCTTTTTGGTTAATAAAATGTTCTTAAATTGATTGTGGTGATGGTTGTCCCCCTTTGTGATTATACTACAAACCATTGAGTTGTATACTTTAAATGAATGGATAGTATGCTATGTGAATTATATCTCAATAAAGTTATTACAACATTTTTTAAAATAAAAAAAATGGTTCCTTAGCAGAGTAGAGGAAAATTGAGTATGGCTAGAACTTCAAACATACAGGGTGTAGGATGTAGTGATAAATTAGTTTAACGTGGTAGATCTCAACCAGGGTGAATTTTGCCCTCCACAGAACATTTGGCAATGTCTGGAGACATTTTTAATGATCACAATTTGCATGGTGGTGTTACTGACTTCTAGTGGGTAGAGGCCATGGATGCTGTTAAACATCCTACAATGCACGGGATGACCTCCCAAACAAAGAATTATTCAGCCCAAAATGTCAGGAGTGCCAAAGTTGAAAAACCTTGGTCTGAAGAGGTAAGAGGCCAGGCCATGAAGAGTTATGGGGTAAAGTTGAGAAGTTTGGCCTTCCTCTAAAGAAGCAACAGTGGTATTAATTGAGGGACTGGCATGATGAAATTGCCACTGAATACCCAAAATGTCACTTTGTGTACAGCTTAGAAAACAGATTAGAGAGTCAGGGAGGACAGAGATAATGGTGACCTAAGTAGGGTGGTAGCAGAGGGAATGGAAAGATTTAAAAGATATTAATTCCCTAAGAAGAATTCTCAGGATGTGGTGACTTGTTTGATTCAGTGTTCAGAAAAAGGAGAAAGAGGAGCAGCTTGGGATCCAGGCTACTGGCTATGCTAGTAGGTGATAGCAGTGAGGCCCTTGGCTGACACAGCAGACAAAGGTGAAGGAGCTGGCTTGGGGGAGAAAATGACAAATTGAATTTTGTCATTTTAAAAATCAAAGTGGAGACTCTTAAGGAATAACTGAGGATAAGATCAGGAAACTATGGAGAGATTGGGGCCATGTATTGGGCATCAGGATATATAATGCAATTGTACATGGGAATGCGTGCCACTGCCTAAGAGGAGTGTGGCATGAGATAAAAAGGCAGAACTCGGAGGAACACTAACAGGCATAGAAGAAAGAATCTAAAGGCTATTTAGAAAGTGGCAGGCAACTTGAGGAAATAAACAAAACCAAACAAAACCAGGACTGTGCAGTATGATAGAAGTCAAAGAAAGATGATTTCGGAGGCCACAGTACACAATTTATAGTATACACTAGGAAGATGGAGAATCACCCAATGGACTTAGCAACAAGGAGTTTGAAGGCAACTGTGATAAGATGGGTTTTAGTGGTGCATTGGGGACAGAAGTCAAATGGGGTGTGTTAAGAAGTAGCTGGAAGGGAAGCAGAGTGGTGAGTGTAGGCAGTTCACTTGAGAATGTGGTTGTGACAGGGAGATCAGTGATAGCGGGAAGGACATTCAGGGGTCAAGGCTGGGGGTATTTGAGACAAGAAAGACTTACTTTGACATGTTTAAGCACTGAGTGAAAGGGGCCAACAACAAAAAATTAGATACACAGAGCAGGGGAAATTAAAAAGTCAAGATTTTGGGAAAGCACTGAAGTCATCATTCAACATAGATCGAAGGATGCTTCTACTATCAAAGTAGGAGCAAAGGATAAAAACATGGGTACAGAACACAGAGAGTTTATAGGTTTGGTGGCATAAATTTTAGGAAATTCTCATTTGAAGATTTCAGCTTTCTCTGTGAAGGAGGTAAGGTCATTTCCTGAGAGTAAGCCAGTGAAACAGCAGAGTTGAAATTTTGTGGATAGTGGACACAGTTTGAAATAGCTGTAGTAAAGTGGGAGAAAAGAAAGCAGAGAGATTTATGGGCTATATGGAAGGCTATACTAAGATAGGGGAATATAAATGTGTAATGGCATGAGTGTGTGTGTGTGTGTGTGTTTTCCTAACAACACTTAGCAGGTTCGAATAAAGTGGGGAGTAGATTAATCCTAGGTTGAGATTTTTACAAGTAATATGGGACAATTCCTAGTGTTGAACTACATTTTTTTAAACTAGAGAGAGAAGGAGGTAAAGGCAGCAGAGCACTAATGGATGGAGAGGTCAGGGATTTGCAAGGTCTAACACTGGGCTTGGTGGAAGTAGCTGAATTGGAGAGCTGGATGTGGTTAGACAGATAGATAGCCTGCAATATGACAAGGTCTAGTATGTGGCCGTGAAACTGGCTGACTTACATAAATGGAGGTAAAGGGTATCGAAAATGAACGGGGTCAGGAGTATAGGATGGATTTTCTTCATCAAACCTGACTTGTCTTTGCAGAATAAATGTATATCATGCCTCTTTGGTTAAGTGCAGATTCTAAGTAATGTCTTGTTTTGTTTCAATTCTCAATTGGATTTTATCCATAATGCTAGACTCAATAGTACTTGTTATATTTCAAATCTGTCTATTACTTGCACTTAAGGAAATTACAGAGAAGAATGAAAACATTTCAGAAGGCTACAAATGAATATAGATCATTTCTCTTTGTGCTTATTGATGTGAGGGTTAGAGGAAGCTATGGAGAAGTAGTAGCCTAGATTTTACCATCTTTTTGTAAACAAATGCTCACTTAACCTACTTATACCAAGAGTTTGACTGCCACCAGACCAAGCAGAGTCATGCCAATTTCTTCCATATTTTAGTTTTGATTTCAGGGAAAGAAGGAGAGACACCCAAAGATTTTCATAAATCTAAGACTGGAACAGGCCTTAGAGTCATCTTCTCCAGCTGACATTTGGTGCTGAACTATTCAATATCCTCACCATGTGGCCACTCCACCCAGTCACTGCAACCCAGTCCTGGCAGAGCTTGGATTTGAATCCAAGTGTTTAATTCTTAACCTGGCCTTCTTTATGCTATGTCAAAATTCCTGGGCTACCACTAGGGAGAGGGAGCTGGAGAGAGCAGCGAGTGGGGTAACCCACATAGTTTCCCATAACTTGGAATGATGGTTGTGTGTATTTATGCTGAAACAGCTGCTCTCCTTGAGGCTCCTGTCTCCTGCATGCAGTTCAGTGTCTTAGAGACATTGGGGATAAAATTGCTTCCTCTTGCACATGGAACATCTTTACTTGGTATTGTCAAGTAGCCAAGATTCTAGTGCAACTTCCCTTCCTCAAGGCGACCAGTCCCATCTACCCTATCACCCTTCCATCTTCCAGCCTCACCTCAAGTCTCTGCATTCTCTGAGGGAAAGTAAGCTCTACCAGAAGGCAGGCCTTTGGCCTTCAGGAGACTATGCTCAAGTTTGTCACTCCGCTACACACTTGGGACAGCCTGGTGCTGTCAACATCACCAACTTGAGATCTAGGAAGACTCTTTGCATTTCCTAATGGAGAACCAGAGCCCTGATCCATCCATACAATGACAGAACTGGAACCAAACTTGGAGGCTACCTGGTCCAGTGCTTTATTATGCAGAAAGGGAGGTGAAGCAGCTCATCCAGATCATGGCAATTGACTAGTGGCACAGCTTGGATTCAAATCCAGGTCCTCTTATCTCTAATCCAGTTCTCTTTATGTTTATCAGATTCCCTGGGACAATATTGCATTTTGTATTCCCTATGTATTTGTGCCAGAATAATTTTTCAGCTCAGTTTCCCATATTTATACTATGAATATTCATCTTCCAAATGTCAGGAGCTTAGCATTAACAAAAAATGGATCCAAAAATTAATCCATTATTGGATGACATGGATTATAGCAAATACAAAGTAGGAGAAAACACACACAGAAAAGTAAAACCTCAGAGTATTTACAGTCGTATGACATCCATCAGGCTGTGACCAAAACTGGATAAGACAGAGCATTATAAATCCTGGGGCTGTAAGGGAAGCGCAAGGAGAGAAAAGTTGCAATAGTGGCTGCTGCCCTGAGCAACATTCATCATCTGTGATCTCCCAGCCTCGCGTCTTCAGAGCCTGTCCTGTGCACCGTGGGTTTTGTTTTGAAGCAGTAGGCTGCACTGACACTGATCCCTCTCTACATTCTTGACATATGCGACTGAGACCCCAAAACTGAAGCTCACAGGGCCAGCCTGTATCTGGATTTTTAAACATGAAAATGAAAAAAAAAAAAAAAAAAAATCTCTCTCTGAAGGGCTGGCAGAGAAAGAGGGAATCGACCTCTTTGCCCCAACAACAATGAAAAACCTAATCCGCGATCCCGTGGCTGTGAACCAAAGAGTGCCCCACAGAGAGGTACACAAAACAGGCTGTGAAAATGACCTCTCAGAAGGAACTCAGGAGAAATCAATAACTTCAGTGGAAGACTTTAGGTCAAATTCTGAAACTATCACAGTGTGAATCCTGTGAACTGTCCTGGGGGGAAGGAGTCTGAATCTTTGCAAAACATCTGCGTCGAGGTGAAAATCAGGAGTCCTTTAATGCACTCATCAAACCACTCCTGGGTGGGGTTTTTGTTTCCTTCTCATTTCCTGGGCTCTTGGCTGCTCTTCGCACAGTCGTAAAATTCTCACTGCCATCAAAAGGGGCTACAGGGGTCTCACCGAGGCCTGCACTGCATTCTCATGTGCAGACTGAGTCCGCAGAGGTAAAAAGTCAAGTTACTACATATTGGCATTATCATTGGCAGACTGTGTGGCCTCGCCTCAGCTTTGCATTGTAATAACCCCAAATGATCTGTCTCTGTTTCTCATAGCTCTCCTCCCTTGCTTTCGACGTCCTCTGCCGTTAATTAAATTCATACATTATGACTGTGGCTGTCTCCTGGACTCCATCCATCAGACAGCAAGCTGCTTTCCAGTGCCAAGTCAATTCAGTCATAATGAATAGACTCAGAGGCTGACCCTGCCTTCCAGATTTTCACTATGGAAGAAAGCACACAAGTGGCAGTTAAAGCACCTTGTTTCACATTGAACCTCTGCGACTCATAAAGTGAGATCTTGGCAAGTAACTCAAACTTCCCGAGCTTCATATTTTCTATTTATAGTGATTTTTATCCAGGAGTATTTAAGTAGCATTATTGGAGATTTTAAATAATACAAGTCCCACCCCATACCTGTGGAATCAATTTCCAGAGGTGGACCTGGATATCTATATTTTACAAAGCTCCATCAGATGCGTCCATTCTGAAACATTTCTTGATAAAGGACATAAACCATTGGGTTATTGTAGGAACCATATAGATATGGGTATAAAGGTGCGTTTGAGGACATAAAGTGCTCCAAATCTTAGTATTCATTTTGTCTTTTGCTTTTCTTCTCCTGAACACACAGACACAGACGCTTTCTAGGTTCTTGTTCTAAATATCTCTTTCCTTTCCATATGTGAGCACTTATCTCTTTCTCATTCATTAAATAATGAGTTCAAATGTTGTATTCCATTTAAGTCCTATTACCTTATGCCTCTTCATAGTCTTTCTTTTTTGAAATAATTCTTTTTTTATTACAGTCCATATCTATGTCATATTAGTATATATATCATTAAATCTAATGGAATGAGCATTATTTCAATTTTACAGCCGAGGACATTAAGGTTAACAGAGATTAAGTAACTCCGTAAGTATTGGAAGTGGAATTGATAACCTTGTCTTATTATTTGAAGTTCATTGCTTTTTCCATTGACTAACTCTGGGAATAGTATCCAAGTTTTTACTTATAACTTAGGTGTTAACTATTACAAAGCCAGCAAGTAATAAATGGAACTTAGGGAACCTTTAAAATCTCTTCCACGGCTTGGTGGTTTAATTAATATTGTAATATGTTTAGAAATTTTGATGGTTGATTGAATTCTTTATTTCTCTCCCAGATATTATTAGCTGAGTAGAGAATTAGTCTGAACTGTGTGGGACTTGGTTCCTCTCCTAGAAAAAAGCATGCAGGCAGCCCTGCCTCGTTGAGCTTGTGCCACACTGTCTTTTCCTGACCCTGCAAGCATGGAGGGCTATGTCCTCATTACCATGCAGAAAGGAAGTCACACACGAAACAAGTGGGGGCAGTTCCTATTGCTCACATTTCCCTTCTCTCAGGTTGATTAGGCATTGGTAAACTCAAGTGTGTTACTCTGGTGAAATAGTTTCCTTTGAGGGCAGACTGTTAGGGAGAACAGAGATTTCTGAGTGTTAACAAAAATGGTTATTTTTCTCCTCACATAATGAAAGCATAAGAAGATTTTTCTCTATCTTCATAGTGACAACCTGGTGGGGCTCCTGGAGGTAAAACTCAGGAAAGGTGAGGGCTCTCCTAAAACCGAGCCCCTGCCCCCCAGTTATTTAATTCTCAAGCTTGTTGTCACTGAGCTTCCAGTAATTTGCCAATTTCAGTTTAAAGTGTTCTTACCCTACCAGTACTAGTTCTGGCTGTGAACTTCCGTTCCTGGACTTTGACTCTGATAAGCTGTGACTCCCTGTATCTGCCCATCTATCGCTCCAGTTTTCAGGGTAGCGGTTTGCCCTGTGACTTCAGTTCTCTGATGGACTTAAGAAGAGTTGTTGATTTTCAGTTTGTTCAGCTTTTCTCTTGTTATGAGGATGGGGATGATGACTTCCAAGCTTCTTACAAGTCAGACTGGAAGCGGCCTTTTTTACACATGGAAGAAGAAGAAGAAAAAGAAAATAAGTTGCCCTCTGTCTTGGTTGAAATTCTTTTAAAAGTAGAGCCTGAGGCAAGAACTTGTTGCTAGTAGTTAATCTGAAAAGTGATCCCTGAGGGCAGGAGTGAGAGATGGGTAAAGTGAATCAGGGACAGGAGAAAAGTTCATTTACAGAGTACAACTTTGGCCTGGTAGTTTCCTGACATTGGCCTGGTATGGGGGTGATTAAAAACTCTGCATATGTAGGGCACCTATGTTCACCACAGCCTTGGAACAGAGCAGAAAAAGGCCTGAGGCCAAGCAGATTTTCACAGAAGCTGTGAAAAAAAACGGCCCCTTTGGAAACTTGTAAGTTTTTATTTTAGTTCTTTTGATTTTATACATTTCTTCTTGCTATTTCTCAGACTTTATCTTTAATTTAATCTTTGCTCTCCTGAATGGTGTTCTTAGCAGGCTTAGCCCCTAGGCCTGAGTAGCAGTTGGCTCTGGGTGTCACACTTCATTTTACTTCTTGTTTCGCCTTTTACAGAGCAACTGGCCACCAAGACAGAGGTTGGACAAGTATCCTGGGGGAAGAGCCCGCCTTGCCAGCCAAGTTCCATAGACTTTCATCTCCTCTTTCAGTCTGATATCCACCAATTCTTATCACTCTTGTCTAGCCTCCTTTCTTCCCAAGCCTAAAATGTCCCCAAGAAGAACATATTTCTATGCGTTAAGTTTTGTGCTAGCCCTATTTGCGATGGGTCATGTGATATTCCAAAAACGGGTGCATGCCTAAGGTTACAAAAACTGAACTTAAGCCTTGATTAACCCAAATCTATCTTGACTTCAGTTTCTGTAATTTGTTGGACCATTGCAGAAATGGCAAAAATGTTTCATATACTAGTCAGTTTCTAGGGACTGCCTAGAACGCTGTGATGAGGGAAATTCTTAAGTTACATCCAGACCCTGAGGGAAAGGTGAAAAGAATGATTGGCAATGTCTGTCTTAGACAAGAAAAGGGGAGAGACATTGCTTGCCTTCCCAGGATTAGAAGATCTTGTAGATTCATTTCAGCTCTGCACTGTTAAGAATCTAAATTTTGCTATGACTCCCTTTTTCAGAATTTATCAGGTTTTTTTTTTTTGTTGTTTGTTTGTTAGTTTTTTTTTTCCCCTTTGGGGATCTTTTTTTTTTTTTTTTTTTTTTTTTTTTTCCCAGCTGTCTCTCAGCAGCTCTTTAACCAATCTGGGATAAGGCTTCAACAATTGAAAGCTCGAAGGTTGCAGCTATCACACTGCATTCCTTGGGTAAGTCATTTTCTTCACTGGGTCTCAGTGAAATTGGAGGGGCTGTCACAAGATATCTAAGGTCTCTTTCAATGACCAAGTCCCACAATTCTATTATTCTGGAGTTACAACGCCTTGGTGAAAACAAACAGCCCACCAACTGGCTTAAGTGCATTGTAGGGTTGCAGCAGGAAGTGTCTTGTCTTCTGTTCCTTCTCTTTCTTTTCCCATTCCTTCTTGGTGATGAGGAAGGTAGGTAGTGGGCTTCATCCAGCCCTCAAATCTCAAAGTGATATTGTAAAATACATATTTGATCATTGACTCCATTTCCTGGCATACAACTCTTAAAATCCTTAGAATCTCTGAAGACATCCTTTTGTATGCTAATGAAATGACAGGTGGCTGGCAGCTCCCAGGTCACTTCAGGATGAGAGCTGGTCACCAGAAAGCTCCAGGCAGAATTAGAGTGTTGGGACTTTCAGTCCCATCCCCTAATCTCTAAGGCTGAAGGCTAAGTTGATCACCAATGGTCATAGTTTCATCAATCATTCCTGTGTAATGAGGTCTCCATAAAAGCTCCAAAAAGACAGGGTTCAGACATCTTCAGGATAGCCGAACACAAGGAGGCTCCTAGAGGATTGGGTGCCCAAGGTGGGCATGGAAGCTCTGTGCCCCTTTCCATACCTTTCCCTTTGCATCTCTTCCTCTGTATCCCCTTTAATTCTTTTATAATAAACTGGCACACATAAGTTAAGTGTTTTTCTGAGTTCCATGAGCCACTCCAGCCAATTAATCGAACTTAAGGAGGGAATCCTAATGTATAACCAGTTGGTCAGAAGTACAGGTAAAATAATGTGGAGTTTTCAACTGGCCCCAAGCCCCAGTCTGAAGTTGTAGGGGAACAGTCTTGTG
The DNA here is from genome assembly GCF_047675955.1 of Chlorocebus sabaeus. Taxonomy (NCBI): domain Eukaryota; kingdom Metazoa; phylum Chordata; class Mammalia; order Primates; family Cercopithecidae; genus Chlorocebus; species Chlorocebus sabaeus. Next base: position 82,490,646 of record NC_132918.1, read on the forward strand.
GACTGGGTCCTCCACCCATGGGATCTCATGCTGGGTTGGAATAGATAATATTAGAATTGAAATGAATAAGAGGTCATCTCGTTGGTGTCTTCTGCAGAATTCAGTGACTGCTTGTTGGTGAGGAAACCCTCCACATATTAGGTTAGAAATCTTGTGTGTTGATTGTTATTGGGTGACAGAATAGTAAAAGCACTTTGAGTGTGTTTCTTCAACACACATTACCCTTAATCTTCCTGCTGACCCCCTAAGCAAAGGACCAGACTGACCTGAACGGTTGCGTATATCAAAGGGCACACACAAACGAGAGGCAGAAGGAAATCATGAGGGTGTGCAATGGACTGGTCAAGTGTCCTTTTGGGAAAAACAGAGCATTTGAGATGTCAGGGGTAAGGGGACTCTCTGAAGGTACACTCTGAAGATACAGAATAGAGTGGACTTGGGATCCTGAACCCAGAGGAAAGTGAAGAGAAAGGGTAGAGAAATGATTTATGCATAAGCGGAGCAAGAGAGCAGATCCCGGAGCCAGGCCCTGTATTGGCACTAATTTGCTGTGTGACCTTAGGCAGGAGATCTTATTCCTCTGGGTCTCAGTTTTCTTTTTTTTTTCTTTTCTTTTTTTTTTGAGACAGAGTTATGCTCTTGTCACTCAGGCTGGAGTGCAATGGCATGACCTCAGCTCCCTGGAACCTCTGCCTCCTGGGTTCAAGCAATTCTCCTGCCTCAGCCTCCCAAGTAGCTGGGATTACAGGCATGCGCCACCGTGCCTGGCTAATTTTATATATATTTTTTTAGTAGAGACGGGGTTTCATCATGTTGGTAAGGCTGGTCTCAAACTCCTGACCTCAAGTGATCCACCCGCCTCGGCTTCCTGAAGTGCTGAGATTACAGGCATGAGCCACCATGCCCAGCCTCAGTTTTCTCATGTATCAAAATTAAAGGGAAAAGGAATAAGTTGATTTCTAAGGGTTTTCCCAACTCTAATATCCTGTGGATCCAGTTCCGAGTTCCTAGAGCTTCCTATATCATGTGTATAGACATAGGTATCCAGGAAGGGAAGGAAAGAGAGAGGGTGTTTCTGAGTCCCTGACAGGGCACATAGAAGCCTAGAAAACCCAGGAAGACTGAGGCTGATCCTGTCTCAGACACAGAAGCCATAGCGGGGCTTCTAAAGACCTAAGCATCCTGCTTGTCCTGTCTCCCCTGTTTGAATTTAAGCCCCAGGAGGACAAAGCTTACTCTCTGGAATCTCCGCATTTTAGACTTACAAGTGTCTTTAAAGGTCATCTGGTCTCAATCCCTCACCCCAAAATGGGAACTCTCTGTATCCTACCACTGAAAGATGGCCCCCACACCTGTGTGTATTTGCCCTTTCAGATAATTTACAGAGTAAAGGGCAGAGTTTGATAACCGCTTCCCGCAGCTGACCTCTTGCCTCAGGACCCAGGAAATCTCCCTTGGGTTCCTCTGACACTGGCTCCAGTGTGCCAGCCTGGAACCTGAAATGCCATTCTCAGCTTCTCTTCAGGGAGTGAGGTGGGCGGAAATATGGCAGGTTTGGAGTCACACAGACCCGGGTTCAAGTCTCACTTCTACTGCTCATTAGGGTCTTTGGACAAAGTACCCCAGCTCTCTGTGCAGCTAACCTGCAAAATTCCAAGAATAATCCAACCTCGGGGGACTGGCGAGGATTCATCAGGTGCGTGAGATGAGCGTGAAACTCGTGCTCCCTTATTCTGCTCCTAACCGCCCTGTCTCCTCCACCAGGGTGTGAGCGTCTGTGGGGGTAGGAACCGTTTCTGAGCTACAGGATACTCTTTTATCCCAGTGCCAAAATAGTGCTTTGCCTATTATAAAAAATGAGAGAAATAAAATAAAAGCGAATTTATATGTGACCCCAGAATCTAGAACAGAGCTCTCTCTCTCTCAGCAAGGCCTATTAGCTAACAAAGTTCTGCTGCTCTCTGTCCTCCGAACAAAGACTTGTTCTGTGTCCCCAGACAGTAAATAAAACAGTTCCTGTCCACACACGGAAACAAACAGAAACTGAACTGAACACCGAAACTGAAACTGTTTGTCTCTTCCTGAGAAACGAGCAAACCTGAAAGGTGCTCTCTGAGCTTCAGAGAGAAAAAATGGTTGTAGATCTCCGGACTTGGGAGCAGACATTTCAAGAACTAATCCAAGAGGCAAAACCCTGGGCCAAATGGACGCTGAAGTTGGATGGAAACCTTCAGCTAGACTGCCTGGCTCGAGGGTGGAAGCAATACCAACAGAGAGCATTTGGCTGGTGAGTGTGGGTTTCCTAGGCCATAGCCCTTCGGAGAACAGAGGCTCAGGCTCAGCTTAGCATGATTTATTCCTCTGAGAGCTTGTTGAAGCAGTAAATGTCGCCAGCGTCTCCATCCTATTGTGGTCATAGTACTCTTTAGGGTCTAAATGATAAGACAACTCCAAACCTCCATTTTGTTTAACTGCAGGAAGTTTCTTCTTTTACTAGGTTTCCCTCCATAAATATTTCTGGAAAACCCTGGAGAAGGCCCCCTGTTCCGTAAATCTGCCCTTCTATTTTCTCGCCACCTCATTTGTTCCAGAGTCTTTTGCAGTCTCCCCAGCAGTCCCGACCAGCTTTCCCCAGCTGCAGCAGCTCTCCAAGCCTTGGCCTTGCTCAGTACAAGCCTGGGTCGGAGTCTTTTTTTTTTTTTTTTTTTTTTTAAATATCCTAAGAATTGGCTAAGATCAAGCAATTACTCCGAACATTGCTTTACTGAAGGCCTGGGAATAATAGGAGAGAATGATGTTGCAAAAACTAAATCTAAAACCCACTTCATGAAGTAACCAAGTAATACTCCTCCCTTACTCACCACTTCCCTCTTTAACCCCCAGCAAGCCTCCAGATTGCAGGAACCAGTTTCCCTGCCCATGATAGGAGGGTGAGAATTGCTGACCTGGACAATCAAATTTATTTTTAAATGACACACAGGACCTTCAGTCTAGTTTTCATCTCACCTATTACTCAGCTTACCTGCCTGCCCCATCCTGCCTCAGGTATGGCCTTTTCCATTCCTTATGGACTATTAGCCATGCCATGCATTTTCAGACTTCCACACCCTTGTTCATGGAGTTCTACTTGTTCAGCAGACGCTCCCCTCACCCCTCCCTGCTTATCCTCCAAGGCCCGCTCTAGTGCCTCCTCCTCCTAAAAGCATCCTCTGGTTCTCCTAGGCAGAGTAAGTATTCCTTCTTATACATTCCCATAAGATAATGGGATAAGATAAAATATATGTGTGTATGTATACATAAATGATATATAATTATATATACATATGTACTATGTAATTCAGAATAATAAATTTATAAATAATGTGCGTATTATTGTACATTGTATCAAATACAGTATATGCTTGTTTTTAGCTGCAGAATCTGTTGTTTAAATAAAGCCTCCCAAACCTCTCCAGAACAGTTCTCAAGTCACTTGTCAGAGCCCATATAGCAGTCATTTTGCTCTGCCTTCTAATCCAGGGAACTGTGTAAATATTTCTCTCCACACCAGCCAAAGCTTTTTGAGGGACTCATGATGTCTTACAACGTTTTGGCACTCCTCCAAACAGAAAGAAAGTATTTCTCCTGTTGGGATGAATTGATTTGATTGTCATTTTGAGATCGGAAAAGCAACCTACCAGTGTACTTTTGGAAAATATCAATCAGCTTTTGAAAACCATTTTGTAGTTTACAAAGTATTTTCACATACATCACCTCATTGGATGCTGCTAGTATAACCCTTGAATTTTTTTCTATGGATTCAAGCAATGAGGGCTATAGAAGGGAAGAACTTTGCCCAAGGTCTTCCTGATGTAAACTGTGGACTTGGATCTTCAACTTAGGTATGAGGGAGGCAGTCTCTTTCTCCAGGTGTGAGAGATTAGCTACACTACTCATCAGAGGCAACGTGTTACAGCAGGTAAACAATATTCATTTCAGATGGCCTGGGATTAGCAACATGCCTCTAACATTTACCCTGTGTGTCCTTAAGCAGGTTGTGTATCCTTTTCATGACTCAGTTTCCTTATCTGGATATTGGGTTTAATAGTGTTTACTTCACAGATGAAATGAGATAAAATAGTAAAACACCATTTATAGTGTATGCCTCAAAATAGATACTTTACCAAAGCTTTCTATGACCCAAATCAGGAACAAGTTTCTCTGGAAGATGGCAGACGTGATTTTCCCTCAGAGGCATCTGGAGATGTTTTACTACCAAAGAGGTAGACTTGGTATAACATATGGGTGGATACTCAGTATTATCTGAAACATAATCCTTCTTGTTCCTGTTTATCAATGACTGGGACAATTTAAATCACATGAATTTTTTCAAATGGAAAAGAGTCTTAGAGACAGGGGCTAGGACCATTTTCCCTCAGGTTAACAACCAGATGAAGGCGTAATGGGCATCTTCCTTCTAACTGCAGGTTCCGGTGTTCTTCCTGCCAGCGAAGCTGGGCTTCCGCCCAGGTGCAGATTCTGTGCCACACGTCCTGGGAGCACTGGACATCTCAGGGCCAGGTGCGTATGAGGCTCTTTGGCCAAAGGTGCCAGAAGTGCTCCTGGTCCCAATATGAGATGCCTGAGTTCTCCTCGGATAGCACCATGAGGATTCTGAGCAACCTGGTGCAGCATATACTGAAGAAATACTATGGAAATGGTGCGAGGAAGTCTCCGGAAATGCCAGTAATCCATGAAGTGGCCCTGGAAGGATCCCATGACACAGCCAATTGTGAGGCATGCACTCTGGGCATCTGTGGACAGGGCTTAAAAAGCTACATGACAAAGCCATCCAAATCCCCACTCTCCCACCTAAAGACTGGGAATTCCTCACCTGGAATTGGTGCTGCATACATCCCAGACCAAGGCAAGAACCAGTCAGCTGAGACAAAAGAGGCTAAGGGGAGAGGGTATGAGAAATTAGGGCCCAGTCGAGACCCAGATCCATTGAACATCTGGGTCTTTGTTTTGCTGCTTGTATTTATTATAGTCAAATGCTTTACATCAGAATGATGAAAATAGGCTTGCCACCTTCTCTTGTTTTAATTCCATGGTAATCAATGAACTGGCTGCCATTTTAATATAACTGAGAATTTGCTTTGAGACCAAGCAGGATCAAGTTTGTAGAATAAACACTGATTTCCTAGTTATCCTCTGAAAACAGTGTAAAACATGACCAAACACATAATAAATTTAGTAATAAACATTGTCGAATTGCTAAAAAGTCTTCAATCATTCATTCACTAAGTCATTCCGTGATATCAACATAGCTCAGAAAGTGTGGTAGGCTGAATAATGGTCTCTCCCAACATATGCACATCTTAATCCCCAGAACCTATAAACATGTTACTTTACATGGCAGAATGGACTTTGCGGATGTAATTAAGGACCTTGAAATAGGTAGATTATTTCATATTGTCCAGGTGGATAAGAACCAGGATTTTATAACAGGGAGGCAACAAGCTCAAAATCAGAAAAAGATCTGTCAATGGAACAAGCGGTTGAAGTGCTTTGAAGCTGGAGGAAGAGGTCACAGGCCAAAGAGTACAGGCAGCCTTTAGAAACCCAAAAGGACAAAGAAACAAATTCTCCCCTGGAGTCTCCAGAAGGAACCAGCCCTGCCTGCACGTGGCTTTAGCCCAGTGACACTGATTTTGGACATCTGGCCTTCAGAAGTGCTTGCACTTAAACTTGTCTTGTTTTAATGCACTAAGTTTGTGGGAATTTATTAGAGAAGCAGTAAGAAACGAATATAGTTATCAATATTACAGTAGGAATCAGGGAATTATGTTTTAGGTGTGCTTCAGGTTTGATAGAAAAAAGAGCACTTTATACATTAGAAATACCAGTCAGCCCCATCTCCTCTTGTTCTTCTTTCTCCCCTACTTAAACGCACTCAAATATCTCCATCTCAAAGAGATTCCCTTTGATTTGATGATCCTTGGAGCTATCATATTCTCACTTCTTTCAGCACTGGATTGGGAATCACAGAAGAACTTGCCAATCCTGAGATCCTCTGATGCATCCTTCACCCCCTATTTTCATCGGTCTGCTAGGCATTTCTGTGTGGCTGTCGTGTTTAAAGCCAAGCTCAAAACACCTCTGACTTTCCTGTTTTAAATCCCCCGAGTCACCCAAGCTTATTACCTCAGAGTCATCTTCAACCTCTGCTGATCACCAGCACTTATTCCTTTCTTTTGTCAAGTTACTCCCATCTCTTCCTTCTACTTTTCCTTGTCATCCTCTCTTCCTACCTAGTTCAAAATTATTGACAAACGAGAGGATGTGACTTTATCCCATAGGCAATGGGGTGTCATTGCAAGCATTTGAGGATATGGGAAATTTGAGTAGAACCACATTTTTAAAATACCGTCTATTTCTGGGAAATAATGGAGTACAGAATAGAAATAGTGAGAAGTCTGTCTTGCAATAGAATAGTGGGAAACACAGAAAGAGGGTCCCATAAACAATAAATATCTTGAAAGAATTTGAAGACAAATATAAGAAGCCAAAAGACCTAAGGATAAAAATATCTCCCAAGACCTAAGGATAAAAATATCTCCCTTCTTTCTGGCCATACCTGTTCATTTTATTTCAGGATCCCCCTACCAGTGCTCTCTCTGTATACATACCCCCTCCCCAAACCACACTGTTGAATTCCTGAATTCCTCCTGTTTTCATACCTTTCTGTTTTTTTCACAAAGTACATTGGCCTGGGGATCTACAGGAAAATATTATTCATAGCCTGGTAATGCTGCATGACCTCAGCAAGTCATAATCCCTTCCGGGGCCTTAGTTTCTCCATCTATAAAATAGGTGGGGATAAAACATGGAGGGTTGATCACATGTATTTACCTCTGATCTCTCTTGAAATCACACCAAGTGACAGCAAAAGGAAATAAAGGCATCAATAGAGAAGGGCAAGGAGAATGGTTAGAAGATAGAACACTGGTGGACTAGTGGCAGGTAGCTGACTTAGCAGAGTAGGGTGAGCCAGAATATAAGTTTAGTGTGGAAAAACCAAGATGTGATTCATGTGGCACAATTCCAAAAAGGCTCCAGACTGTAGGCTGAAGTAGCTCTGAAAATGGGCACTGGGAAGGCAAAAATGGGAGTGTTAACTGAAAGACTATACCAAGTTTCCTTCCCCTCTCCCAGGCAGCCTAGTAACCACACTTTACCCAACTAAGGGAGAAGAATGGAGGCTGCTTCTCTGAAGACATTTCTCACAGAGACTGTGGCTCAGGGAAATCCCTAAGAAAGGAGGAGCCACAAGCAATCAAAAAGATCATGGATGTTCACATGCTGAATAACGAGACCCTCTTACCTCACTATCAGCCCTTGGAGCCAGTTTTATAGCCTACCTGTCCATCCCTCATAGACACAGAACAATGGAGGACTCCTTTTCTAGAAAAACAGATCTGCTCAAGATAAAAGAAAATACATATACTGAAAGGGGGTGGGGGCTTCTCCAGTGAAATAGTAAACTCCGATAACCTCAGAGTAAACCCATCGGTTGCTAATCCCCTCTGCCAGAGCTTGCAGGTGGCTTTTAAAGGTCTCTTATTTGCACCTTAAATGTGACTGGACAGACTGCCAAGGGATTCGCAAATGTTTGATAAAATCCCCTAATATAAAGGCAAAGAAGAAAAAAAGTTAAAATAAAAAAGACTCTGAAGAAATAGAGATGATTACAGGATAAGAAAACCAAAAAATATTTAAAAAGTAAAACCATTATACCTCAGTAAAATAAGAGAAGGTATAATATTCGTTAGACAAGAATTAGACATCATCCTGTGGGATAACCCTAGGTGAGACAGCTACCTTTGGCTGGAATCAGATTTATGGTAGAGTCTCAGCTACAAACATCCAATAGGCAGTGATCCCAAAAGCTTGGACAATGAGCACCTTAGTCCTCAAGGAAGTGATGTGAGTGGTGCACCAAAGCCTCCACTACACTCCGCATCTTGCAAAACTCAAATCTACTTGCTTTGTATAAAAAGTCTACATCCGGGGAAAGGTCTTCCAGGATTCTTTTCCGGCAGAAACATACAAGAGGAAGGTTAGTGGATAAACTAAGCCCCTACCACTGCATCTGGTCTTGAGACAGCAGTCGTACACCGATAATCTCTTTTTTCTACCTCCAGTTCTTGATTCTTCTTACCCTAACATCTCTGCTGGTTTAGGTGGCTTAAACTATAAGGCTATCCAAACACTTATCCTGAGGACTGTGAGCCCTGGGTCACCAGGTCCTTCTCAGTCTGTGGCTTCTTCCCTTGTCCATCTATTAAATATTATCAAACTTAGGGAAATACCAAGAGATGCACCAGTGAATCGCTTGGGTGCTAAACACATTCTTCCCACACCCATTGTTTAATAGTAGTCCAATTTCCCTCTGATGATCAGGAAGATAACTCTTTTTTGTTTAAACTTTTATTTTAGGCTCAAGGGTCTATGTGCAGTTTGTCATATAGGTAAATTTGTGTCATGGGGGTTTGTTATACAGATTATTTCCTCACCCAGGTATTAAGCCCAGTATCCATTAGTTATTTTTCCTGATCCTCTCCCTCCTCCCACCCTCTGCCCTCTGGTAGGCCCCACTGTGTGTTGTTCCCTTCTGTGTGTCCATGTGTTCTCATCATTTAACTACCACTTACAAGTGAGAACATGTCGTATTTGGTTTTTGTTCCTGCATTAGTTTGCTAAGGACAACAGCCTCTAGATTCATCCATGTCCTTGCAAAGGGCATAATCTCTCTCTCTTTTTTTTAATGGCTGCATAGAATTCCATGGCGTGTATGTACCATATTTTCTTTATCCAGTGTATCACTGATGGGCATTTAGGTTGATTCCATATCTTTGCAATTGTGAATAGTGCTGTGATGAACACATGCGTGTATGTGTCTTTATAATAGAATGATTTATGTTCCTTTGGATATATACCCAGTAATGGGATCGCTGGGTCAAATAGTATTTCTGTCTTTATGTTTTTGAGGAATCACTACACTGTCTTCTACAATGGCTGGACCAATTTACACTCCCATCAACAGTGTAAAAGCATTCTTTTCCTCTACAACCTTGCCAGCAGCTGTTATTTTTTTGACTTTTTAATAGCCATTCTGACTGGTGTGAGATGGTATATCATTGTGGTTTTGATTTGCATTCAGGAACATAACTCTTTTTCTTGTCTGCTGCACTCTTGGCAAAGGATCTCAGGAATGATCAGCCGTAGCTAGACAAGGGACTTTTACTATGTTTCTTGGTGGAACCATTCACCATCTAGGATCTCTTGACCTGCAGAGCCTTGAGTTGTGGCAATGGGAAGCACAGAAAACGGCAAGTGATTTAACGTGAAGCATTGTAAACAGTTACTCCTAAACCACCTATTGATTTCCAGATCCATATATTCTACTTATTGTGACCACAGCATCATGTGATGGTAATTGATTCAGGTTGTATACCGCATTCTGGTGGATGGTGATTCACCTTTACAAAACAGCATCTCTAAATTACACCACAGCTGCATCTTAAAGATCATTGATCTGCCATTAATCTATCAGGCTGGCAGCTTCTGGGAAATGCAGTATTTGGTAAAACCAGGAAATTCCATGGTCATATTGCCACTTCTGTAATTCTTTTGCTACAAATTTTCTCCCTTGGTCTAATGAGACATTATATGCTATGTTAGTTTGCTAGGGCTGTAAGAGAGAATCAGTTTCATGCCTATTGCTTAGCTTCTGGTGGTTTGTTGGCAATCTTTAGAGTTCTTTGGCTTGTAGAAGCATCACCCTGATTCTTGCTTTTGTCTTCAACTGGCAGTCTTCCTGTGTTAATGTCTGTGTTCAAAGTTCCTTTTATTATAAGGACACCAGTAATACCAGTAATATTGGATCAAGGGGCCACCTGACTCCAATATGACTTCATTTTAACTAATTACATCTTTAATGACCGTAATTTCAAATAAGGTCGCATTCTGAGGTACTAAGGTTTAGCTCTTCCACATACATTTTTTTGGGAGAGGGGGCACAATTTAGTACATTGCATGAAGCATCCTGGGCTTGCAGATCAAATACTCCACAAGTCTTTGGAGATTTGTGCTGGCCAAAGCTCTGCATGCAAGAAATGCGAGCCATATCTGGAGTGTGTGCTGAGTGCAGTCAAGATAAATCACTACCCTCTCCATGATGGAAGGGATATAATGTAACCAATTTGCCACCAAATAGCTGGTTTGATTCCTCAAGGCATGGTGCCACAGTGAGGGCTCATGTATTCTTGGTAGATTGGACATTCAGCAGTGAGATTATTCATATCAAACTTAGTGGAAACTCATATTGTTGGGCCCATGTACACCCTCCATTCTTACCTCCATGGCCACTCCATTCATGCACACATAGTGCAGTGCCAGTACTGGAGTGGCAGATGACACAGTCTGCCATCAGCAACTGGCATAGACATTCTGTCTACTTAATTGCCTAGTGCCTTTTCCATGATGGGTGCTTTCTGGTGAGCATTAAAATAAAATACAGAGATCTTTACATTTTGTGCTCACGTTTAAAGATCTGTTTACCTTCCTCTTCCTCAAACTTTATTATCTTTGATCTTCCCAGGTTTCTCCTTCCAGGCCTCTGAACAATCAGCTGGGCCATTTGTTATGGCATATAAGTCTATACTTATGCCTACTGGTCCATTTAGCTTTTCAAATCAAGTGGGTGACCAGGTGCACCAATCAAAGCTCTGCCCATTGGGAGGATTTCTTCTCTCCACTACCTTTCAAGGCCACACCTGATGGAGGGTGTAATGCAGCCACAGCCTGTTTTCAGCTTTCACCACATATTGAACTAAACCATTGGTTAACCATGATTGGCCTTTTTCCTCCTCTGTTGGCTGGTTAAAAGTGACAACCCCCCGACCTGCATACCACCACAGCCACTCCATGGCCAGATGTGAGCTGAGGGAGAGGTACTAATACAACAGTGGTGGTTGATGTGGGGGCTGGGCCACCAGTTTATCTAGCTCACTTGTGTTCTCTAGCCCTGGCTTACCCTTCTCTAGCCTGGCTGCACTGCTTCCATATTTTGATGGATTTTTAGTGGTTTTAGGACTTTATGGGCCTTTGTGAACCTAGGCCATGATGGGCATCTCCGGCCCCATTATCTCTGCATGTCTCATGGTCATGAGTTCTGACTCAACCACAGCCACATAGATTGCAGGAGTTGTTTTGTTGGTTGTTTTTTTTTTTTTTTTTTTCTTTTTCTTTTTGTGCCCTGCTTTTGCCTGATTAGCTTCCACAGCTGCTCCACCTGACCCCAGGGCTCTGCACACTCCCTGGGCCCCATTACTCCATCAGGCCTGGACCCCTGCCACCACACCCTCCTCACTCGCCTAGTCTCCAGATAAAATATAGGATGCCCAATTGAATTTGAATGTCAGATGTACCTATACTAAAAGAAACTATTGTTTATCTGAAATTCAAATGTAACCGGTATCCTGTAGTTTTTTTTTAAATTTTTTTTAAATTATACTTTATGTTCTAGGGTACATGTGCACAACGTGCAGGTTTGTTACATATGTATACATGTGCCATGTTGGTGTGCTGCACCTATTAACTCGACATTTACATTAGGTGTATCTCCTAATGCAATCCCTCCCTCCTACCACCTCCCCACAATAGGACCCGGTGTGTGATGCTCCCCTTCCTGTGTCCAAGTGATCTCATTGTTCAATTCCCACCTATGAGTGAGAACATGTGGTGTTTGGTTTTCTGTTCTTGCAATAGTTTGCTGAGAATAATGGTTTCCAGCTGCATCCATGTCCCTACAAAGGACACAAACTCATCCCTTTTTATGGCTGCATAGTATTCCATGGTGTATATGTGCCACATTTTCTTAATCCAGTCTGTCACTGATGGACATTTGGGTTGATTCCAAGTCTTTGCTATTGTGAATAGTGCCGCAATAAACATACGTGTGCATGTGTCTTTATAGCAGCATGACTTATAATCCTTTGAGTATATCCCCAGTAATGGGATGGCTGGGTCAAATGGTATTTCTAGTTCTAGATCCTTTGTTTTTGTTTTTGAGTGACATACAATCCTCTGATGCAGATGGCATGGCCTTGCTTCAGAGTACAAGTATTATAAACTGTATTTTGTTTTCCACTGGGATTGTCATAAACAATGCATGTTATCAATTCCCACTACAGATAACTCTAAGTCCACAGGGTCTGCCAAATAATATGGCCCATGTGGTGAAGATGCTTACCTTGCATTGTGGACCAGCTGCAGATCACTTTCCATTTCTGGGTCCTATTCAAAGCTGTCAGCTTTCTGTGTCGTTTGGTAAATGGGTCAGAGCAGTGTGGATTATCAGGTGTTGTGTTTCCTTTTAGTGGTGGGAGAGTCCGGATGCAATAATTTGACCTTTATTTTGGAAGTGTTTTCCTGGCATGCTCCAAATTACTATGCCCCTACATGTTTTACCGATTTGGCAGGGAATCTTTATAGAGATTATCTCACGCTCTTTGGAGTGAATGTGTCTTACCAAGGCTTCTGATGCGGTTGCCACTTTTGACTTATCAATGATGTCATTGATAGCGTAGACCAATGTGATATTCTTCAGAATGTCCAGATGGATCAGGTTTTGCAGATTGTATTATGACAGAGGGTGAGAAGGTTAACATGACCCTGGGACAAAAGTGTAAATGTATGCTATTATCCTCCCAAATGAATACAGTGTACTTCTGATCCTCCTTGTTAGGGACGAAAAAGAATGCACATGCCAGATCAGTGTCCATACACCATATATCTGAAGCTATGTTAATTTACCCTAGCAAAAATATCACTTCTGGCACAGTAGTTGCAATTTGGATCTCCACTTGGTTGTTTGAGGTAGTCCAGTGTCATGCTCCAGGATCTGATTCATTTTTGTAGGGGCCAGACTGATGAATTAAATGAAAATATGCTGGAGATTACCATCTTTGTATCTTTTAGGTCTTAAGGATGGCACTAATTTCCCTTGAGATATAATATTTTAGGGTTTTGTGTTGGATTTTTAAGGAGGGTTCTCAGATTTTCTCATTATAGTAGCTCTTAACCCACAGACTAAGGAATCAGCAAGGGGTTCTGCCATCGATCACATGTATCCTTTCCAGTGACAAATTCAGGAACTGGGGAAATGGCCACTGGGTGAGTCCATGGAACCAGTACACCCATGGTGAGTCTAACCTGAACTAGAACACCTCTTATTACCTGGCTCCCACATGCTTCCTCTCTAACAGTGGGCTATTACTTGCTTTAGATGCCTGAGGACCAATTCAGACCATGAATCCAAAAGTTCTCAAAATGTCTGGGTATTCTGCCTTCCCCAGCATCTAGTTAGCCAAATGCATGGTCATACATCTCTTTGGGCAAGGACTGGGAGTTCCTGCAGCATTCTTTCTCCTAGGGACCTGGCCTTTTCAGTCAGTGAGTTACAAGTCTGAAAATCAGCTCAGTTCTCTGTCAAGAAAAGGAGACCTGATTTATGTGGGTGTATGTGTGTGTGCGTGTGCATGCAGCTTTCAGTCTCCTAAGCATTCATTATTTTCCTTTTAATTGTATAAATGAAGAAATATCTTTACTGAATGCCCACCTACTCACCCATACATAGAAAATAGGAAATAGATAAAACTAGTGGATTTGTCCATAAGGCCCAATATCCAACACCAGGAGCACCAGAGAGATAGGAAACAGAGATAACGAAGGGAAGGAAATTATGAAGGGAATACTTTTAAAAACTTTCCTAGAACTGAAGGACGTGATTGCCTAATTTAAAGGGTTCACCAAGGGGCCACCTACACAGTGAATGGACAAAAATTTGTACCAAGTCACACCATTATGAAATTTCTGATGTAAGATATAAAGATATCCTAAAAGCCTTTGGAAATAAAACAAAATAAGAAACAGATAAACATAAAAACAAACAGAAACAGGTCACATATACAGGACCTGGAATTATAATGGGGTTGTACTTAACATCTCAGTATCTGAGGCAGTAATGCCTTTGTTTGTTTCCGTGTATCATTTTCTGGTTCTTTCACTGACTACCTCTTCTGTCTCACTTTCCCCTTGTCTGCTTGTTTTGGCCTCTGCCTTTCATGGTAGACGATTTCTTCAAATATCAAAGTATCCTTGACTCTCTGTCCAAGACCAAGTGTGAGACATTAAAAAGCTCCCAGAACACTCACTGTGCAGCTATCCTAGAGAGAAAAACCCATCTAGATTGGGGCCATTTGATGGAAGGTTATGGGGGGATGTCCCCAAGGGAAACAACAAAAGGAAACAAGAGGTTATCTGGTGCATTTGAGTGTTTAAAGAGAAGTTTACATTTCTAATAGAGTTTGAGGATGAGTTAAATGGAAACATGGAAAAGTAAGCAGAGAAACAAAAATGAAAACCAAGGCAATTAACTTCAGGGATAAAACAAGAGCTTGTACTAGAAAATAAAAGCAATTAGAGTACTCTACACTGCTTAGCTATAAACAATATTCAAATAGTCGTAATATTAAGTATTATGACTGAATAGTGGTTCAATAAAAAATGTGATTTAAAAGAATTTGAAGGTAAGAGAAGTGTGCCTGATTAGAACCTGAGGGTGAAAGAAAATTAAATGCTCATCTTGGTGGAGGAAATCAGTGATTAATATAAAAAAGTGAAAAATCAAGAAACAGAAACAAGGAGTTGAATATTAGAAGAAAAAACTAAAAGAGAGGAAAATGATTGCTTCTGGGGAGAGGAAATGGAAGCTGAGATGGGCCAGAAAGGACAGATTTTTGCCATAAGCATTATAGAATGACTCTACTTTTCTTAAGCTATGCATACTTACGACTTTGATAAAAATTAAAATAAAATATCTCTTTAAGAAAATAATGACTTATTAGGTTTCCTAGATCTCTTCCTGTCACTTTCTCCCCCTCTCCCTTTTTTTTTTTTTTTTTTTTTTTTGCTCATTTAAAAAAAGACAAAGATAGGATCTTGTGATGTTGTCCAGGCTGGCCTCAAACTCCTGGGCCCAAGCAATCCTCCCACCTCAGCACCTAGAACAGCTGGGAGTACAGGTGCAGCCCCCATTTCTGGCTACATTCTCCCTATTTATTTTCTTTATTCCGATATGCTTCTCTCCCCTTTTTCATTTCTTTGTATTTTTTTGAGATGGAATCTCACTCTGTCGCCCAGGCTGCAGAGCAGTTGCGTGATCTTGGCTCACTGCAACCTCCGCCTCCCGGGTTCAAGCGATTCTCTTGCCTCAGCCTCCCAAGTAGCTGGGACTGCTGGTGTGCACCACCACACCTGGCTAATTTTTTTGTATTTTTAGTAGAGCTGGGGTTTTACCATGTTGATCAGGCTGGTCTTGAACCCTTTTTTCTTTTTATATCACCTACTCTTCTCTTTTCTTCTTTACCCTAACTCCTCTTCCAACCACAATTTAAATATAATCATGGCCGTGCACAGTAAGAAACGCCAGTAATTCCAGTACTTTGGGAGGCCGAGGAGGGCGGATTGCTTGAGCTCAGGAGTTTGAGATCAATCTGGGCAACAGAGTGAAACCCCGTCTCTACTAAACATACAAAAATTATCTAAGTGTGGTGGCACGTGCCTATAATCCCCGTTAGTCAGGAGAATGATTTGAGCCCAGAGGCGGAGGTTGTAATAAGCTGAGATCGTGCCATTGCACTCCAGTCTGGGTGCAACTGTCTCAATAAATAAATAAATAAATAAAATCACAATTATAGAAACGCAGATGGTACAGATATTTTTACTTTGCAAAGGATAAGGCAGCCCAAGACTAACATGATTTATTAAAGACCCAAGTTCATTAGCTGGAGGTAAATACCAAGGGAAGGGCAGTGGGCGGTGGTGTAGGCAATGAAGGGGACATTCACTATAGAGAATTTTAAATTCATAATAAAACTAATAAAAGTTGTCTATTTTAAAATTACCATTATATCCCACCAATTCTGAACAATGTCAGTGATGAATTACTTCCCCCAAATAACATTTTGTTGATCTAAATTATAAATAATTGCTGTGATCACTATTGAGTTTTAATAATACGTATGTAAGTATTGCTCCGACCAGTGGAAAAATCCCCAGCCTCAAGATTTGATTACTTCAAGAAGTTCCAAGAGTGGCCAGGTGTGAGAAGACAAATCCTTCCCTAGCCCTAGCCAGTATCCATCCCTCTTGACTCTTTTCTCTTGTTGGGAATGTGACCTTGGAGAGAATTGTGTCCCAGAGGCTCAAGACTTATAAACAAGTGTGGAACCTGTTTGGAGTTGGCTTCAGCTTTCTTCCTTCTCAGAGACACAAATGCCCACAACGTTTTGGGGAAACTTTTCTTTAAAATGAAGCAGAGGGTCCCTAAGGTCTCTGCTGTGTATGGGAGGGAGGTGTTTAAAAACACCCTCTCAGTGTGTCAGATATATACATCGTGGATTGGCTGACCTCATTTCATATTTTCAGGATATTCACATCCAAACATTTGGGGATTTTGTCTCTGTGGCACCTTGTGTAACCACTCTAAGCCCAATAAATATCATGTGATTTATCAGGCATTTGTTGGGCTTAATCTTCAGCACCCCCTCCTACGCCCCTCATCCAACTGCACAGTACAGGAGGGATGAGGGCCCAGGCTGTGGGTGGCAGCCTGGGAAGCATCACTCCCTCCCCATGCTGGGGAATTAATTTGGCTCCTAAAAATATGGATGGGGACATCACTAGAAGGAAAAAAGGTACCAAGAGAAATTTAGCAGCACCTGACCAAGCCATGCGTATTAGCAGTCAGGCCTGGCAGCCAATTTGGCATCAGAAACAGAAAAATGTTTATTTCATAAACACTGTAGACACTGAGCTGATTCTCAGGCACACAGAGATCTGATTTAGGAAGGCTCAGCAATAACTGCTGTTAACAACATCAGTCATCCCTTGAAATGGAAAAGGCTTTTTCCATGTGTTGATCATTAGTTGTTGCCAAAGGCCAAAAGGGGCTTTCAGGAATGCTAAATGTAATCTCTGGCCTTTCCCGAACCTCCTTTCATGTTCTCTGCCCCATCTACACACCACATATCCGCCCTCAGTGAATTCAGGCACTTTCAGTTTAGAGGATAATGCCCTCTGAACAACCTCAGGCCAAAAGGGCAGAGAGAGAGAAGCCTCTGGAGGTTCGGAAGGACAGATTCATCAGATGTCAGAGTCGGAAGCGATTTTACACCCCTTCTGCAGGAGTGAGAGGAGTAGCTGTTTGACCCCTGCTGCCTCAGCTGAGGCCAAAAGGCACAGCTGATTTCCACTTAAGGATGTCAAAGAGGTGAGCACTCAGGGGTGATGCCTTAGGCTCTGGGCTGAACTAAAAGCTGGGTATGTAGAACCAGGAATTTTTCAGGTTTGTAATGGGAAGTAGAGAGTGGTTGGGAGGAGGGAGAGGCTGAGGAATGGGAATAAATGGGGAAAAACAATGTATTCTGGCTCCTGAGAACTTCCAAAGAATCTTAGAGTTACTGAAGGTCTGCAGTGTTCAAATATGACTTGACCACCTTTTTTGCGGGGGGCCATGGCAGGAAGCAGTATCGGCAGTCACTAATTCTCAGCTTCAGAGAGTTAAGAGGGCCTTTTCCCTGGAGACCTCGGGATGGTGGAGAAGAGGGGACCCAGGTGGCTTAGTGGCTCAAACACCTCAGAATGGGCTCTTAGAGACCCTCTAATCCTAATGCATCTTTTAAAAGATAAGAAAACCAAATCCTTGGAGTCAGAAGTGAGTTTCCTGTTAAAGTAGAATCTTCAAAAAGGTAAAAGTATGCCTCATACAAATAGTGAACATTGTCAAAGATTTTATTGAACTCATTAGTTAGTGGGGAAACAATAAGACTGAAAACCACCCCGAAGAACATTTCAGAAGCTAGGTCTATATAAGCAATTTAATAGCTTGGTGGGTAATAAGCTATATAAAGACTGGTTTACATTTAATAGGATCATAAACTGTACACTTTGGGACTATTTGTTCCACTGGGCAGAGACTATATTTCTACTGAACAAAATTTATAAGTGAGGCTTTCCTTTACAGTGAAGTAAAATAATCCAGTAAATAGAAAGTTAAGTCCAGCACTGAAACATCACCTAATAATCCCTTTGGCCTATATCTAAATTTCAGATGATTTTTTAAAACTTGTTCATGGTTTCTCTGATAACTCAAAGCAGATATATAATGATAAAGTCTCATTATGCTGAACCCAATATTTTTGTCCTTGCAACACAATCCAGAAAGACCAAGATGTCCAAGAATTAAATTTGGAGAAGAGGTAGATCTCCTACTCCCTGCTAGCCCGGTCCACCTACCATCCCTAAAGTGCTGCTTATGGAAACACTGACCCCATGAGGAAGCCTAGACTTCCCACATTCTCCAATCCTGAGGCAAGGTCTCCATACTTTCCTTCTTTCTTTCAGCATCCCGCAGGATCCCTTGGCCACCCAACTGTTACAGATAGTTAGGCATGAGAGGGGCATGAGAGGGCTCTTCCCCCACCCACTAGAAAGGGCAGGTGACAGTTTGGCGATTATTACATTGCCTCTCTGAAAGTGATAAATTGACAGCCAATGCCAGGGAGAGGCCATTTCCTGATGATCCACACCTGTTAACACCAAAATGTGAATTGAATGTAGGCCCCAGGGAGAAGCAGCTTCTTGGGCGTGCATGTTAAGAGACGAAATGGTAAAGTACGACATTCTGAGGGCACATGCCACTGGAAAAAGGGAAAAAAGCCTCATAAACTCGTAAACTCTCTAAACGCACTGTGCATGCTCAATTCCCAAGGGTAAGGAGGGCATCATGCATGCAGAAAGCCCACCCTAAGAGAAGAATCGTGGGAAAGAGGCGAGCTTATCAAGTCCTAGAACCTTGGTTAAAGGTGGCTTCCTTTTTTTTCTCTCTTTAACCTTTAGGCGCCACTTGGATCTCTTCCAAGGGTTCTTTCCTTTCTTTACCCTTCTAAAGTGTTTTTAATAAACTTCCATTCCTTCTCTGGAACTTGCCTGGGTCTCTTTTTCTGCTTTATGCCCCTTAGTCAAATTCTTTCTTTTGAGGAGGCAAGGACTGAAGCTGCTATGGACTCTGACAGATACACTGCCCGGTAACTCGGGGTAACTTGGGGTAACTCAGATCTCTTCCGCCGCTAACACTATCACCACCAGGCACTCTCTTGGTTCTCATACTCAGCTGTCTCTGAGCTCTGTGGGGCACTGTGACTTCCTTTTCGCCTCTCTGAGTTCTTCCTACAGGTTCTCAGTTGGAACTCTCACTGGAAGTGTTCAAGTGAGGCTAGGTGACACTTTGGCTGAGTACTGAGCAAAAGGACTTAAATACTGAATGTGCTTGGTTGGCATAGATGTCATTTAAAGTCCTGCCAGTGCTTAAATTCAAGGATTCTGTAAGAATTTATTCCCCTAAATGGGAATGATAACCTGCACATGCAGCCTAGAAAGACTCAGGTGGGTTTGCAAAGCTGGCATTGTTTTTTTTTTTTGGTTTTAGGAAAAGTCTAAATTCCTGGTTCCTCATCAGAGTGAATACTAATGTCCTTCCTTTTGGGAGGGCTCTGAGGATGAGACACGAAGGCCTGAGGCAAGTGACACTGAGCTGCTTACCACTATGACAAGGCATCTTCACAAACACCCATCCTTTTGTTCTTGCCAGCTCTGTGTGGGTGGCAGAGGTTGGAATGATTTCATTACCAGAGTCTCTCAGCCTTGACAGTGTCTCTCTAAGATTGCCTTTTTCATGATCATTTTGTTTGTTTGCCTGAAATGGAATTCAGGTAGATAAGGAATGGGGTAGTGCAGGGGTAGCTATTAACCTTTCAAAAGATAACATGATGGGAATGAATCATCTACCCCCACACCCTGATTCCCAGGTTTGTTTTTGCTTTCTTTTTTATCCTCTAAATAATAAGAGAACCTTTCAAAGGAGAATGAGTTCCTTATGGCTAGTAAAGTTGAGGACCATCATAATACAAAGTTGAGACCACAAATCTGGGATAGAAATAGGAATCTTTCAAAAATGCTGGGGCAAGATTTCGATTTTGCTCTTTTACTCACAGTACAGTAAGGCCAAAGGAATATGAGACATCAGCATTTTACAGATTGAGAAAAGAAGGCCCAAGGAGGAAGTGTAACTTGCCCAAGCTCCCACAGCTTGTGTTGAGGCATGTGTGTGTGTGTGTGTGTGTGTGTGTGTGCTTTAGAGGGGATGGGGCAGAAGGAACAGAGCTCTAAGATGGGGAAGCTAGTGCCCTTTTTACTAAACTGCCCAACGAGTGAGTGAGGGATATTCTCTGAGGCTTGAGCTATAAAGCAAAGATACCAGAGGTAGGAGGGAGTAACTTCAGCTCATTTTCCCTCTTCTCAAATTAAGCCTTTTCATCGTCAGTCCCAAGTTTCTGCTCTCAAGGCTTCCAGGACTCACTGTCGTCTCCTGTTAACGCCACTCCCTAACAGTTTCCCCGTATGCTGTCTCTTCATTTCTCCCAGAAATAATAATAAAATAGTAATGTTTATCAACCATTCAGTAAACGTCAAGCTCTTTGCACTCCACTTCTAGTAATTCAATTAACCTTCATAGCAACACTAAGGCCAATGCAGTTAATTTCATTTGATAAATGGGGATGTTGAGGCTCAGTGAGATTGAGTATCTTGCCTAAGACCCCAAAGTTGGTGAACATAGAGCTGGAAACCTTACTCCCAAACCTGCTCTTAGGTACTGTGAAAGAGAGATAAAGTCTTTTTCAGACAAACAGATGCTGAGAGAATGTAGCACTACCAAGCCAGCTCTACAAGAAATATTAAAGGAAGTTCTGAATCTTGAAATAAGACATCAAACTACACCAAAATTGAACCTCCATAAAGCATAAATCTCACAGGGCCTCTAAAACAATAACACAATGAAAACAAAACAAAACAAAACAAGGTATTCAGGCAACAACTAGCAGGATGAACAGAATATTACCTCATGTCTCAATACTAACGTTGAATGTAATGGCCTAAATGATCCATTTAGCAGATATAAAATGGCAGATAAAAATTGACCAACCAAGTATCTGCTGTCTTCAAGAGACTCATCTAACACATAGGACTCATATAAGCGTAAGGTAAAGGAGTGGACAAAGATATTCCATGCAAATGGCAACCAAAAGTGAGCAGGACTGGCTATTCTCATATCAGACAAAACAGAATTTCAAGCAACAACAGTTAAAGAAGACAAAGAGGAACATTATGTAATGATAAAAGGATTAGCCCAACAGGAAAATATCACAATCCTAAATACATATGCACCTAACACTGGAGTTCCCAAATTTATTAAACAATTACTACTAGACCTAAGAAATGAGATAGACAACAACACAATAATAGTGGGAGACTTCAATACTCTGTTGAGAGCACTAGACAGGTCATGAAGACAGAAAGTCAACAAAGAAACAATGGACTTAAACTATACCCTGTAGCCAATGAACTTAACAGATATTTACAGAACATTCTGCCCAACAACTGCAGAATATACATTCTTATCATCAGCACGTGGAACATTCTCCAAGACAGACCATATGATAGGCCACAAAACAAGTTTCAGTAAATTTAAGAAAATCAAAATCATATCAAGTACCCTCTCTGACCACAGTGGAATAAAATTGGAAATTAACTCCAAAAGGATCCCTCAAAACTACACAAATACATGGAAATTAAATAATCCACTCCAGAATGATCTTTGGGTCAACAACAAAATCAAGATGGAAATTAAAAAATTCTTCAAACTGAACACAATCTATCAAACCTATAGTGACATAACCTGTGAAATCCTCTGGGATACAGCAAAAGCAGTGCTAAGAGGAAAGTTCATAGCATTAAGTGCCTACATCAAAAATATGAAAAAGCACAAATAGACAACCTAATGTCACAGCTCAAGGGACTAGAGAAACAAGAACAAACTGAACTCTAACCCAGAAGAAAAGAAATAACAAAGCTCAGAGCAGAACTAAATGAAATGGAAAGAAAATATACAAAAGATAAATGAAGCAAAAAGCTGATTCTTAGAAAAAAATAAAGAAAATGGATACACTATTAGTGAGATTAACCATGAAAAGAAGAGAGGAGATCCAAATAAGCTCAATTGGAAACAAAATGAGAGATAGTAGTAGGTTGGCACAAAAGTTATGGCAAGAACTGCAATTACTTTTGCACCAACCTAATACAACCAATACCATAGAAATGTGGTGAAAAGGAAATAGTTTTACAACGCTGGTGGGAATGTAAACTAGTACAAACACTATGGAAAACAGTATGGTATGGAGATTTCTTAAAGAAAGAGAAGTATATCTACCATTTGATCCAGTAATCCCACTAGTGGGTATCTACCCAGAGGAAAAGAAGTCATTATATAAAAAACACACTTGCACACACATGTTTATAGCAGCACAATTTGCAATGGCAAAAATATGGAACCAGCCTCAATGCCCATCAACCAACTAGTGGACAAAGAAAATGTGGTATATATATACCATGGAATACCACTCAGCCATAAAAAGGAATGAAATAATGGTAATTGCAGCAACCTGGATGGAATTGGTTACCATTATTCTAAGTGAAGTAACTCAGAAGTGGAAAACCAGACATCATATGTTCTCATTTACAAGTTGCAGCTAAATATGAGGAGGCAAAGGCATGAGAATGATATAATGGACTTTGGAGACTTGAGGGGAAAGGTGGGAGAGGGGTGAGGGATTAAAGACTGCACACTGGGTACAGTGTACAATGCTTGGGTGATGGGTGCACCAAAATCTCAGAAATCACCACTATGCAACTTATCCATGTAAACAAAAAAGCACCTGTTCCCCAATAACTATTGAATTTTTTTAAAAATAAAGTTCATTAGTGAGAGAATCTCAGTGCTCATTTAAAAAGTCCTCTGTAAGCGTGGCTCCTCAGTGTCATCCCTTCCTACATGCCTGGTCATAGAGGACTGCTTGATGGTGGCGTTTAGGGGAGGGCCCCTCTTCCATTCTTAGGCTGTGCAGGAGAAACACCACAGTTGTCACTTACAGAGAAATTCCCAAAAGTTGTGGGAGGGGTGAAGGGCAACAGTAACCTCTTGACCTTGTTAGATATTTGGAGTTGGGAAATATCTGAAAGGAATAACTGAAAGGAAGCTTAGAAGTCATAGAGACACACTTTCTTTTTCACCTGGGGAAACTAAAGCAGACAGAGGAAGGAACCTCTTCAAATCTCTACTCTTTGAGAATATTAAGGTGACCTTTAATAATTATCACTGAATGGATGGGAAAGTCTGGAAACCTTGGACTATCATTTCCTTAAACACAACTTCTTTATTTTTCGGTCTCTTTATCACTAAAACGTAGGACAATTTGATGGTAACTAAAAAATATTTCTAAATAAGTGGCCATTTTAAAAACAGCACTAACATTTTTACATAGCTCTGCAGTTAAAAGAAACCCTCATTTTTATAGCCTGATCTTCTTTTAAAATGTATTCTGGAGGTAGAGATCATTGTTTCTACTGTAGAAAGATATAAACCAATCTCAGCCCTTTTTCAGGGTGGCACTGAAGACTCAAGTTGGGACTTCTTATCTCTTTTTGCCTATTTCCACATGCTCTCCAATTTGTTCACATGAGATTGAGAAACATCCATTTTGAAGATGCATTCAATGCCTGCAATGTTTCCAAACCCCAACTTCCCTTCACAATGGTAGAGCTTTTCATTGGCCCAGCTTGGATTCTAGACTTTGGATTTAGACCCCCCTCCTTGTTTGGTTGCAATGGAGTCTCTTTAATTAGATGGGTCAGAAAATATTACCCTACATCTTCAAATATTAATAACTTCATTTGTTTCCAAAACTCAGAGAGAGTGTCATAAAAATTAATGTGTGTGCTGGTGAAAATCAATTGCCTTCTGTTTTCTGGAATGATTGTATAGGAAATTGTGGGGAATTGTGTGGACTTTTATTTTTTTGCCTCTGGGGCAATACATTTTTAACTAAAGGGCATGACTTGATTATATTTGTGATGCACCAAATGGAGACTTGGTGAAAATCAAGCCCTTTGTTTATAGAAGGATAAAGTTTGGTGAGATATAATACCAAGAATGAAAACCCAAGGAAATTATATCAATCAAATATCTCTCATGACTTTGTCTTGAGTATCTGAAATTTTCCTCTCTTCTTATATTTTTGCAATTGAAGCTAGGCTAAAGCAGGTTCTCAATGAGCTAGGTACACAGAACCAGACTTGAAGAAAAAGACAGATTTATAGTGGGTGTCACAATCCAGTTAGTGAAAGAGGTTGCTGATTTGTAAGCCATAATTCTTATTGTACTATATTACCTACCTTCTCCACTTACTCTTAAAAAAAATCAAAAAACAAAAAACTAACATGGGGGTAAAATTAAGCAATGTATTCATTTGTTCTTGTATTTTCAAAATGAAGGTATTTTTATTATATTTAGTTAAGACTTAGATCTTTTTTACTCTGACCCTACCTTCATGTAACATTCAGTAGTGTCATGTGGCATAAAATAGGCTGAAGGCATTTTTGGGGTCCAGTCATGAGGAAGTTGAAATGGGAATACACTTAGGTCTGGATTTGGTAGAATAGATTTTATGTATTTCACATATCCGAACATGAATAAGATTCAAAATTTTATGCAGAAAGTTGGGAACATTTCAATACATCATTTTATTTTATTTTATTATTATTATTTGAGATGGAGTTTCGCTGTTATTGTCCAGGCTGGAGTGCAGTGGCGCCATCTCAGCTCACTGCAACCTCTGCCTCCCGAGTTCAAGCAATTCTCCTACCTCAGCCTCCTGAGCAGCTGAAATTACAGGCATGTGCAATCATGACTGGCTAATTTTGTATTTTTAGTACAGATGGGGTTTCTCCATGTTGGTCAGGCTGGTCTCAAACTCCCGACCTCAGGTGATCCACCCATCTTGGCCTCCCAATCCATGTTGGTCGGGCTGGTCTTGAACTCCTGACCTCAGCCACTAATCCTGGCCTCCCAAAGTGCTGGGATTACAGGCGTGAGCCACCCCACCCAGCATCAATACACCATTTTAACTGGAAAGACATATTGGAACATCTCATTAAATCAAGTGAGGATTTACTGACTCTTGATTTGGACATAAACAAAGGATGCCTTGTTTTGTCCCTTCAAAATTTTTGAAGAATTGAAGGAAAAATCAGATAAAAATTAGTGGATATTTATTGCACTGTAGATCAAAAAGTATCCGAGACAAAGCTCAATCAATTTAGAAGTTTATTTTGCCAAGGTTAAGGACAATGCCTGGGAGAAAAAACACAGACTCACAGAAACAGTCTGTGGTCTGTGTGTTACAAGGAAGTGTGAGGTCCTCAGTTCCTAGTCTTCTTGGAGGAAAGAATTTGGCCAAGAGACCAGTTAGTAAAGAAAGCAAAAGATTTATTAATGGGAGAGAAATAATACACTCCAAGAGTGTTGTGGGAGGTCAGGGACCCCGAATGGAGGGACAGGCTGAAGCCAGGGCAGAAGAACATAAATTGAGAAGATTTCATGGATGTTTATCACTTCCCCAATCAATACTCTTATAATTTCCTATGCCTGTCTTTAATCTCTTAATTCCATCACCTTTGTAAGCTGAGGATGAATGTCACCTCAGGACCCTGTGATGATTGTGTTAATTGCACAAATTGTTTGTAGAGCATGCGTGTTTGAACAATATGAAATCTGGGCACCTTAAGAACCGGATAACAGAGATTTTCAGGGAACAAGGGTGATAATCTTAAAGTCTGGCTGCCTGTGGGCCGGGAAGAACAGAGCCATATTTCTCTTATTACCGAAAATGGGTAAGAGAAATATCGCTGAATTCTTTCCCCAGTAAGGAATATTAATAACTAACAGCCCTGGGAAAAGAATGCATTCCTTGGGGGGGGGGGGGGCCTCTAAAATGGCCGCTCTGGGGGTGTCTGCCTTATGCAGTTGCAGATAAGGGATGAAACACGTCCTGGCCTCCTGCAGCACTCTCAGGCTTGCTAAGATTAGGAAATTCCAGCCTGGTGAATTCTGGTCAGACCGGATCTCTGCTCTTGAACCCTGTTAAGGTGTTTATCAATGACAATGCATGCACAGCAGGACATAGAAGTTCACTGGTGATTCTAGTTTTCCCCTGACCTTGTGATCTCGCCCTGACCTTCTGCCTTGTGATCTTTTGTTGTCCTTGAAGCATGTGATCTCTGTGACCCACACCCTATTTGTACACCCCCACCCCTCTGAAAATTGCTCATAAAAACTTGCTGGTTTTGCGGCTCAGGGGGCATCACAGAACCTGCCAACATGTGATGTCTCCCCTGGACACCCAGCTTAAAATTTCTCTGTTTTGTACTCTTTCCCTTTATTTCTCAGAACGGCCGACACTTAGGGAAATAGAAAAGAACCTACATTGAATTATCAGGGGTGGGTTCCCCTGATATCTTGGAGGAAAGAATTTGGCCAAGAGACCAATTAGTAAAGTAAGCAAAATATTTATTAATGGGAGAGAAATAATACACTCTAAGAAAGAAGTGGGCTAAGCTGGCTGGGAGCAGCTCTGAAAGTTCTGCCTTGCAGTTTGTGTTACGCTGGACTATTTCTTTAAGTTTCAGCTTTTGTCTTAAGTCTCCACCTTTGTCCCCATATAGTTCCCTCCCAGGCTTGTGGGATTCTCCCTTACTGTCAATTGATGTTCATGTGCAGGCCTGGGATCAATACAACTCCTACCTAATGGTGGTGTTGCTCATTACCGCCACCCCAAGAAGGTCGTATAGTGATTAAATCTGTACTTACTGTACCTGTGTACCTCTTAGGACTTTCCCCCTTGCCCTTCTTCCCTTCTTACCAACATGTAGCTAGCTATGTTCTCACAGCTTAACCACAGAAAGAGTGATTACAGGGCATCTTAAGGGGGGTCCTGGGGAGTTACTTTCTGCACAGAATCTCCCCTCCTCTCTGCTTATATTTAGCATGCATGTTTTGGGTGGTATCTGGGGCATGAGATTTTGCAGAGCTTTTCCCCCCTGGGGATTCCTCTCCTGCTCATGTCTAATTATCTGCCTACACTAACATGTGCCTTCCTTCAAAGATGATTTTGAGCGCTTCAAATTTAAAGGGGAAAAGCAGGCTGGAGGGTAAAGAGGGAGTGTATGGTCACATTACTGAATCTACATATTGCAAGGAAACAGGAGCAGGTAGGAGAGTAGTCAATTATGTATTTGTCTCCTCAGTAATTGGCACTGCATATAAGATAACGTGAACATAGAGTAGCTACCTGTGGAGTTATTTGGCCTTTTATCTGGAGCTCTCTGCTTAGGAACAAAAGGAAAGGTAACTTCTTGCATGTCTCAGCTTTCAGCTTATTTTTTTTTTTTCTTTTGGCATCGTGAATTGGGGTCCCAAGTTTTAATTTTCCTTTCACAGCATCATTGTTTTTTCAATTTTTTGTACATTTGAAAATTTTTGTAATAAAAATTAGAAACTGTTTTACAATGAATGAAACATGAAACAATAATGATCAAGATGAGCAAAGAAATGGATAGAAGTTTTCTGATATTGAGAAGCAAATTATAACAAAAACAAAAATTACCAAACAAAGTAATTCATTAAAAGGAAAAGATAACTTTCACATGGCAATAAAGACAGGCTGTTGGGTGGCTTGATACTCCAATTAATGAGTCAAGTGAATCATATAACAAGTCAAAAAATTTGAAGATATTCTGTAGATTTGACTTGGAATGCTAATGGCAATGAAGAGAATATAAAACCAATCATTTGCCACGAGAACAAGGGTATTTTTTACAAACTTATTTTTTTTAAAAATGCTAACAAACTTGTTACTCATTAATTCAAAGAGTATTCAAGATAAGTCACTACTCAAAGAAACCTGAAGAAATACTGTTTACATATGAAAGAAAATAAAGCTTTTCCCTAATTGGACAATAATCTTAACATTTTGCATGACATTATTAATAAAGAGTTATAAAGCTGAAAGGAATTTATCTGTGTTGCAGATGAGTGATGACTACCTGGGCTGATAAGGCAGGGGTAAGAGAATTTACCAAGACAGTCGTAGATAGAGAAAGGCAGATTCACTAGAGAAAGTAGGAAAATACGTTGCAAGGAGGCAAAGGACAGCCAGCAAGAGAGGAGCTGATTGCAAGGAAACAAAGGCTTGCTGGAGATTTTATATGAGGATAGTTCTTGGGCTGATTGATAATACCAAGGTAGCAGGGAGCTTAACTTGCATACTTCTGTTAGTCTAGGTGTTTGGTAAATTGAGGCATTTGACGATAGGCAGGAGATTTCTGAATTATGTATGTTATTTGCACAGGATGTCTCTATGTTCTGGGCCATAAAAAAAGGCAGACCTACAGCTTACCTGCTTTATCTCTTTGCTTTTCCCTGGTCCCCCAACCCTGACTCCTTTTCCCTAATTAGAATGCCACAATCTAAACTATTAATATTTTTTTTTTTAATTTGACTAACTGTGATAGAAGAAAACTATGTCTTTCTTCTTCTTTTTTTTTTTTTTTTTTTTTTTTAGACAGAGTCTTGCTCTGTCACTCAGGCTGGAGTGCAGTGGCATGATCTTGGCTCACTGTAACCTCTGCCTCCCAGGTTCAAGCAATTTTCCTGCTCATCCCCCTGATTAGCTGGGACTACAGGCGCATGCCACCACGCTCGACTATTTTTTTTTTGTAGTTTTAGTAGAGATGGGATTTCACCATGTTGCCCAGGATGGTCTCGAACTCCTGAGCTCAGGTAATCCTCCCACCTCGGCCTCCCAAAGTGCTAGGATTACAGGCATGAGCCACCACACCTGGCCTACATCTTTGTTCTTTACAGAAAATAACATCACAAAATGAAGTTGGACCATTCTTTAGTTCACCAGCAGCTTCTGCTTCCTGCCTATAGGAAGCCAGCTGCCAGTTAAGAAATACAAGTATCTGAGACCACCACGCTGTGAAAAGCCCAAATCCCACAGAAAGGCCCTGGCATGAGGTGCCATGTAGGGAAACAGCACAAGGGTCATGGAGGAGCCCCACAGGAGTAAAGAAAATATCTTGGAAGCGGATCCAAGCACGCACAGCCCCAGTTGACGCCCTGCGGATCCCACACAGATTGTCTAAACAAACCCATCCTAAGTTCATGACTCACAGAATCATTAGATGTAATAAAATGTTTGTTTTTATCCATTGAGTTGGGGTTCGTTTGTCAAACAGCAATAGCTAATTGGAACGATCTTATATGATTCTCATAACTGGCCCAGTACAGATGAATTGTTAGTCTCATTTTATGTGTGAAATAGCCAAAAGTTGGAGAACTCAAATTATATGCCCCATGTCATACAGCTGGTAAATGACAAAGCCAGAGTTCAAACCAAAGTTTGTCAGGCTCTGAAGCCCTGGTACTTTAGGCGCCTTCCTGTATTGACATTCTGTGTGCTGAAAGCTGACAAAGCTAGGAGATGACTGGTCAAGCAGGAGGCCCCTGAGGAGGTCATATTCCCAGACATACTGAGAATTGGGCTCAAATTGAAGTTTGAGCATTCAACTTCTACAGAGTAGAGCAGTTAGTAATATGCCAAACATTCATTCCTTGGCAATTATCACAACCATGTTTCTTTTCCATCCACAATATGTTTTTATTTGCCTCCAAGGCACAGTTGTCTTTTAAAATGCTTTCTTTTAAAATCAGCTTTATTGAGATATAAAACACATAGCATAGAACCCACCCATCCTAAGTGCACAGTTGAGTTATTTCTAGTAAATTTACACAGTTGTACAATCATCACCACAATCCACTTTAGAACACTTCTATCACCCAAAAAGTTCCCTCATACCAACTTGTGGTCAATTCCTATTCCCACAGCTAATCCCCAGCAACCACTGATCTGCTTTCTGTCTCTACAGGTTTGCCTTTTCTGAAAAGGCTGTATCAATGGAAGCATACAATGTGTGGTTTGCTGTGTCTGGTTTCTTTCATTTATAATTTATCAGCAATTTGTTTCTTTCAATTGCTGAAGAGTATTCTATTGTATGCATATCTTATGCTTGTTTTTACATTCACCAGTTGGTGGACATATGGATTGGTTCCAGTCTGGGACTGCACCAATGGCAGCATTTAAACAGTGTTTGATTGCTTAAAAAGACTGACAGGACCCAAAGTGACGATGCTTACGAAGGAGACAAGAATATAGCAATGTTATTCAAGTAAGAACCTCAGGCACTTCCTATCACATTCCCCACAGTCAAGAAGGTTGACCAAGATTTGTGAAGAGTTAGGGGAATCCAAATTGATTATTTAGGGCCCAGGGAATCTCCATCCTTCAATGGCTTGTTCTCTAGACTCTCAAATCTAATCTTGAGTTTTCTTGGATGCAACTCTCATTTTAGACAGCTACTGCTTATGAATAATACAATTTAGAACATTGGCTTTACTTGACAATTCAGTTTAATTATTGGTTTTTTTAAAAAGGGATATTCTCAAACCCTCAGAATCATGGATGGCACTACAAATAGATTAGTTCATGATTATGATAGTGTTGCTAAAATGGTAACACAGTGATGTCTTTGAATGAAATATGCAGATAAATACACTTTTACTTGATTATGCAAATGATCCTTTTTAACAACAAAATGGAAGCAGACAAATCTTTAAAGTATCTGAAAAAAAAGTAACTGGATTTTCTCAGGATAAACCAATAGTTTACCTTCTGATCTTGAGTAATTATGTCTGTCTCATCCAGTAGCTTCTATTCTCCTGAAAGGCAGGAATTGTCTCATTTTTATTTGAATTTCCTTTATGACTAGTACAGTGCCTGGCACACAATCAGCACTCAGAAATATTTTTGCTGACTTAAAGTGTCATCACAAGTTGCTTTTTACATATGCCAGTTCCTTTACTCCTTGGGAGGATTTTGCAAAGCGTTACAACTCTAGTTTTCACAGAGGAAGGAACTAACCCTAAGGGAGGGTAAGTGATTTGCCCAAGATAGTACCACTAGTAAAAGACAAAGTTAGGATTTAGTCCTGGCCTGATTTCTATAGTGTCCTTTATAGACAGGAAAATAGAACAAAAAATAATCTAAAACAAGATGTTTCTTTGCCAGCTTGCTGTTGTGGATTTCATGCTTTTCTCTCCTTTTTACACCATTGATTTATCATATTATGCTCTTCAATTACATGTGGCAGTTTCCTCCCACAATGGCTCTGCAGTCTGTGCTGTAATTGCTCCTCACGGAACCTGGGCCCACATACCTACAATTTCCCCATCAACTCAGCAGCCCCTACTGCCTCCAAAGGACCATGGCTAATACAACCCACAGATGTATACGCACCTGTGATTACTGCCATTTTCCACTCAGTTATCATTAAGAAGCACTACTCTAGAGTGCCTTTTAAATATTGTGTATTGGCAACACTCTGATGCGGGTAGGTGGCTAAGAACCATTATCCTCCAAGTCATTATTGAAAAGTGGTACCCTTAAGGTGGGAGCTGACATGTTCGCTCACATGATTGAGGGAGGATGCAAAGTTCTTCTAGAATTAAGGTCCATTCCCTGTTGTTAAGGTGAGGGCACAAGGCTTCTTCCTAAGTAATTAGTTAAGCTTCCACTTAAGGGGGAAGGGCGGGAAACTTCAGTTAAAAAACTACTAGAGTTTGTGCTGTACAAGAAAAAAGTGGTTGAGAAATAAGGGATTCCCTCAATTTCTTAGGTATATAAATCCCTAAAATACATTTCAAAATAAACTCAAGCAGGTCATGGAACCCGAGAACTAAAAAGACTTTGAACATATGAGGAAATTTCAGTCTACGCAGGGAGCAGGGCTTGGCCAAGTCACTCAGCAAGTGAGTAGCCAAGAATGAGATTTTAAGACCTCCCAACATGGGCCTTCTTCACCATTGTCCAACTGAAGGTTGAGGCGGGACAGTGATGCTAATTTTGCCTTCCATCCCTGGGAGCTTCTTTCAGAAGCAGTAACAGAAACACCAGGTTTCTGGGACAGTGGCTCCTGCCATTGGAAGAACATTATTTCTGGGACACCCAAATCCAGAGCTTAGTCTAGAAACTCTGGTCAAGAAAGTCAAACATTGCTGAAGAGATTTAAAATGAAAAGCATAAAAGTGCTAGTACATGTGTCTCAGATAAACCCCCGTCTCCACCTCAGGACTGAGAGAAGCTGGTCAAAACGCTGATTCTAGAGACCCGAGACACTTCTGGGAGAGATTAAGGGATTAAGTGCAAGGATTTTCCCAACGAACCTGAAGCCCAGGGTAACTAATCATTGTCACAAAAGAAGGGCCTCCCTTTCCTCAGGGTTAACTAAAAGTAAGGAGCTGCAGGAAAGACTGAAAAGGGGTCCAGAAGGGCTGCCTTGAGGCAGGGACATCATGGAGAGCCACAGTCTGAGGAACTTGACTGGCATCCAGCAAAGATAAGGCTTAGCTGAGGCAACCACCGCCTAAAAACACCAACGAAACAGTAGTCACAGCTGAACATATTGGGCACTTATCATGGGCCCAACACTTTTTAAAGTGTTCCGTGTACATGACCTTATTTGATCCTCATAGCAGCCTCTGTAATTCTAATAAGAATTAGAGAACGTGGTAGGGCCACTTTCAAAAGTTCTGGGAAAGGATTACTATAAAGGAGAATCCTCCCATTAATAACATTTTAAAAGAGACCAGTACTATTTTGAGATCTCACCACTTCTTTGTGTATGTATAAATAATAATTTTTTTTTGTATACATGTTAGTTTGAACCAAGGGAAACCTTCCATTTTATATCTCAAAAATGATCAAATAGCAAAAATTGTATATGGCTCAAATATATATAAAATGTATATTCTTTGTTGGAGGCAAGTGAAAAAGTAGCAGGCAAATACAACAGTGTGGATATGTGCTATGTAAGGAGTAAATACTGTGTATGCTGAAGAAAAAAAGACATGAAAGAGAGTTCTAACCAAGTTTTCAGTGAGGTGAGCAGTCAGGAGAGACCTCTACAGGAGGTCTCTTTTTTTCCTCTTAGAGGAGAAAATGACATCTATGTTAAGACTTGAATGGATGACAGTAAAGGAAATTAATCACTAGGAGCCAGATTTAATAAGTCAGCAATGCTTTGCATCATGATGAAGTAGCTGGTACAGCACTTGCACTGCTACTGTAAACAAGTAAAAAACTGGGCAAAATATATGAGGAAAAAAACCATTTGCAGACATCGGATAACAGGCATCACAAGATCATAATTACTGGGAATAGGAACACAAACAAAATGAATCCTTTAATTTATTAAAATCAACACATTTTGAAAGATTGAAATAATAAAGAATATGTTCTCTGATTTTACAGAATTAAATTAGAAATTAAAAACAGAAAGAGATCTAAAAATAAACAACGTAGTTGTAAGTAACTCAGGTTAAAAAAGAAATCACAAGGGGAATTTAAAAATATTTTGAACTGAATGAAAATAAAAATAAATGTGTGGGACACAATTAAAATAGTACCTAGAAGATGTATAACTTCAAATGATTATATCAGAAAGTAATGAATAGTCAAATCAATGATTTAAACTTACATGTTAATCTGCTACAAAAAGGTGAGACAATAAAATTTCAAGTGAGTAGAAAGAATAAAATAGTAGAGATAAGAGCAGAAATCAGCCAAATAGAAAATGTACAAATAGCAGAGAAAATAAATGAAACCAAAAGCTGATTTTTAAAAAAAGAACAATAAAACTAATAACTTCTATCTAAACACACCAAGAAAACAAAGAAGACACAAATTATTTATATCAAGAACAAAAAAGGGAACATGATTACAAATTTTACAGTCACTAAAAGAATAATAAGGTCTATTATAAATAACTTTATGCCAATAAATTTAACTTCTGATAGGAAATGGAAGAATCCTTTGAAAACACACATAACCAAAACTGACAAGAGAAAATAGAAATTCCAAATAATCTATCTAAAAATAATTTTATTTCTAACTAAAAATGTTTCAGAAAGAAAAATCCCAGCCAAGAGATTAATTTCAGACATCTAAGGAAGAAATCTTAATAATTATACACAATCTCTTTCATGAAATAGGGAAAGTGATGGTACATGAGCTGTCACTAGATAGGCATTCAGACAAAACATCAGCAGCACCACGATGACCCTGCTTTCCTAACGGAGCCTTGTGGCATCTACAATTCCACTTTTGGGCACTTATCCAAGAGAAATTAAAGCATATGTCCATAAAAATGCTTGTATACAAATATTTGCAGAATCATTATTTATGCTAGATTAAAAACTGGTAACAATCTAAATATGCATTAGCAGGAGAAGGTATAAACAATTTTAATACATATATATGGTAAAATACTACTCAGAAACAAAAAAGAATATATTACAGATATATGCAAAAGCATGGATTAATCTCAAAAGCATTACACTGAGTAAAAGTAGCCAGACACAGAAGATTGTGTGTGCGTGTGTGTATATATATATATAAATATATATGTGTGTGCGTGTGTGTGTGTATATATACATATATATATATATATTCGAAAGTATAGATTTTTCTCCTGCTAAATCCATGCTCCGTATGCACCATCATTACTCCAGTACCTTGAAGAGCTACAGGAATCTGGAAAGGACCTAAAATACCCTATGTTCAAATAACAATAAGCTCAACACCTTTTAAATGAAAATGTTTGCACCCACTGGTGGTAACTTGAAGCCATAGGAGAAAGATAACATTTATTTCTGAAGTATCAGTTTTGATCAAACCTGCTTTAGTTAGTAAGATTATATATATATACACAAACACAGAGACATACACACAAGACCAAAATATGTGTAAGAAACAAACACTGATGTACTATGGAATATAAAAATTATAAAGTTTTAAAGATAAAGCATGAGGCTGGGTTGTGGTGACTCACACCTGTAGTCTCAGTGCTTTGGGAGGCCACAAAGAGAGGATCGCTTAAGCCCAGGAGTTTGTGACTAGCCTGGGCAACATAGTGAGCACTGTTTCTACAAATTTTTTTTTAAAAAATTAGCCGTGCATGGTGGAGTGTGCCTGTAGTCCTAGGTATTCCGGAGGCTGAGGTGGGAGGATCACTTGAGCCCAGAAGTTGTGGGCTGCAGTGAGCTATGATTGCACCACTGCACTCTAGCCTGGGCAGCAATGAAACACTGACTCAAAGAAATAAATAACTACATAATGAAAGATAAAGTATGAGATTTTGAAGACATTTTATGTTTTCAGCAGGCTAATTTAACCTAAATTTCTAGGTTTCCTTCACCTCCTGCCCTCCACTTCACGTCTTCTTCCTACCCCTGTGAGAGGTATCTCTATTCATTCTCCTTGGTCATTCAGAGACTTAGATGGGTATGTTTGACAAAGACTGATGAAAGGCATATGCTAACAGGTACCAAGAACTAGGAGATGGTGTCAGATGCTCTTTGGCTTTCCTCAGCATCACCTAACCTGAAGAACCTGGAGGACTCTTGCTTGGGACACTTCCCAGAAGAAGAAGTTGTCAATCTTGTGGTTTGACCATCCCATTACCACCCTTTCTACTTATTCTATCCATCTTCCATGACCCTGATTGCACCAGGCCACAAACAGTCCTTAGTGCATTGTATACTCAAGAACCTAGACCCAGAGGCTACAGAGAGGGCACACAAACATGTGGAAAAGGAACTTCCAAGTTTTTGCGAACACCAATACTAGCTGACTCACTACCTGAATCACCAGGAGAGAATGAACGATGGAAGGGGCATTGATAGTCTCCCATGCTTCTGTGCGACCCAGAGAATATCAGAGCTTCTCAGAGCAGTTACTGGAACATTGGCTCTTCTTTATTTATGGACTTTAGGATCTATATACTTCTTTGTTTTTAATACCACATGTTGTTTCTATCAGAAGATTTTGTTGTAATGAGTCAGTGCTTCTCACTGGAACTAATACTGGTCACAGGGCATGTTTTAAAATTTAATGGGATCATTTGGTTTGCTACTGGTATTAGTGGACAAGAGCCAGGAATGACAGACATTTTGCATTGCAAAGGACAGCCCCAAACAACGAAGAATTGTCCTGCATTCCATGTAAAAGTTAAATATCCTTTTTTATACTAGTCTGACCCTAGCATTTAACTCTATTTTATATATATATAAAATAGAGTTTAATATATATATATACACACACACACTCACACTGCTAATGGCATTTGAATTCCATTGTAACACACCTGTGCTGATCTGCATTTGTGCCTATGGCATGCAATACAATTCTGTGAAGAAGTGCAAGCATTTCACTCCTTGCTCATATACTCGAGTGTGATGTGCTCCAGCAATTGCATTGCTAAAATGTTGTTATTTTGTTACAAATTACTTCCCTTTATTTCTTCATGTATTAAGTTCAGGGCATTATATTGCAGTCTGTGAAATGATATGTTTATAGATTACATTATCTATGATTTTTATATCCAGATACTAAATGGGATACCACAAAATGTTTGTTGTTGTTGCTTTTGTTGTGTGCATGTTTGTTTGTGTGCTTTGTTTTGTTTTTTTTAGAAAAAACAGCATTAGATCTAAAAGTCAAGAAAATGATGGATATAGGTGATAAACATTGACAGCTTAAACAAAGACTTGAGGGGTGGAAAAGAAAGTCACTGTGGTTATACAATTAACAGAATTTACAAAGTGATTTGATTCAGTGGATTATAATTAAGCTCTGTTTCAACTTTCCCTTCTGTAGGCTAAATAAACCCAGAGTCATCAACCAACTTGGCCTGCTTTACAAACCTTTTGTCATCGTGGCTGCTGGCTTCAGAAGCACTTCCTTGGGTCTCTAAGTTGTGTTCAGTTATGGCTTTCCAAACAGAGCTTAAACATATTAAGCGAGAAATCAAGTCTCCCAATTCCCACATAATACACCATACACTGGCTCACAGATCTGACCATGTACGTGAATATGCACATGTAGCAGACATTATCAGTGGCCTGTCTATATTC
This sequence comes from Chlorocebus sabaeus, assembly GCF_047675955.1. NCBI lineage: Eukaryota > Metazoa > Chordata > Mammalia > Primates > Cercopithecidae > Chlorocebus > Chlorocebus sabaeus. The sequence continues at coordinate 82,527,799 of NC_132918.1, forward strand.
TCCCATCTCTTGTATATGTCGAGTGGCTTGCAACTGCCAGCATCTGCATTTCTTTCATTAAGAGTCTTCTTTGGCCACGGAAGCCCATCATGAAGGAGGCTGGAAGTGCAGCCCATCCACATCCCCCAAATAACACTCAACCTGTAACTTCCTGGAGTAGGTATATAAATACTGGAGCTCCCTCATCGCTTATATGGGATAACTCTAAGGTGTGTGCCCAACACTGCTCTCCAGGGTTTCCTCTGCAGAATTAAACTCCAGTCATCCATAGTAATAGATGATTTGATAAACAACCCCGTGTCCACTGCCTTCCCTGTCTCATTTTCCCCTTCCTTCACCAGTGCTTCTGGCACCTCCCAAATAAACTGCTTTGCTATTGTATCTTTGTTTCAAGGTGAGCTTCTGGTGTAAATCGAACTATGATAATTTGTCATTCATTGGACTAGAGTCCTCTCATTGTAGAGGTCTGTAGTTGAAGAGCTCAGGCCTAGGAGACAGACCTGGACCCTAGCTCCCATCTGTAACAACTCACCGTTTGAGTTTAGGCATGTTACTTCTCTCTGGGCTTTAGTTTTCTTACCTTTAAAATAAGAATTTGGTTACGTTAGCCTTTCCCAAAATGCACTCATTGGAAGAACACTTGGTTTTTGAAATGTTAATAGTTGTTATGGGGAAAACAGAAGAGAAGGAAGAACATTTCTGGTCTGTATCAGGATTATGCTGAAGTAAAAGTAGGAGTGCCAGCTCAGTGCCTGACGTACAGTAGTCTTGCAATAAATTGTGATTGATTCGGAATACTAATGAGTTAGCTCATGCTCCACACAGAATTGCCATAGACAGGGGTTCTTAACCTGAAGTCCATGAACTTCCTGAAATTATAATTAGAATTATGTACCCTGTGCTCCTGTGCCCTTTCCTGGGGCAAATTTCTCAGTTTAATTAGATTTTTAGGCTCCCTACAAAATTAGCTCTGTATTAAGCCATTTATTCTTATCAGTTGTTTTAAAACATAACAGCAAACCACTACTTCCATTTCAGTGATTGATCATCAATAAGCACTTACTAAACATCTTATCTCCTTTTTGGAGGAACAGTTTCTAGGTCTTTGTGCAGTGGTCAGTTGTAGAAGGATGTAGTTGAAGAGCTACATAAGAATTTCTGAGATATGAGTACAAATTGAATAAAATGATATTTAAATATAAGAATTCAGTTGACAAAGGAAAAAGAACTAATGGGTTAAACAAACAAACAAACAAACAAACAAAAAAAACAAAACAAAAAACCCCCTGTATGTCACAGGAAGAGGATCGGCATTTAGGTAGAAATTTAAAAAAAGGTGAATCTGGCCAGTTTGATGGAGATACGCTGTGTGTTGGAATGGGGGTGGGATAGACACTAAATGGGTCAGGATGATCAGGCTGCTGTTAGAACACTTTCTCCACTCTTTTCCGTTAGAGCAACAGAACACAAGTCTTAGATTAAAATGTTTTGCCCCACCGTCAGTCCATCCATTGGATCAGTGTGTCCTGGTGTTTATTATTATTATTGTTTTAATGTTCACTACATCTGTCTTTGGTGCCTCAATAGCTTGCACAGTCCTTTCCTATGTGTAAGGCCTTAATAACATTTTTCAGGCTGTTTGGAGATCTGATGTTATCCCAAACCATGAACAGCGAGCTGTCTTCATATGAATCAACCTCAAGGAGAATGGAACAAACCACTAGAGGTGTTCCAGTTCCAATGTTTTTTTTCAGCGTTTTTCTCCATACAAAGCCTAATCTTTGGTTGTTATTGACAACTGTTATGACCACATTTGAGAGTGTGTGCAAGGAGCTGTGTGGAGGAAGTGTGGAGGCAGAAAGAAAAAGAGACAAATTGGCAGAAATAATTTTAAGTGACGCCTTTTCCCCCAATTACTTAAACTCACCTGGCTTTGTCTACATCAAGAGAGGCATAATTTTCTTATTTTTAAAAACAAATTATGCCTCAGTAGAAAACAAATACATTATCATGGGTAAAAGGCAAATACATTGTCAAAATAATTGCTATGGGAGATAGAATCCAGTTTCAGCAAACTCTTTTCAGTTTCTTATAGGCAGCAAATTGTGTTTAATGAGAATAAATTAAACAATATCATTGGTACAATGACCTCTGCTACGCTTTTTCAGTTAGAATTTCTAGCTCAGTCAGTCTTCACATTTTTGTGAGTTAATAACTGAGGATTTTAAGTACTGGTAGTTGTATGCTTGGTAACTATTAAAGAGAAAATACATAAAATGATGTTGTAGTTATTGTTGATACTGGTTGTGGGACCACAGCTGGGACTGTCACCCATAAAACCTATACATAGCCTCCCTCTGTAGTCTTTACTTTCTCATGTCAAGGTAGTTTGGTTTCAAGGGCAAGTATCTCAAGAAAACCTGATGTCACCTGTATCATCTTTTATGACCCAGACTTAGGTCACTCGGACTCAGGTGTCCTTGGCTCAAGTCACAGAACTCACTCCTGCTCCCATAACAAACCAACCCAGACTTATTTGCTTCAGGTCAACATTATATTATAAGAAAAATATCTGGGATTAGAGATAGCATTGTGGCCATTTTAAAAAGTACAATCTTGCACACATAGAAAAAATGGTATCACCATTTTTGTAACATTCTTAAGTGAATATATGAGCTTATTACACCTGGCAATGAGATTTCAGTGTCTCAGTATCACCTCCCCTCATCGAGCTTCTCTGCTGTAGAGCAAATGCAGGTAAAACACACTCCAAAAAGATCAAGGCAAAGAGGCACTGCTTGCCACCCTTACTATGCCATTTCCACACACGGAAGATTGTCCTTCTTGGTCTCTACTGAGCATACCTTCCAGCACATTCCATATTCTGCCCTTTCTAGCCTTCTTTTAATCATTCTGCTACCTGAGATTTATCCCGCATTCAGACAACAAGGTTGAATGAAAATACGTACCTCGTCACAAAACAAAGCATCTCACAAATCAACTCTGGCTACATTTTTTTGGCAGAAATAATAACAATGACATATGCAGCTACCAATTTTGAGCACTTAAATGCCAGACACTGGGCTAAGTGCTTAACAGACGTTAGCTAAAGTAACCATCAATAGGATAAGAAGACAGGTCCTAGCATTATCGTATTAAAAAAAACCAAACAAACAAATCAAAAGGCTCCATGAAGTTTATTATAAATTTGCCCAAAGTCCCAGCTAGAACGTCATGGACTGGAACTCACAGAAACCTTGCTTTTAATCATTATGTTGTTATGCTTCTATACAGACTAAGATTGTCTATACAATGTGACACTGATGGACTTGCATGATCTGGACCGTATTTTTCAGGTTTAACTGTTTTTCTCCAGCCCTATGCAATCTATGCAATAGTGACGTAGTGCATCTTACTATATCCCCTTCCTCCAGAGACACATAGTCACTTTCACTCTTTTGTACATGTGCTTAAGGCATCTTTCTATTTTCCAGTTGGCAAAATAAAAATTCCCTGTGAAATGCCATTTCCTTTAGGAATCCTATACTGACTTCCTCAGACAGTTAAATGTCTCTCCTCTCAATCTCTATGTCACAGAATACATTCCTCTATTAAAGCTTCTCTGAAATCATTGAATTTAATTATCTGGGTGTCTTTTCCACAAGGTACTATACTACACGAGGCCTGAGATGTACCATTTGTCTGCAAAGCTCAAAGATGAATACGGCACTTGTACCAAGTAGTCATACATTAACTATTTTTTAGAGCTTTAGCTTCTTGCCATGATGAAGTGCACTAGCCTTCTTGTACTAAATAATCATAAACTGGATAAATACTATAACTGTTTTCTGATGTTGAACCAAAGGTAGTGGAAGACTGTGCTCTCTGAGAGCTGGGAAACCACAAGATAATCCCCACAATAACTGTGGCTTTCTGCCTGAAGGCACCTTTCAGACTGTAGGGCAGTGAAAAAGAAGCCAAAACAGCACAGCTACATCACTGAGCTAAAAAAGATAGAGATCAGAATTTAAGACTACTGAAGCAGTCGGAGTTTCTGGAAACAGGATAGGAGGGAAAAGGAAGTTGAGTAGAGAAGGAGTTCCAGAAATCTGCATAGGGAGCCCTTTGAGTCTTTGGCTGAATATTAACCTGTATATATGCTAATTTCATATTTAGCCAAATTTAGACAAATTTCATAAAGTTATGCTAAAAGCATTTACCAGAGGGAAAAAAATACTGGGGAACTGTGAGCTAACCAAACCCCAGGGTTTGCACAGGGCTAGAAGATGATTGCATTCTGATCTGCCACAGTGGAGACATTTGGCTAAACATCCCAGATATGCAATAAAACTTAGAGAAAAGCAATACTTTAGGAATAGAATTAGCAGAACCCTAAGGTAGACATAATTCCAGTCCTAAAAAGTTTATGAATAAATCTCAAAAGGAACATGTTAATCCTTGAGCAAATTCAATGCCGAGTGGAACAAAACACAAAATTCTATTATGAAAGTAGACAAAATTCTCCAAAAACGTAATGTCTACAATATCATCTGTACAATCAAATTTACTATATATGTAAATGAACATAAATATGTGATCCACAACCAGAGAAAAGTGAGAAAAATAGAAACAAAGAAATGGGAAAAGTGATAAAATTAGTAAACAAGAATTTGAAAACAACTATTATAATTATATTCAAGATTTTAAAGGATAGCATAAGCATAGGGAGAGAATAGGGAATCTTAATAAAGGGAAATGTAGCATAATCAAATGGAAATTCTAGAATTGAGCGATGTAATATTTAAAAGGAAAAAATTATAAGACGAGTTTAATAGCAGATTAGACAGTCCATAAGAAAGGTTAACAAACTAGGATAGAAGAATAGAAATTATATAAATGGGGAGATGACACAAAAAATGCTGAGGGAAGTGAATAGCATCTCTGTGAGCTCTGGGACAATATAAAGGAGTCTAGTATGTGTGTAATTGGAATACCAGGAGGAGACACAAGAGAAGTTGAAGTGGTGAAAAATATTTACAGAAATAATGGTTGAAACCTTTTAAATAACATGAACAATATAAATCCATGGCTACAAGAAATTCAGTGTACTTCAAGCAAGATAGACACAAAACTAGACCATAGTATATTAGAACCCAATTGATGTAAACCAGTAATATGTAAAATTAACAATAATATGCAAAATTAACAATAAAGAAAAAAATCTTAAAAACAGCCAGAGGGCAGAAGAAAGGACATATCAAAAACAAACAGGAGAACAACTGATCATCAATTGTTCTCAATTATCAATTATCACTGATTTCTTATCAGAAACTACTCAAATCAGAGAAAATTAGAACATCCGATGTGGTGGCAAGAAAACCTGTCAACTTAGAAATCATATCCAAAGAAAATGTAAAAATGAAGGCAAAATAAAATAGTTTCAGATAGACGAAAGCTGAGAGACTTTGCGACTAGCACATCTTCCTTTGGGCTGAAACTCTCTTTAATGTTCTAGCCCAAAGGAAGATGACATTCAATGGAAACTGAGATCTACATAAAAGAATAAAAAGAGCCAGAAATGGGGCCAGGCGCAGAGGCTCTTACCTGTAATCCTAGCACTTTGGGAGGCTGAGGCGGGCAGATCACTTGAAGTCAGGAGTTCGAGACCAGCCTGGCCAACATGGTGAAACTGCATCTCTACTAAAAATACAAAAAATAGCTGGGTGTGGTGGCATGTGCCTGTAATCCCAGCTACCTGGGAGGCTGAGACAGGAGAATTGCTAGAGCCCAGGAAGTGGGGGCTGTAGTGAGCCAAGATCACAGCACTGCACTCTAGCCTGGGGACAGAGTGAGACTCTGTCTAAAAAAAAAAAAAAAAAAACAAAAACAAAAACAAAAACAAAAAACAGAGACAGAAATGGTAAACACATGTATGTATTTGAATTTTTTCTCAACTCTTAAAGTTTTAAAAAGACAACTGACTACTGACTATTTAAAAAGGAAAAATAATGTGTTATAGGGTTCATAGCACATGAACAAGTAAAACACGTGATAACAATAGCACAAAAGATAGGGCTGAAATGGAGACAGAGTGTTAAAGAGTATTTACTTTACATGTGAAGTGATATATATTATTTGAAGGTTGACAGTGATAAGCTAAAGATGTGTATTATGAACCCTAAAATTACCTCTGAGAAATAAAGCAGAGGGATGGCTAATAAACCAAAAGGGAAGATAAAATAAAATAATAGAAAGTACTTAGTTGATTTAAAAACAGGCAGAAAATAGGGAGAAAATCATGAAGAACAGAGCCAAAAATTAGAAAGTGAATATCAAATTGGCACAGTAGTACTCCATATAATAATTACATTAAATATAAATAGACCAAAAAAATCCAGTCAAAAAAAGATTTTAAGATTTGATTAAAAAGGAAACACTAGCCATGCAGGGTGACTCATACCTGCCATCACAGTACTTTGGGATGCTGAGGCAGAAGGATCACGTGAAGCCAGGAGTTTGAGACCAGCCTGAGAAAGAAAGCAAGACCTTGACTCTACAAAAAAAAAGGAAATAGCTGACTATAAGCTGTTTATAAAAGACACATATTAAATACAAAAGACTTATGTTAAATATAAATACATAAAAATATAAATATAAGTTAAAGTTAAAAGATGGAAAAAGACAAACAAGGAAATTTAATCATAAGAAAACCAGAGAGGTTCTGTTAATATAAAACAAAGTAGATACAGAACAAGGAGTATCACCAGAGATTAGGAGGGAAATTTCACAATGATTAATAAGTAACAATTCATCAGGAAATCATAAAACATGATCCTAAGTGTGTATGCACCTAAATACACAACTTCAAAATACATAAAACAAAAACAGAGAATTGAAAAAAGGAAAAATTCCACAACTACAGTTGGAAATTTCAAAACTCCTCTCTCAGGAATGAATAGAACAAGAAGGCAAAATCTAATAAGGAGATAGTCTTGAGTAACACTATCAATCAGCTTGTCCAATGGACATTTATAGAAGACTACTCAATAACTGCAGTATACAGGTTTTTCTCAAGTACACATGAAACACTTATCAAGAGAAGCCATATGTTAAGCCAAAATCTGAGTGTTCATAAATTTTTAAATATATACAGAATATAAACATCTATTATATATAGAATATAAAATAGATATATAACTATAATATCTATACAGAATATAGACATATAGTAGATTATATATATCATAGAATCCAGGGGTAATGTGCAGATTCGCTACATGGGAATATCGCATAATGCTGGGATTTGGGCTTCTAGTGAACCTGCTTCTAGTGAACCTATCACTGAAATAGTGAACATAGTATCCAGTAAATAGTTTTTCCAACTCTTGCTCCCTCACTCCGTCTCCCCTTTTGGAATCCCCAGTTTCTACTGCTTCTGTCTTTATTTCCATGAGAACCTATTCTTTAGTTCCCACTTGTAAGTAAGTGAGAATATGCAGTATTTGATTTTCTGTTTCTGCATTAATTCACTTAGGATTATTGTCTCCAGCTCCATCTATGTTGCTGCAAAGGATGTGATTTTATTCGTTTTTATGGCTATGTAGTATTCCATGGTGTACATGTAGCACATTTTCTTTATTCAATACACCATTGATGGACACATAAGTTGATTCCATGCCTTTGTTATTGTGAGTAGTGCTGTGATAAACATATGAGTGCAAGTGCTTTTTTTTTTTTTTTTTTTTTTCCTTTTCAGGTCAGATGGATAATGTGCTGATGGCTGATGTCATAACAAGATTCAGAGGGTGGCACATCTCACACATGTGCATGAACATCCAATCATCATGTTCATGAACTACAAAAGGATCTGCAGGTATCTTTTTGATAGAATAATTTATTTTCCTTTAGGTAGATACCCAGTAATGGGAATTGCTGTGTTGTATAGTAGATCGATCTATTTTTAGTTCTTTGAGAAATCTTCATATTGTTTTCCATAGGAGTGGAACTAATTTACATTCCCACGAACAATGTATAAGTGTTCCTTTTTCTCTGCATCCTCACCAACATCTGTTATTTTTTGACTTTTTAGTAATAGCCATTCTAACTGGTGTGAGATGGTATCTCCTTGTGGTTTTAATTTGCATTTATCTGATGATTAGTTATGTTGAATTTTTTTTCATATATTTATTGGCTGTTTGTATGCTTTTTTTTTCAAGAAGTGTCTGTTCATGCCCTTTGCCCACTTTAATGTTTATTTCTTGTTGACTTACTAAAATTCCTTATAGATTGTGGATATTAGACCTTCACTGGATGTATAGTTTGCAAATATTTTCTCCCTTGTTGTAGGTTGCCTGTTTACTCTGTTGATTGTTTCTTTTGCTGGGCAGAAGTTCTTTAGTTTAATTAAGTCCCATTTGTCTATTTTTGTTTTTGTTGCATTTACTTTTAATGTCTTAGTCAGAAATTCTTTGGCTAGGCCAATGTCCAGCAGAGTATTTCCTAGATTTTCTTCTAGCATTTTTATAGGTCGAGGTCTTACATTTAAGTCTTTAATCCATTTTGAGTTAATTTTTGTATATGGTGAGAAGTAGGGATACAGTTTTATTCTTCTAAATATGGCTAGCCAATTTTCCAAGAACCATTTATTGAATAGGGTGTTGATATAGCTTGATATTTGTCCTTGCCAAAATCTCACGTTGAAATGTAATCCTAGCTAGGCATGGTAGCTCATGCCTGTAATCTCAGCACTTTGGGTGGCCAAGTCAGGTGGATCATCTGAGGTCAGGAGTTTGAGATCAGCTTGGCAAACATACTGAAACTCTGTCTTTACTTAAAATACAAAAAATTAGCCAGGTGCAGTGGTGTGTGCCTGTAGTCCCAGCTACTCAGGAGGCTGAGGCAGGAGAATTGCTTGAACTTGGGAGGTGAAGGTTGTAGTGATTCGAGATCCTGCCACTGCACTCCAGCCTGGGCGAAAGAGCAAGACTCCATCTCAAAACAAACAAAAGAAAGAAAAGTAATCCTCAGTATTGGAATTGGGGCCTGGTGAGAGGCGTTTGGGTCATGGGGGCGGATCCCTCATGGATTGCTGCTGTGCTTACTGTAGTGAGATCTCAAACGATCTGGTTGTTTAAAGTGTGTGGTACCTCTTCCCTTCTCTCTTGCTCCTACTCCTACCATATGAGATGCCTGCTCCCCCTTCACCTTCCATCATGATTGTAAGCTTCCTGAGGCCACTCCAGAAGCTGAGCAGATGCTGATACTATGCTTCCTGTACAGCTTGCAGAGCTATAAGCCAATTAAACCTTGTTTCCTTATAAATTACCCAGACTCAGGTAGTTGTTTGTGACAATGCAAGAACAGCCTAAGACAGATGTTCTTTCTCCATTGTTTATTTTTGCCAACTTTGTTGCAGATCAGTTGATTGTAGGTGTATGGCTTTGTTTCTGAGTTCTCTATTCTGTTCCATTGGTCTATGTGTCTGTTTTTGTACCAGTACCATCCTGTTTGGATTACTCTAGCCTCCTAATATAGTTTGAAGTCTGGTAATGTTATGCTTCTGGCCTTATTCTTTTTGCTTAAGATTGCTTTGGCTATTTGGGCTCTTTTTGGTTCCATACAAATTTTGGACCAGTTTTTTCTAGTTCTGTGAAAAACGACATTGGCAATTTGATAGAAATTGCTTTAAATCTGCAATTTACTTGGGAAATATGGCATTTTAATGACATTGATTCTTCAATTCCATAAGCATGGAATGTTTTTCCATTTATTTCTGTTGTTTCTGATTTCTTTCAGCAATGTTTTGCAGTTCTCCTTGTAGAGATCTTTGACCTCCTTGGTTAAATGTATTCCTAGGTATTGTGTGTGTGTGTGTGTGTGTGTGTGTGTGTGTGTGTGTGTCTATTGTAAATGGGATTGATGTCTTAATTTGTTTCTTAGTTTAAATGTTATTGGTGTATAGAAATGCTACTTATTTTGCAGATTGATTTTGTATCTTAAAACTACTGAATTCATTTATCAGCTCTAGGATTCTTTCGGAGAAAATTAGAGCTTTCTAGGTATAGGATCTTGTCATCAGCAAACAGAAGATTTGTCTTCCTCTTTTCATGTTTTGGTGCCTTTTATTTCTTTCTCTTATCTAATTGCTCTGGCTAGGACTTCTAGTACTATATAGGAGTGGTGAGAGTGGATAACCTTATCTTGTCATAATTCTTAGGGGGAGTGCTTTTAACTTTTGCCTGTTCAGTATGATGTTGGCTGTGAGTCTGTCATATATGGCTCTTATTATTTTGAGGTATGTTCCTTCAATGCCTAGTTTGTTGAGGATTTTTGTCATGAAGGGATGTTGGATTTTACTGAACACTTTTTTTTATCTGTGCCTATTGAGATCATATAGTTTTCTATTTTAATTCTGTTTATGTGGTGAGTCACATTTATTGATTTGCATATGTTGAACCATTCTCGAATCCCATGAATAAAAACCACTTGATTGTGATAAATTATCTTTTTGATATGCTGTTGGATTCAGTTGGGTATTGTTCTGAGCATTTTTATGCCTGTGTTCATCAGGGATATGGACCTGTAGTTTTCTTATTTGGTTGTGTCTTTGCCAGATTTTGGTATCAAGATAATATTGGTTTAATAGAATGAGTTAGGGAAGAATCCCTCCTATTCAATTTACCAGCTGTTCTTTGAATGTCTGGTAGAATTTGGTGGTGTATCTATTTGGTCCAGGGCTTTTTTTTGATGGTAGATATTTTTATTGCTGATTTACTTTCATATCTTGTTTTTGGTCTGTTCAAGATTTCAATTTATTAGTGGTTCAATCTTGGGAGGTTGTGTTTCCAGGAATTTATTTCTATTTCCTCTAGGTTTTCTAGTTTCTATGCATAGAGATGTTGACAGTAGTCTTTGAGGGTTGTTGTATTTCTGTGTTGTCAGTTGTAATGTCATCTTTGTTATTTGTGATTGTGCTTATTTTAATCTTCTCTCTTTCCTCCTTAGTTAATCTAGCAGGAAGTCTATTAATTTTGTTTATCGTTTCAAAGAACCAATTTTGAAAGGTTCGTGGATCATTTTTAAGATTTTTTCATTGATCATTTGTATGTTTTTTTTTTTTTGTTTCGTTTTTGGTCTCAAATTCATTCAGTTCGGCTCTAATCTTTGTTATGTCTTTTCTTCTGCTAGCTTTGAATTAGGTTTATTCTTGTTTTTCTATTTCCTTTAGGTGCAACATTAGGTTGTTAATCTGGAATTATTCTATCTTTTTAATGTAGGAATTTAGTGTTATAAACTTTCCTCTTACACTGCTTTTGCTGTATCCCAGAGGTTTTGGTATGTTGTGCCTGTCTATTTTTGTTTCAATTTTTAAAATTTCTGCCATAATTTCATTGTTTATTCAAAAGTCATTCAGGAGCAAATTGTTTAGTTTCCATGTACTTGTGTCATTTTGAGAGTTTCTATTGGCACTGATTTCTAATTTTATTTCACTGTGGTCCAAGAAAATGCTTGATATGATTTTCATATGTTTGAATTTATTGAGACTTGTCTTATGACCAAGAATGTGGTCAATTTTAGAAAATGTTCCATATACAGATGAGAAAAATGCATTTTCTATGGTTGTTAGGTAAAATATTTTGTGTATGTTTATTAGGTCTATTTGATCAAGTGTCTGATTAAAGTCCAGGGTTTCTTTGTTAATTTTCTGCTTTGATGATCTGTCTAGTGCTGTTAGTGGAGTGCTGAAGTCCCTTACTATTATTGTATAGCTGTCTATCTTTTTTTTTTTTTTGGTAGGTCTAGTATCCTTGTTTTTTTTTTTTTTTTTTTTTTTTTTATGTTCTGGGATACATGTGCAGAACGTACAGGTTTGTTACATAGGTAAATGTGTGCCATGGTGGTTCGCTGCACCTGTCAACCTAGCTATTAAGCCTATTAAGCCTTGCATCCATTACCTATTTGCCTGGATGCTCTCCCTCCCCTCGCCCAGTCAACAGGTCCCAGTGCATGTTGTTTTCCTCCCTGTGGCCATGTGTTCTCATTGCTCAACTCCTACTTATGAGTGAGAATATGCACTGTTTGTTTTTCTGTTCCTGTGTTAGTTTGCTGAAGATGATGGCTTCCAGTTTCATCCACGTGCCTGCAAAGAACATGATCTCATTCTTTTTATGGGTGCATAGTATTCCATTGTGCATATATACCACATTTTCTTTATCCAGTCTATGATTGATGGGCATTTGGGTTGATTCCATTTCTTTGCTCTTGTGAATAGTGCCGTGATAAACATATGTATGCATGTATCTTTATAATAAAATGACTTATATTCCTTTGGGTATATACTCAGTAATGGGATTGCTATGTCAAATGGTAATGGCATTTCTGGTTAAAGATCCTTGAGGAACAACCACATTGTCTTCCACAATGGTTGAACAAATTTACATTCCCAACAACAGCGTAAAAAGTTCCTATTTCTCCACAGCCTCACCAGCACATGTTGTTTCTTGACTTTTTAATAATCCCCCTTCTGACTAGCATGATATGGTATCTCATCATGGTTTTGATTTGCTTTTCTTTAATGATCAGCAATGTTGTGCTTTTTTTCATATGTTTGTTGACCATATAAATGTCTTCTTTGGAAAAGTGACTGTTTGTGTCCTTTGCCCACTTTTTGATGGGGTTATTTGTTTTTTTCTTGTAAATTTTTAAAGTTTCTTGTAAATTCTGGATATTACAATGTTGTCAGATAGATAGATTGCAATATTTTCTCCCATTCTTTAGGTTGCCTGTTCTCTCTGATGATGGTTTCTTTTGCTGTGCAGAAGCTCTTTAGTTTAATTATATCCCACTTGTCAATTTTAGATTTGCTGCAATTGCTTTTGGCAATTTCATTATAAATTTTTTGCCCATGCCTATGTCCTGAATGGTATTGCCTAAGTTTTCTTTCATGGTTTTTATGGTTGTAGGTTTTACATTTAAGTCTTTAATCCATCTTGGGTTAATTTTAACGTAAGGTGTAAGGAAGGGGTCCAGTTTCAGTTTTCTGCATATTGTTAGCCAGTTTTCCCAGCAGCATTTATTAAATAGGGAATCCTTTGCCCATTGCTTGTTTTTGTCAGGTTTGTCAAAGATCAGATGGTTGTAGATGTGTGGTCTTATTTCTGATTTCTCTATTCTTTTCCATTGGTCTGCATGTCTGTTTTGGTACCACATTGTTTTGGTTACCATAGCCTTGTGGTATAGTTTGAAGTCAGGTAACGTGATGCCTCCAGCTTTTTTCTTTTTGCTTAGGATTGACTTGGCTATACAAACTCTTTTTTGGTTCCATATGAATTTTAAAGTAGATTTTTCCAATTCTGTGAAGAATGCCTATGGTAGTTTGATGGGAATAGCACTGAATCTATAAATTACTTTGGTCAGTGTGGCCATTTTTGCAATATTGATTCTTCCTATCCATGAGGATGGAATGTTTTTCCATTTGTTGTTGTCCTCTCTTATGTCCTTGAGCAATGGTTTGTAAATGAATTTTCTTAGGGTTTCCTTGTCTGGGAAATACTTTATTTCTTCTTTGTTCTGAAGCTTAGTTTGGCAGAATATGAAATTCTTGGCTGGTATTTTTTTTTTTATTTAAGGAAGCTAAAAACAGGCTTTCTTCTGACTTGTAAGATTTCCGCTGAGAAGTCTGCTGTTAATGTGATGGGATTTCGTTTATTCCTAATTTGCTTCTTTTCTCTAGCTGCCCTTAAGACTTTTTTCTTTTGCATTCACCTTGGAGAGTTCAATGATGATATGTCTTGGGGATGGCCATCTTGTATAGTATTATTCAGGTTTTCTCCGAATTTCTTGTATCTGAATGCCAACCTCTCCAGAAAGATTAGAGAAATTTTCCTCATCCCCTAAAACATGTTTTCCAAGTTGCTTGTTTTTTCTTCTCCTCTCTCAGAAATGCCAGTTAGTCACAGGTTTGGTCACTTTACATAATCACATATTTCTTGAAGGCTTTGTTGATTTTTTAAGAGTTATTTTTTCTTTATTTTTGTCTGACTGGGTTAATTGAGAAGATTTGCCCCGAAGCTCTGAAATTCTTTGTTTTGCTGGTTCTATTCTGTTGTTAAAGCTTCTAACTGTATTTAGAAATTCCTTTAGTGAATTTTTCTTTTATATATATTAATTTTTATTTTTTTAGTTTTTTAAAATTTTTATTAGTGCAGAGATGAGGTCTCACTATATTGCCCACGTGGGACTCTTGTACTCAAACGACCATCCTGCCTTGGCCTCCCAAACTGTTGAGATTATAGGCGTTAGCCACCACACCTGGCCCCTTTAGTGAATTTTTCCATTGCAGGAGTTCTACTTGGTTTTTTTCTTAATGTAACTATCTCACCTTTCATACCCTGAGTAGTTTGTTTGTTTGTTTGTTTGTATTGGGTTTCAACTTGGATTTCGTTGGGTTTCCTTGCAATCCACATTTTGAATTCTTCATCTGTCATGTCAAACTTTTCAGTTTGGTTAAGATCTATTGTTAGAGAGCTGATGTGATCTTTTGGAGGTGTCAAGACACTCCGGCTTTTGGTACTGCTGAGTTCTTGCACTGATTCTTTCTCATCTGAGGGAACTGTAACTTCTTAATTTTGAGTTTAGATAACACTTTTTAATTTTTAATTTGTTTCCCTTTAGTGTATGAATGTGATAATTGTTATGTGTAATCATTTGGCTTTGTTTCTGGGTGCTTTCAGGGGACCGAGGCACTGTATAGGTTCCTTGGTTGTGGATAGCTTCTGTGTGGTGTTTTCCTCATATGCTACTTTTTGTAGTCATGTATTGAATGTATGAGCCAACACACTATATCTTGTGGGGCTGAGGTTGCAGAGGTGTCAGGAAGTTTATCTCATTGACTAATAGCCTTTCTGGTAGCAGGTTTTTAATTTTGGTGGTTCAGTTCAGGCTGAAGGCCAGTAGGAGGCCCTTAAGAGTAAGATCCTGCTGGCCCTCAGGTAGGCTGATGTCTGGTGGTAACTACTATCCTATGGAGGAAGCAGGGGGCAGAGATGGGAAGAGATAGTGTTGGGATGTGCTGAGGTCTTGGGGAAAGCAGTGGGAGTCGGGGATGTGTGCACCAGCTCCTCTTCCTGAGCTACAAGTAATGGGACCACCTCTGAGGGCAACCACAAAAATGGGCTCCGGGAAGGACTTCTTCCCCCAGTCCAGTCCAGGACAGGCAACTCCACAATTTGTCTGTCCTCCATTGTAAGAATCCTCCCACTCTGTGTAGGCAGCGGGAGTTGGCCCTTGCCCTCTGTGTAAACCCAAGCATCTTGAGATCACCTTCAGCAGAGTGGAGCAACCAAGAAAGAGTGAAGAACACTCTGTGAGTAGACACACTAGAGCGAAAAACACTCTGTGAGTATACACACTGCTCCCCAGAAGGAAGATCCACTATGTGTCCATAACAGTGTACAGCGGGGTGGGAGATGACCCCTCTCCATGCCTGTTCCCGGGCGATGGGTGTTGCCACGTTTAGTGGTTGGTGCTGTGCCTTCCTTTTCTTTGTTCTGAGGAGGTTTTTGTGGGCTGTACTTCCCCATCCTTATGGGTGGCCCATACCCAGGTTTAGGCCTGCATGGGTCTCACAGCTTCCCAGGAGCCCACCAGTTCCCTGTGCTTGCCGAAGTCACAGTGGAATATATTTTTGTCCATAATGTAATTAAATTGGAAACCACAACAGAAATATGTATGGAAAATCTTCAATAATTTGGAATTAAACAACATATTTTTAAATACAAAATATGTCAAATAAGAAAACATGAAGGAAGTCAGTAAATATTTTGAACTTAATTATAATGAAAACACAACAGATCAAAATTTCAGGGATGTAGTTAAAATAGTTCTTACGGGGAAATTTATGGTTGTAAGTGGGAGAAGGTTTAAAAGCAATGTATGTTTATTTCTTAAGAACTTAGAAGAAAGAAGAGCAGGTTAAATCCATAACAAACAGAAGGAAGAACATAGAAAAGATAAAAACAGAAATCAACTAAATAGAAAATGAACAAACAATATAGAAAATTAATAAAAAGCAAAGCTACTACTATGAAAAGATTAATAAGATTAATAGACCTCAAGCACATAGCCTTGCTTGATTACAAAGAGATTACTAACATTGGAACACTATTTTATTATCTATAGACATTTAAAAAATCTTAATACCTAATGCCAGTAAATTAAGTAACTTAGACAAAACTGGCAATTTTTTTGAGGCACAAATTACCAAAACTAATTAGAAAACAATAAAAAATCTAAATAGCCCAATATTTAGTAATGAAATTAAAATAATTACCAGAAAGGATTCCAAAAAGAAAATTTCAAGTCTTTATGACTTTACTCATCAATTTCATCAAATGTTTAGAGAAGAAATGAGATTGTTTTATAACAAATTCTCCAGAAAAAAGAAGGGACAGGACTTCTCAACACATGTTATGATAATCTTGTTTCCAAAATCAGACACATTATAAGAAAACCACAAACCAGTATCTCTCATAAATGTAGATATGAATTTTGTTAAAAGTACATCATTAAATAAAATCTAATAATATCTTAAAAAGAATAAGATATCAAAACCAAGTGGGGCTTATCTTCAGCATCTTAGTCAGTACTTTGTGCATAATGAAGAGAGATTTATTTTTTATAATTCTTAAGGCTGGGAAGTCCAAGACTGGAGTGGGGTGGGGTGGGGGGTAGGCAGCTACATCTTGCAAGGGCCTTTGTGCTGCACCTTCCCATGGTAGAAGGTTAAGGGCAAGAGAGGGAGAAAAAGACAGGGACAAACTCATCCTTTTATAATTAAACCTACTCCCAAGATAACAGCCTTAGTCCATTCATGAAGGCTCCACCCTCATGGCCTAATCACCTCTTAAAGGTCCCACCTCTTAACCTTGTTACATTAGGGATTTAGTTTCCAACACATGCTTTGGGGACAAAGTCAAAATATCCACTTTGCTTGTATTCAGAGTTGAACTAAGAACCTAACCAGTGTCTTAAAACAAGAAGAAGGAGAAGAAAGAGGACAGGAAGGAGAGGAAGGGGGAGAGGGGAGAAGAAAGAGAAAGAAAGAAAGAAAGAAAGAAAGAAAGAAAGAAAGAAAGAAAGAAAGAAAGAAAGAAAGAAAGAAAGAAAGAAAGAAAGGCCAAGCATACAGATTGAAAAAGAAGACTTGGCGGGGTGCTGTGACTCACGCCTGTAATCCTAGAGTTTTGGGAGGCCAAGGCAGGTGGATAGCTTGAGCCCAGGAGTTCGAGACCAGCCTGGGCACCACGGCAAAACCTTATCTCTACAAAAATAAAATTTAAAAAATTAGCTGGGTGTGGTGGCACATGTCTGTGGTCCCAGCTGCAGTGAGCCAAGATCATGCCATTGCACTCTAGCCTGAATGACAGAATGAGATCCTGTCTCAAAAAAAAAAAAAAAAAAAAAAAAAAAAAAGAAGAAAGAAAGAAAGAGAAATAAAGAAAGGAAAGAAAGAAAAAGAAAAACAAGACTTAAACTATCTTTATTGGCAAATAGAGAGAATCCTAAATAATCCTTTGAAAGTACAAGAGCTAATGAATAAAGTTAGCAAGGTTGCAGGATACATGATCAATAGAAAAACCAATTGTATTTCCATACAAAACAATTTAAAATAAAATTTTAAAATTAAAACATTTTAAATTAGAGAACATTTATTTACAACAATATTTTCAAAGCATAAAATCCTTAGGGATAAATGTAATGCAGTATGTGCACACCTCTATACTGAAAACTACAAAATATTCCCGAGAGAAATTTTAAAAGACTTAAGTGAATGGCATGGTATACCATGCTCATTATTTGAAAGGCTAAATGTTGTTAAAATATTAATTCTCCTCCAATTGATCTATAGAATCAATTTAATCCCAATCAAAATCCCAGAATGCTTTTTTGCATAAATTAGTAAGCTGAATTTAAAATATATATGGAAATGCAAAGAACCTTAAATAGCCAAAACAATTTTATAAGAGAAGATAAACTTTGGAAGGCAGATACTACCTTATTTAAAAACTTATTAAAAGCTATGATAATCAAAACAGTGTGGTATTAGGGAAAGACAGACATATGGATTCATGGAATAGAACAGAGAGTACAGAAATAGACCCAGATGTATATGGCAAGGTGATATTTTACCAAAGTGCCAAATAAATCTAATGAAGAAAGACATTCTTTTAAACATGTGGTGCTGCAAAAACTGGCTACCTATAGATAATAAAATAAACTTAAATCCATAGCTCACATCATACTATAGTACTAACTTGAGATATATTATAAACATAAAAGCTAAAACTATAAAACTTTTAGAAAAAAAAATATATGCTATACATATATATGTATATATGTATATACACACACATATATATGTGTATGACTTCTATTATATATAGTTATAGGTGAACAATTTTTATACTTCAAGAATAAAAAGACTTTACAGTTATGCTTTATAATTCTTATGATATTTTTTAGTTGACAAAGTACTTTTCTACCAATGTCTTTATGTGGACTTTACAACATTACCCCATGAGATTAAACAGTATTAGGATTATTTTTCTAATCTTACAAATGTAAAAATGAAGCTCAGAAATGTGTGTTTTCCAATAGAACTAGAACTGAGTCCTGAGTCTTTGAGGCACCCAGTTCATCATCATTGCCATCACACTGGCTGGTATGCTTCACTTAGGTTGTTCTCTGATATGCCTCTTCTTATGGACTGACTCCTCAGGCTTACCTCTTAATTAGAACAGCCCTAGCACAATACTAAACCCCTTTCCTTGCCAAACTCTAGCTCTGAACGTCTTGTCTTTCCAATTCTAGATTACAGTATTAAACTGTGATTGAGCCTGAATGATCCCATATAGTCCTTCCCAGGTAAGAAATTCATTAGATGATGGTTTCTTAATCATAGCTCAGCTGTCTCCTTGGGTTATTTATGTGATTCTGGGCATGTCACAAAAAGAATGTTGTTGAAAGGCAAAGTAATAAGTATGCATCAATCCTGTATCCTTTCTTATAAATAAATTTCAAGAGGCTCCACCTTCTGGAAGGAAGCAGCACTTTGCTACAGAGGCAAACACATCCCTTGGCATTTTATGAATCCCTTCTGAAGGGAATGGAGAGACAGCTCATCTTAGTGACAGATCTGTCACAGGTAGTAAGAGGGCAACAGGGAGTTGGACCGTTGCCTATTACTGTTATTATTATTGCTGTTGTCATTATTATGATCATGTTACACATTCACTTAATGGTAACAACAGGGCCTGGCCCCAAAAGAAGACTCAATAAAAGATGTAAACTCTGCCCAGAGGCCTCATTTTTAAGTCAGATATTTTTCCGGTAATACATTGTCACAGCCCTCTGGTGCCTGTTTTGGGTATCTGTCTGTGTGCTCTGCCTAGCCTGGCCAGAGAAATGTCAATAAACTGTGCACACAGAGGAATTTTCTCTCTCATGTATGCTTTACTTTTGATAAGCTGAGGCCTATTCTCAAGATAACATGACAGATTTATTGACATAATCATGCATATACTTCCATCTTCTCAAATAGGTCTTGGAGAACCTAATAAAATGCCTGGGGTTGAAAGTGACCTCAGAGATCCAACTACATAGTGGTCCAATTCTGCCCTTCAGTCGCCATCCTGCTTATGCTTGAATGCCCCTAATGTTGGAAAACACAGCGCCTCCTGAAACAGTCCATTCCATTCTTAGATAACTCCGATAGAAAGTTTCTTCTTTTTGTTAGTTCTTAAGTATCTGCTGAGTCACCTCCCTTTTCTTTTCAGAGAGTGGCATTCTCTAATCTGTACAGGAAAAC
This sequence comes from Chlorocebus sabaeus, assembly GCF_047675955.1. NCBI lineage: Eukaryota > Metazoa > Chordata > Mammalia > Primates > Cercopithecidae > Chlorocebus > Chlorocebus sabaeus. Next base: position 82,547,666 of record NC_132918.1, read on the forward strand.
AGGTTTTTCCTATCTTTGCCCATGACTCTGCCCTCACTGAAGTTCTCTCTAGAGAGAACACTGGGGAGTTCTCCTATTGCTCTGGTTTCTCTATGGCTGCCCTGAAAATCCTCTGGGCATCACCTGGAGCTCATGCTCCAAGAAAGGGACTGTTGCTTAATAAGCCTCCCTAAAATGTAGTGGCTTAAAACAATGATCCATTATTTGTTATAATCTGAAGTGTTGGTTGAGGAGTCTGCTCTATTGGTTTCACCTGGGATCCCTGCTGGGGCTACATTCAGTTGGAAAGCTTGGCTAGGCTAGAAGAGGCAACATGGCCTGACTGGCAGGTATTGCAGTTGGTGCTGACAGTGACTAGCACTCCTTGGTTCTCCCACAAGTGGCTGCTCATTCTTCCCTAGGCTCAACTGGCATTCTTACATGGTCTCTGGGTGGCTTTCCAAGGTGGCAAACATGGAGCTTACAAGGCCTCTTAAGGCCTAACCTTGAAAATAGCACATTATTTCTGACACATTCTATTGGTTAAAGCCAATCACAAAGCCAGCCCTGCTTTAGGGTGGAGAAATCGACTCCATGTCTTAATGGAGTGTGGCATATTTTTCGGTCTACCAATGCCCTGTCTGCTAGAACACACGGAAGACTGAAAGTACGAGTGGAGCACAAGGGCTTCCTCCTCTTTTTTCACTCTGTTTCTTCATTTTCTTAACACTAGTCTCTCTGGGTATATGGTGTCATGCAAATTTCTTTTCTAAGGAGTTTCAATTATTTCGAAAGAGAATTATTACACAAAAAGGAAGAGAGCATAGTTGTAGTAAATGTAAACATTGCTTTGAATCTCAAAAATGAAGGAACTTAAAGCCTGTGAGTGGCCATTTTACCAAATCTCAGTCTGGATCTTCGGTCCTCAGGTTCAATAATTCCTGCCCCTTTCATACCAAGGGCCTCAATGTTCAATGGTCTCTATCCAAATTTCCACTCCCTCCACTTTCTTCTAGGAAACCTTACCTCTTTACAAAGGATGAGATTCCCCTTACTCAGATTCTTCATCTTTTCCAGATATAAAAAGGGTTTAAGATTGAAGCATGTGATCTTAGCACCCCAAGCCTTCACTGATGTTGGTCATCAGCCAAATTTCAGACAGGCAGGCACAGAATTCCTGGGGCAAAGTGAACAGAGTGTCCCATATTAGAGTTTTGTATTTGATGGCACCTTGTGAAAGCTGAGGCTGTCAGTTATTCTTTCCAGGAACCTATTAAAATAAGATCAGCTCCTAAGAACAAACAACAGTTGTGTGTGTGTATGTGTGTGTGTTTGTGTGCATCTGTGTATGTGTGTGCATGTACATGGGTGCACATGTGTGAATAGGTTTAGGAGTGGGTTTTGAGGACAGTTCAGGTAGAGTGGGTTTTTATCAATTGAGCATGGAGTCAATTTGTTAGTTGAAAATGAAGTCAGTGAAGCCCCCACTATTGAGTAAGAAGTATCTGGCTTCTTTTCTACTCAGCTTTGATCTCTGCTGGAATCATAAAAGTCTCATGCTGCAGACTGGATTCAGTGGTTTCCAACCCCAACCACACATATACATACACAGACACACACATCTCTGAAGGGACGTGCTGACTCTTTTTACTATGTCTTAGAGGAAATCTACCTTCTTATAATCTCCACCCACCTACAATAATTTTCTGCTGCAGACACACAGATAAGGTCTAATTCATCTTTTTATGAGAGGCTTTTGTGTATTTCAAGATAATTACCACCAGACACAGTGGCTTATACTGGTAATTCCATCAATTCAGAAGGCCGAGGCAGGAGAATCACTTGAGGTCAGGAGATTGAGACCAACCTGGTGACATAGTGAGAGCCATCTCTAAAAAACAAACAAAAAACTAAAATAAAAGTTAGTGGGGTGTGGTAATGCATGCCTGTAGTTTCAGCTACTTGGGAAGCTGAGGCAGGAGGATAGCTCCTTGAGCCCAGGAATTCAAGGCTGCAGTGAACTATGAGTGTGCTGCTGCAACTGCAATCTAGCTTAAGCAACAGAGTGAGACCTCACCTCTAAAAATTAAAAAGAAAAATATAATTACTTCAAAATATAAAAATTAAAAAGAAAAATATAATTACTTCAAAAATATAATGTACTTCATAAGTTTTCTACTGTCATAGCTAAACATTGAGGCTGGCTGAATACAATATTACCTGACAAATGCCATGCGATTGATGCAAAAAAGATAAGAAAATATATTCATGTTCATACCTATTATTTTTATGCTAGATATTTCAGTAGTGCATCTAGCAGAAATTCAAATTGTTAAATATAGGATATAGATAATGGGTGGAATATGGAACATGGAATATTAAGTCATCAATTCTGTTCTATTTCTTTTTGTTTGTGTGTCCAGCACGGTCAAAAAAGACAAAAAGGAAAAGATTGTGAAAGTAGATTGTCTTAATCCATTTTATGCTGCTATGATAGAATACCACAAAGTAGGTAATTTAAAAAGAAAATAAATGTATTTCTCACAGCTCTGGAGGTTGGGAAGTCCAAGAGAATGGCACCAGCATCTGGTGAGGGTCATCCCATCGCAGAAGGACGGAAAATAGAAGCAAGTGTGAGAGACAAAGAAAGCACACTTTTATAACAAAGCCATTCCTTCAATATCTAACCCACCCCTGAGATGACAGCAGTAATCTATTTATGAGGGTGGAATGTTCATGACCTAATCACCTCCTTCCTACTTCCCAATAGTGTTATGCTGGCGATTAAATTTCAGCATGAGTTTTGGAGGGTACATTCAAACTACAAGACAGATTTCATGTTCAATCTAATAATTCTCTTCCATAACTGGACAAGTCCTATAAATCAGGTTAGTAAGTATTTAATAACATTCAATAATATTTATTAAACACCTACTATACATCAGTCACTGTGCACCTGGCACCCAGAAGACCCTGTTGGGTGAATATTAGATATCACTTAATTCATACAACTCTGTGAGGTAGAAGTTATCCCAATTTTCAAGACAAAGAAATTGGAATTTGGGTAGGTTAAGTGAGTAGGCCAAATCTTTTACTTTTCATAAGTATAAAGCTACCCCAGAATTTTTGTCTCCAAACTCAGTACTTCTTTTTACTCTACTCAGTGCATGCCTGTTCTGTGCGTCGGGTGGTGTTTTGTTTGTTTGTTTGTTTTTCTTTTTTTTGCCTTTGTATTTTACCCTCTACATGGGAAGAGGAGAATTCAGAGAGGAGGGGAATATTGAGCTGGTCCTGGAAAAACAGTGGACAGAGGAGGCATAGGAGGGGACAACAATACAGGGAGATTTAAGAGCCAAGATATGAAGAGATAAATTTTCTGGGATGCTCAGTGAATATTGAGTAGAGTGGTCTAGTTTGATGGGGAAAGACCCATATTGGGCATGAAAAAAGGCTGGTTTGGAACTCTGTGTTAGTTTGGCTATAGACCCTGATAGAGTGTGACTAAGAAGAGCCTTGAACAACAAATTAAGAAGCCTTGCTCCTATGGTTGGTCAATTGATTGACCACATTTCCAGAGGTCTAGATATGCCTGCATCAAGGAAAATTCCTTTTTCATTGCCGTTGATGTTAAGCGTGTTCTGGGCTGGCCTTTTCTCACCATTGGAAAGGTAAACAACTATAGGATTTAGATTTAAGTTTAACAATAGGAAGCAAAGTAGCTCCTTTGACCTGTGTACTTACCAGTAGAATGGGGAAAAACGTAACAATTCTTTACATGGCATCTGGCATATATTTTTGGGGGGAGTTCCTAGAAATATTTAGCAACAGAATTCAAAGGGTCTGGATCCAGCCATTTAAGTCTTAAACTTTTCTTCCTCCCAACTCCATCAAGAGGGAGTCAATGAATACTTTTAGCAGAGTTGTCACTTGGTGAAAAGTAGTATGATAGGACCACCAATCTGGGGCAGATGCCCTAGCATGGCTTAGAGTAGAGAGCCAGGAAACAGGAGGACCAGGTAAGAGACAAGCCAGTGGTGGAAGCGTTGTCAGGAAATCTAATACATTTGTCCATGTATTTATTTATTCACTCATTCATTTATTCATTTATTTATTTACTCAACGATTATGTAGGAAGAACCTATTGTGTGCCAGGCTGCAGGTCAAAGCTCTGGAAATCAGAGGTGAACAAACCAGACATAATTCCTTCCCTCAAATTATGTACAGTCTCTCTTCTAAACTTATTATTCTAACATTTTGATGCAGTCTTTGTTTTAGGTTGGTGGGATTTTACAGTATTTGAGATGTTTCAGCAAAGGGAGAGGGTAGTTGGTTATGTAGGGATCTCTCCGACCATGGAGGTAGTTGTTGCACTAAGTAAGAGTCTGACTTAAATTTCTACTAAATATCCCCCAGCATAGGAAGATAAGCATCTAGAATTCGTGTTTATAGAATGTGCATCTGAGCCTGTGATGAGACCTCTACTGGGATTCATCTTAAAAGGAGTCAAGGAATGAAGTGAGAAGATCTTTTTCTTCTTTATTCTCAAGCAAAAACAATGTGGGATAGAGTAGCCATAGGCCAAACCCTCTTAGGAAAGCTGGCCAGGAATGCAAGCACCGTGAAAGTTCTTTCACAAGAGAAGGAGAATTGCCTTCTAGGATTATCCTGATTTCAAACGCAAGGTAGCGTGAGATTGGTTTATTTTTGCTCTGGGCTTGAAAATTTAACGGACTCAGGAGAGAAGTGTTAGGACCAATTTCTGGCCTTGAAAAATTCCCTCTCAGGAGATTGTTAAAAAGGTGCATTTGCAGTAATCAGGTTTTTTTCTTTAGCTTACACCTCCACCTGCATCATTGCATCAATACCTCCTCAAAGCCCCATAAGATTATTTTTGAGAAAATGTAGTGTGTTGCTATGTAACTTCTCTAAGCCTCAGTGTCCTCACCTGTCCAACGGGGTTGATGATATTTTAGCAGCACTAAGTTGTATCACAGAGGTGATAAGCCAAATTAAGTCACTTAGCCAAATACAGTACCTAGTACCAGGCTGTCACCTAATACTTGTCTCATCTAGGAAAGTTAAAATAAATTTTTTAAACGACACACTTTGTGAGAAAAGTTAGGCCAAATGTATATGGAATAAATTATTAGTTATGAACATTTTCCCCAATTTCTAAGTTCCTCAGATTATTTATCCCAAGATTTGTGGGAAGAAGCTCAAATAAGACAGGGTCTAGGAAAACCCATTGCAAGCTATTAAGTATCCTCTGCATATAAGGGACCATCTTAGACCTGAGGGGGCCTGCTTCCTTGCTCTCGGCAAGAGTGTTGGTGCCCCAAGGCCAGCATCAGTGCATGGAAGAGGGCTTATTATCAGCCCTGCGTGCCTGCTAATGATGACCACAAGCAGCCTTGAAGAGGCTTTTCATTGTCACGCCTTGTTTTCTTCCAACTCCAATTTGTACAGCCTGCGGGTTGCTTCACTTCCAGGAGCCAGACCCCAGGGGCTGTTAATAGCCAAGGTCACCAGTGTAAACCTCCGCTCATCCTAGCCAGCATGGCTCTGACTTCCCAAGAGAAGACAAATGACTGATAAACCCTCCCCCGCCCCCTCCGCAAGAGAGGAGAGAGTGACACTTCTCATTAACAGAGGGCTGGTCAGGGAGTAGGATGCTGCTGCCACTCTCATTGCCTCCTGGCACATCATGGCAGGTGGATGACAACTTGTCTCACTGAAGAACTCTGAAACTCTTTCTAGGGGTGCTTTTGGGAGAAGCAGAGGCAAATCCTGCCAGAGCTTTCTGATACCAACTGTATGGTATGTGTCTTCTTCACTATGTACCTAAGGCTGCAGCTTAGTCCTCCACTTGAAATGTAGCCCTAGTGGAGGACCCACCTCTAGGGGGACTCATTCCAGCTTTACTTTCTTCGAATACACGGGCACACACATGTGCACACACACACACCTACACACACACACCTTTTTCCTATTGATTTTTAGGGTAGTGAGTAGTTCTCAAATTTCAGCACGTGTGTGAAAATAACCTGGAAAAGTTATAAACATGCAGTGCCCCACCCCAGACCTACAGGGCCTAGGGAATCTATATTTTAACCTGTTTTCCAGATAATTCTGATATAAATGTTCATTAGATCACATTTTGAGGTATACTACTCTAGGAGTTAAAAAATCAATACAGAACCTATTTTATAGAGTGTTAAAAACTGGAAGAGAATTCAAAGATATCTAGAATAGACTTTCATTCTACAAATGAGACAGTGGATAAAGGCCTAGACTCTAGCTGCCTGCCAGAGTTCAAACCCTGACTCAGCCTCTTACAAGCTGGATGATTTGGGTAAGTTACCCTGTGCTTCAGTTTTCTCATCTATACAACAGAAACAACATAAAATACTACCTACGTCACAAGAGATTTTATGAGGTTTAAATGCATTCATATAGTCAAAGTTTTGGGAAAGTGCTTAGCACATAGTGAACATCCATTAAATTATTTGTATCATTCAGATTCAATCCGAAAAACAGAACCACTTCGAGTAGTGTAGAGTATCAGATATATTACAAGGCTTAGACCAGACATAATTGTGGGAACTCATTATGTTGCTACTTCGGGGGCAGTTTCTGCTTTTGGTGCTGGCCCTAATGTCAGCAGGGCTAGAAACATGGAAGAAAAGATAGACATCAAGTAGAAATATCGAGGACAGACTAGAATCTGCAAGAATTAACTGGAACAATATGTGCTGCTTCTTTAATCTCAGTAACGCTGTTGGCCTAAAAGATAAGCTGCACCCCAGAGTCACACCCGCTCTTGTACCAGCACTCAGAGAAGGTGAAAGAGGGGATCTGGCAGGAGCTGAAGCAGCTGCAGCGTCAACTGTGCTCTAAACCAACCAAGTAAGCCAGCATATCAGTGACCACATGCAAGAGCTTGTAGCTGCCCTCATTAACTTTTAAAGGATAAAGAAAGTAAAATAGCCCTTCTTCACTTTCCCCTTTCAAATCTCGCGTGCCTTGGAACACTAACTTGTGACCAACCTTAACCTGAAATTATATAGACAAGGGAACTCTAAGATTTGTAGTTCCAGCTTAGCTAAGTTGACAAAGTACAAAAACCATCATATTGTCAATTTCTCTTAATACACATCAGGAAACTGAAACAGAGCTGGTGAGTACCTTAGGCAAGGTCACACAGCAAATTTATGGGAGAAGAGAGAAAGGCCTAGGTCTAGGCTACTCAGCTTCTGACATTCAAGCCTCCTGATTGCCACAAAGAACTTAAGAAGGTGTCCCTCTGAATGTTTCTTAAACCTGCGTAGGGAAAGCCCAAGGACACGATGGATCTATTTCAATAATACATTCACGGAGGGCCTGCTAGGTGCCAGTTAGTCTGTCATTAGGCAAGTAGGACTCCCTTCTTTGCTTACAGAGAAGAAAACTGCACTGGTAAGTACAATAAAAGGCCAAAGAGATACATGCCTCAAGGGAGAGACAATGGTAGTGTTTTAGGGTGGAACTTGTTAAAAGATGGGTTATCAGATCATGTCAAGTGACTTTTGCCTAATACTCAAAGGTCATCAGTCTAGATCCTATTTCTCTACCCTCTTATCCCTTGCTACTTTGCCCGAATGAAGTACAGTATATGGGACAATTTACTTTGAAGCCTCTTGCTACTATGATAACATGGATACTGTTGTTTTCTCCAACATCCGTCTGAGTAAATCAGGCTGAGTATAATCTCCTTGTCACAGTGATTGCTTCAAGTTACCCAGACCTGAGCCAGGTACTAGAGTCCATTGGTTGCTGGTATTGAGATGATCACTTAAAAAATTATCTAACTCTTTGAGACCAGCCTGGCCAACATGGTGAAACCCTGTCTCTACTAAAAATACAAAAATTAGCTGGGTGTGGTGGTTCACACCTGTAATTCCAGCTACTCAGGAGTCTGAGGCAGGAGAATCACTTGAACCCAAGAGTCAGAGGTTGCCAGATATTTACTCAATGGTTGGAGGAAGTGCATTTCCTCTTCCACTGGATACTAAAAAGGAATTATAACACTGATTGTGCTATCCGCAGCTGACAAACACAGAAGGAACCAGTTGTAGCATAGAGCCAACATTATGGATGGCAGAATGAAAGAAACATCGAGCCATTGAATCAACCATCTCTGAAGTCTGCTTGAACTCTGGGCTTTCCAGTTAGTTGAGTCATTGTGTTATCCTGTGTTTGAAATAGTTCAAGTTGGACTTTTCCATTACTTGTTATAGAAAACAACTGCATTAATACATGCGCCTTTGAATATGCTGCAGATTGTTTTCTCTGCTTAAATAACACTTCTTACTTTGCCTAAAGTCTTCTACTTTTCTCTCAAGAACTTGTTTAATTGTCTCATCCATCTCAAAGCCTTTGCCGATCTATTTCCAGAGCCTCTATTCCCACTTAGCTTCTGATATTCTTTCAACTCATGTCTATTTTTTCCAGAGGTGCCAAAGACCATCGGGCTTGGTTTTATGTTGTGTTTCTATGGCTTTTGACTTTCGGTCTTTCATTGACTCTGGCTTCACTGCTGCCTTTCTGAATCTTCCCAATTAAGAAAACTTAGAGGAGAATGGCCACACTCAAAGCACCCAGGATTGCCAAGACAGAACCTTAAACAAATGAGAAGGTACTGGAGTCCCTTTGGTTGCTGGTGTTGAGATGATCACTTAAAAAATTGTCTGACTCTTTGAGACCAGCCTGGCCAACATGGTGAAACCCTGTCTCCATTAAAAATACAAAAATTAGCTGGGCATGGTAGCACACAACTATAATCCCAACTACTCGGGAGGCTGAGGCAGGAGAATCCACCTGAACCCGGGAGTCAGAGGTTGCAGTGAGCCAAGATCGTGCCATTGCAATCCAGCCTAGGCAGCAAGAGCAAAACTCGTTCTCAAAAAAAAAAAAAAAAAAAAAAAAAAAATTGTCTAACTCTTTGTATGGAAAGTTTGGAATAATCAGGGACTCCTATCAAGACCTTTAGCCTCCACCATGCAAACATCATATAGGATGAATCACCTTCCGGATCCTCCAACCAGGGTCTTTGTTTGACTTGCACAACTAAAATTAGCAGTTCATTCACAGTCCATAATGGCTGGGGAATTATTTCATACACATGGGACAAAGGAGAGGGATCCAAAGAGGGGCCTCTTCCCTAAGTCTCATTCGTGAGATTCTTCTCATTGAAGAGGCACTCTCAAGCGTCCAATTTGCTGCAATTATAGCAATCAAAAAAGCATTCAGGCTCCTTCCGCACCTGACAAGCCAGCTCATACATTCTCACCAACAGTGGTGGGGTGGATGCTAAGGCAGCTCCCATCCCCCTGATTCCAGCTACAGCCACTAATACCACCCTCATCCCCACACCCAGAGCTAGAGCTGGTTCACAGTCCAAGGGATTCTGTCGTGTCAACATCGATGGTAGACCTGTAGCTGCCCAGATTCACATGGGCTCACTGGTTCTCCAGAAAGAGACTGGTTTGCCTTTAGTATTGGCTTATAAATATCTCTACCCCCATAGCCTGAAAGAGAACTGATGAAAGACAAACTCCTCCATTATGTAAGTTTCTAAGGGCTGATAAATAAGTTCCTGCCATGATAACAGGTGCAGGTGTAGCGCCATGGAGAAGCTGGGGCCTGTCTGATTGCTGCATTGTGCCAGCATTCATGTTACTTGAATGGGTGCTTTGTGAGTACACAGTCTCTGCAGATTGCAGGGACCGGCTGCTGCTGGTGAAAGGGTGGGGGTCTGTTGATTAAAGTCCCATTAACAACACACAAATAACTCTCAGCTTCCTCTTCTCACTTGCCTCTTTGTTCTAGGCCAATGGCTCTCAGGAGAGCTGAAAATGTTATTTAATTATTTCTAACCCCCATACTGCCGCTACTGGGACTCCTTCTGGAATATCCATTCCCAGCAAGGCATCTGTACTCATTCTCATGAGCCACTCCAGGCTTGCCAATAGATGAAAGAAGTCTGCAGCCACTGTAAACAGTCAGGCTGGTGTTGAGTCACTAATGTGGACCACCACCGTGCCACTCCTTCTGCACACTCCAGCTGCCCCACCTCTGACATGCTTCCGTCCACCTTGGAGGCCAGCTGACCACAGCCCTGAGATCATTTCTCGATCTCTCAATTCCCTCTGAGAGTCTTTGGGAAACAACATGCAAATGTTTATTATTGGTAAGTCTGGTCACTGAGCCTTATGGAAAATTCTCCCCCTTTTTCTCAATTTTCTCGTTATGAAGTGGGAATAATGAGAATACCCAGACTGTCTTCAAAGGGTTATCGTGAGTCCCAGGTGAGATGATACCTGCAGAATGCTGAATGCTCAATTAAGGAGGTGCTCAATAAGATCACTACTATTTCATGACTGTTTCTCTCATGTCAATTACTAGCGTATTTTTAAATATCTTTCTCCGTAGTATCTTTCTATCTCCCAATGTGACGATCAGTTCTCCTAGAGCAGTGCACTTCTAGGTCTTCTGATGTGTTCACACGATTTATCAGGCACATGGAACATGGAATGAACACTTGCCTGGCAGCCAGGAGCCTCAAGCTGGAGTCCCAGTACTGCCTGTGATTACCACATTCCTCTGTCTGGCTGTGTTCCATTAGGTGTTCTATTATCTCCTCTGTGCCCTTACTCTCCCTTCCGTTCTTAAATCCCCATACTTCTACCTTGGCCCCACGTATTGAAATCTCACTCCACCTTCCTATTCAAACCAAATTCCCCACCTTCTGGGAATCCCTTCCTCAGTAGCTGCAGACTACACTCTCCTCTCTTTTCCCAGACTCCTCATTCCTTCATGTTAGCACCACAATGCTTAGCAACTAGTGGCTTTTTAAATAAGAAAAATATAGTCTTCTTCATCTCTTTGCACAACTCCCTTCTCTATTGTGTTTTCCACATTTACATAGAACTTTGGGGCAGAAATTGGCCCAGTGGCCAAATCTGGCCCACTTTCTTTCTGTATGGCCTAAAGCTAAGAATGTTTTTGTATTTTGAATAGTCAAAAAAAGATCAAAAGAAGAAAAATGTTTCATGAAGTATAAAAATTGCCTAAAATTTAAATTTTGGCATCTACAAATAAAGCTTTATTGGAACATAGCCACACTCACTTGTGAGGCAAGTGTGCACTGGTTACCAACCTGTCTGAGTCTGGTAAGGCAGAAGATCCTTACACTTAACAAATTACATGAAACGAATTTATTATTTACAGATAAACAGCAAGGGATAACAGAAGTGTAGGATTGATTGTGAGCGTCTCCCCCAAAACTCAGAAACGCTGCCAGGCAAATGAGGTCTCATCTGCATGGGGCCCACTTGCACTGCTGCTGTGGGACCCTGAAAAGCAGACAACCCTGGGTTTTATACCCTTCCCAGGGTATAAAAGGACTCACTAGGCCAATGTGTTGAAGAAGATCCCGTTTGTAGGTGGAAACTAGAACAGAGCCAGGCTGTTCCAGCCAGTCTCTCCTTGTCTCAGGATGTTGCATTCTCAGTGTATTTTACAGTTATTCCAGGGAACAACAGCAAGAAGGGGAGAGAGCTGGGTTGGTCCAAGGCCACCTGGAGAACCGTCCTGCACCAGGTGTCATATATTGTTTATGGCTGCTTTTACACTACAACAGCAGTGTTGAGTAGTTGCAGTAGGGACTGTTTAACCCACAAAGCCTACATTACTTACATCTGGACGTTTGCAGAAAAAGTTTGCTGACCTGTACTTTAATACAGAAAAACCAATTAACATTTGCACGTGCATTTGGTAGTCACTACAGGCCTATGGTAACATCTCCATTTTCAGAAGCTCAGAAGAGTAAGCTGCTTGTTCAAGACCGCACAGCTTCAAGGTGGCAGAGCTGGTAGTTTCTAACTCACTCACCTCACACTCAGACCTGCACTGTTTTTCAAGACAGTCAATATTTCAGGCAACTCTTCTTTCTTGTAATCCGTTTCCTATCACATGCCTCACTTAGCATCTGCAATGAACTCCCTCAAGAAATGGGAGCTTGCATCAGTGTCTCCCTAGTCTCTCTGAAAATTGATGTAATTGTTAGCAAATTAAAGCCATCAATAACTGGTAAACTGCTCTGCTCTTAGCTGGCTGGGCCCACAAGTGCTTTATCTAACCAACCAAAACTTCTTCCTTGGCTGACTGATAAGGTTTAATTAGGAGGAAGTGACATGTTGCTGGTGACCACTGATTTATAATGAACAGCAGTGAGTTTTTTGGAGGGACAGATAGACATGCTGGCCCCCATCCAAGTCTGCCTGCCTGGCCTGTCTCCTAATCTCTTGCCACCCCCCCTCTTTGCCCGAGTTCGTGTGGTGGGTGTTCACTGGTGTCCTTAGTCTCTGCCTTGATGGCCCTTGGTCTTCAGCCATACCTTCCCTGGGACTTCTTTTCCCAGAGCGTTGTGATTTAGGGGAAATTATTTTCCTACACTGAGCTTAGTTTCCTCATCTGTTGAATGAGAATGATGCTTCTAGCTTTCAGCACAGTTGAGATGATCATGTGTGGCAATTTATGTAAAGTGTACCTAGCACAGCTCCTGGCACATCAGCAGGACTCAGTAAATGATATTACAGAATTTTCTATGATACTACTGTATCTTCCTTCTGAGTCTCAGCAAGGGTGGGCACTAAGCCTTATCTTAGGAAGTCATTTCTTCTTTCAGGAGCTTTATGATTGGGCATGACCCTTTCTCTATCCTTGCCATTCAGTGCTCAAGTTCCCTGACACTTCCTCATAGCTCACTAGTCAGGAAAGCCAAGAGTGTTTGTTGATGTGACTCCTGCCCAGGGAGGAAGTGGTGGTTCTGAACCAGAGCTGAGGTCTCTTGATAGGAATGCCAGGCTCCATGGGATGCCCTTTGTGGCCACTGGGGCCACTAACCAGGCCTTTCTCCCTCCCCCAAATCAGGGTTCCCAGGCTTTCATTGGGAGGGCAGTCTGCTGGAGAATTGTCTCTAGCTTGTGATGCTGATCTTTTTCTTCCATTCAGGCCATCTACTGATTGGATGAAGCCCACCAGCATTCTGAAGGATAATCTGCTTTACTCAAAGTTGACCAATTTAAGTGTTAGTCTCATCCAAAAACGCCCTCCAAGGTGACACATAAAATTAATTACCATTATGCATTAGCATGCAGAAGTACTCTCCATGGTCTCTCCCTGACAATTCTTATTTTGTTTGTCTTTCCAAACAACTGTATTTAAGAGGTAAAACAACTGGAGAGCCATATGATGTTTCTTTCTCTGTTCAAGGTGGTCAAATAATACTAATATAACTATTGCCTCATGGGGAGATTAACTATCTTGATTGTATAAAGCATCTTCAGTCTACTGTCTCATTGTTTTGTCATGTAAGGCCAATGATCAACTGATCCGATGCATCCATTTTTCACGCAGGGAATCTGAGACCTGGCTGGGAGAAGAGGCTTGCTTAAAGTTATCCCCACAGTGAATTAGTTGGAAAACCAGGATAGTTGAGTAAATATCCTGGAGCCCAGCCAAGTAATGAAGCCAGAATTCAGGAAGCTGTTTTGAGTAGATCTGGGATTTTTACAATAAAGGGTCTGTGAGGGATATTTGTGAAAAATGTTGACACTTGATGGCTGTCCTGATTCATTCAGCTACCTAGGTTCTCTCTGCCTCTCCTTGACTTGTGTTTTGTCTTTTAAGATGGCAGTCTTGCTATTTTGCCTGGGCTGGTCTTGAACTCCTGGGGTCAAGCAGTTTTCCTGCTTTAGCCTCCTGAGTAGCTGGGGCCACAGGACCACATCGCTGTGCCCAGCTCTCTCCGTATCTGTGACTAGGTTATTTTACAACCCCATAAGATAGAAATGAAGTTATAGAAAACTGATAGGAATACAAATAATTATTGTCCATAGAAGTGCAAATTGGATCTAATGGAATGCAACTGATATTTTTCCTGTAGATAGTGACCACTTTTATATCCTTTTGTAAATTCATTTCAGCATTTCATATTTGACTAAAAATGTGTGACACTCCCAGTTTGCTTTTGAATTCATTATAACATCTACCAATTCCCTCATTAATTAATGAGTTAAATAAAGCCTTTGGCATGTTTTTATTTTGTATTTATAGGAGAGTCATGAGCATATCTTCTTTTAAAAGGTATTCTTCAGTAGGTCTTAGCGTGCACAATACTTACATTTTATTTATTACATTGACTTTTCTCATTCTACACTGTTCCCACACCTCATTCAGAATAAATGTAATCTCCTATGAGCTTCTGAACATCATGAAGAATAACAGCTCATTTTGTAAAGTCCTTTAGTATTTGCAAAGCACCTTCACTTTGTTCACCTCATTTGATTCCTACAATCAGCCTGGGAGAGCACTCAACATTCGCATTTCACAAATGGGGAAGATGAAGGCCAGAGAAAGAATGTGCTGTATAAAACCGAGGTCTTACATATATATATATGTGTGTGTGTATATATATATATATATATGAGGCAGAGTCATGACCTCAGTATAAGTTTCCTGTTTCTAAGACCTATGCTCATCGCCTTCATTAAGTTATGTCATATTTCCGTGCGTGTGAAATACTGTGGGTCTGGATGCAAAGTCGGGAGCAGGAGAGCAACTATTTTAGAAAGAAAAGGCCAAGAATTCGGATGTAATTGAAGTTGTGAGAAGTTGCAGTTCCATCACCAGGATTTTTGTTATTCAGCTCCCTTTTTCATTTTTCCCCTTGAGAATAAAAGCCAGTTTTACATGTTAATGGATTTAATTACTGCATAGAGATCTGAACAGATAGAAAAGTATCAGGCAGTGATGACGCAGTGATGGTCTATTGAGCAGCATTTGAATTAATTTGGAGTTTTCAATGCTGTGATTAGTGTGGTTATTAGTGTTAATACTTGGAGTTCATGTTAACAGGGTGTTACTGTGAATTGGAAGCACTAAAACAGGCCTGATTTCCTAGTATTTGTTTGTTTATTTATTAATCAGTCCATTCATAATTGGTACGGTACTGACATATAAAACGCCCCCTGCATTCAACTTCTCAGCTTGACTTAATAAAGGATAATATTGAGTCTCATTTACCCCGGTGCTAATAGGTTGTCCTTATCTATTCTGGTGCCTTCCCTACTGTGGACATTCTCTCCTTTGTCCTCAGACCACCACTGAGAGACAGATAAAGCCTCAGAGCGTGAAGAAACAGCCTGAACTGTAGCTTAGGATAACAGTTCTTTGTTCACTTGAACTCTGTGTGATGCTGCAAAAAACATGCCTCCTTTCTGGACTTCAGTTTTCTGCTGAAAGGAAAACTGCGCTTCAGTTTTCAGCTCGGAGGAAATACAGGGATCATCTAATCTAAACCTCTATACAATAAGAGGTTTTGCATTTCCTTTCAGCTCTGTGGTTCAGGGAGCAAATCAAAATGGAGCAACGACTGGAGAGTCATCAAACTCCAGAGTTGTGACTAAAAGATTATCTACCCTAGGACATTAATTCTACAATAGAGGACAGTGAGAAACAAAAGAGGTTAGTGATGTCCAAGGTCAGATAGCAGGTTAAGGTCAGAGCCTGAACCTGATTCAGACATTTTAATTCCTAATCTGGTGCTATTCGCTTCTTTTCATTTAGTTGTCATGTGGTTTTAAAATAGAGTGAATAATATATCAAACTATTTGAATTCCATAAAACTTATACCTCGTTAGTATAAAATGTTAACTTTTGGACATATTTACTCTGCCATCCCCCTCTTAATATGACATTAAATTCTAGCAGAATTCCAAACCCTCAAGTGGCCATCCTAATAAGTAACTGTCATCCTGAGATTGGTGTGTAGTGTTCTTATGTGATTATTGTTGTTAATATTTTTATTAAATATGAAATATTCATTTTCCATTTAATTCATTGAATGCTATTCTTTATTTTTTCCTCTACTGGTTGGAATTATACCTTGTATCTCTTTTCTTTTAGGTGTTACCCTTAAATTGTTAATATGCCTACTTAACATTAAAAATGATCTTCATTTAATCAAAATCTTTCTCACACCAGTGTGTAAAACCACCAATAATCCAATAACCCTCATCCTAAATTCCATGTATTTGGAATTGTCAACAGTTTAATTCTACCCCTTTTAGGCATCCCAATCAGTCATTGTTATTTTTTAATACATTGTGCTTATTTGGATTTAGACGCATATTATTTATACATTTTCTTATCTTTTTTCTTGCATATATTTCTCTAACACATTGAAGATAATATTCTATTGTCTTCAGGTTTCTAGGTTTGCTACTAAGAAGTCTGTTGTTTGTCCAGTTTGTTTCGTTGTGTATAATTCCTCTTTTCTCTCTGGTAAATTTTAAGATCTTTTCCTTGTTTTGTTCTGTATTTTCGTTTCAAAGTATCTAGGTGTTACTGGTGGAGGGTGTCCGGGTTCTTGGCCTTTTAAACAAAGAATTAGACAAAATGCACAGACAAAGCAAGGAAAGAATGAAGCAACAAAAGCGGAGATTTATTGAAAATGAAAGCAGACTCCACAGGGTGGGAGCAGGCCTGAGCAAGCAGTTCAAAGGTCTGGTTACAGAATTTTCTGGGGTTTAAATACCCTCTAGAGACTTTCATTGGTTACTTGGTATTTGTCCTATGTAAATGAAGAGGCTGAAGTGAAGTTACAAAGTTATTTACTTGGTATACACTCTATGTAAATGAAGAGGATATTTCCTGTCATAGCTGAAGTGTTTCTGTTTGATTTAGGTCTAGGAAGTCCTTAGGTTCCTTGCCTCCAGGCTCTATTCTCCCACCTCATAGGTATAAATTCATTTTTCTTTTTGCTGCTCTGAATGTATTTTAAGTCTCCAATCTAAAGTTTCATACCTCTCTGCAACTATAAAAAATTATCAGCCGTTTCTTTAAACTCCTACTAAAAGAATGTTGTCTGCATTCTAATATCCAAAATCTGTCTTCTGTGCGCTAATTCTCTCTATAACTGTGTTTAGTCTCCTCTCTAAACTGTCTGGCAAATTTTTGGTTTCAATAATTTTATTTTTTTGTTTCTGTATGTACTATTTGGCTCTTTCTCAAATCTGCCTATTCTGTTTTCATGAAGTATTATTTTTTCTTACTATTTTATTGTTAATTTCACACCTTTATTTTAAACATTTATTTTGTAGTCTGAGTTAGATGTCTTTCTCTCAAGCTCTTAGCATGCAAACTCTCATTTTTTGTATCTGTTTACTCTCATTTTTTTCATGTACATTCTATAATTTTTGAGTGTGAGCACATTTTCAATGATAATATGGAGATGGGTAGAAATTAGATGTGGTCTGGGTTGTGAAAGTGTCCCTGCAGAAAAGCATTGCAGTTGCTTTTGGTAGATGCCCCCAGAAATATCATGACCCCAGGAACATTTTTTATGTAAATACTAAGGTATAGGAATTACCACAGTGAATAGGTGGTACAGTTTTTTTTTTTTTTTTTTTTTTTTTTACCCTAAGCTCCTTCATAGAATGGATGTGTGAAAGGATTCTCTTTTTCACTGCACTCCAGCCCGGGCGACAGAGCAAGACTCCGTCTCAAAAAAAAAAAAAAAAAAAAAAAAAAAAGAAAGGATTCTCTTTTTATCAACACAGAATCTCAATGAAGACATTATATGCTTCTTTATAATATTCCTGGGTGGGGTGGTATACTGAATAATGGTTGCCAAAGATATTCAGATCCTAATCCCTGGCATTTGTGAATGTTACTTTTTATGGCAAAAAGAGACTTTGCGAATATGTTTAAATTAAGGACCGTGAGATAGGGATCCTGGATTATCCTAAATGCAATCACAACTGTCCTTATAAACAGGGAGGCAGAGAGAAATTTGACCACGAAGAGGAGAATGTGATTTGAAGATGGAAGCAGATATTGAAATGACACATTTTGAAAACAGAAGGGGCCGTGAGACAAAGTACGCAAGAAAGGCACGTCTAGAGATTGGAAGAGGCAAGGAAACACAATGTCTTCCAGAGTCTCCCAAGAGAACACAGTTCTGCCAATCCCTTGATTTTAGACTTCTGGCCTCCAGAAATGTAAAAGAATTAATGTATTGTTTCAAGACACAACGTCTGTGGTAATTTGTTACAGCAGTAATAGGAACAGCTTGACTTAATAAAACAAAGTCTTTCTAGCTCCCTTTGACTGAGAGTGCAGTGTTTCAAAAGTCTCTGCATGGAAACTTGACTGGATTTTCCATGAAGGCTAAGTTTGAGGATGTGGTCACTTCTACCAAGTCAAGCTGGGAAGATATCGGATGACAACATACCACAAAGAAAAAAAAAGAAAAGAAAAAAAAATCAGTGGTAAAAAAATCAGACTTGAGAGGGAAATAAAAATCCCTGATAAAATATGATTCCATGATTCTGATCCTTTTTTATTAGCCAAATCAATGATCTCAGATAATATATCACAGTTGTCAGGGAAGTGGGGATAGAAGATGGTGTTTGTATTCCATATGTTTTATAAATGTTCACATGAACAGAGAAAAGCAACTTGGGTAAATTAGTTTCAATTTTCTCATGTGTAATGGAACTAATAATAGTGCTTCTCTCACATAATCATGGTGAGGTACCAATTTGATGGTGCATATAAAGTGCCTGGAATATATATGCCTTTGCCTTGCATAGGCTAAGGATCTTTGAGGGACTTGATCCAGTATTTTTGTCCAAGAATTATGGGAAGAGAATGGAGTGACCCGAAAGGATTTATAAGAAGTTTTCTCAACTAAAAAAAGAAATACAAATGAAGTTTTGGAATTCATCACCAAAGCTTTGGAAAACAGAAAGTTCTGTTAATTTTGGAAGGAGAAGGGGCCAGTTTAAAATGGAAGATGCTAATGTGATTGCTATGTTGTTCATTCAACAAAAATGTGCCTGCAGGGTGGTTAACTTATGCTAAGTGCTGCAAGGGAAGCAGACGTCAACAGCAACCACACTCTTCTCGTTTAGAACATTCAAATGAACTGTTGTAGCAGTTCACAATGTTGCAAGTGAATTTCATCAGCATCCTCTGAGATGGAGAATCCAGAAACTACTTATCAGCATTTCATGGATGAAGAAACTGACCTTCAGTTTTAACAGGGTCAAAACTGGCTCTCTACCACCTCTCCTAATTCAATGCAGTTGACCCCGTATCATAGACAACAGGATGAGATCTCTCATCTCAAAGGGTTTACAATCAAGTAAGGAAAACAAGATGGATAGAAAGAGGGGTGGATACCACAAGGTAAAAAGTGACAATCACAATAGATAAAAGGACAAATGAATAAGGAGCTTCAAGAGATTAGGAAGTCTGTAACAAGGATGAGAGAGGAGTGCCTGGTAAAGCACAGCAGAAAAGCACTGTGGAGGGGCAATGAAACATATGCATTTTAAAGTTCTTTGCCTTAAAAAATAAAAGCTAATGGTCCAATAATAATACAAATGATTTCTTACTAAGTCAGCATGTTCCATCATATTCTTCATTCAACAAACAATTATTGTGCATGCACTTACCATACATGAGGAACTGGTCACACTGAAAAAAAAGTTATGATGTACCATGGCACTACCCTGATTTAGGGAAAAGAGCACTACATTGTGTCACCAGGAGACCTGCCCTCCAGCCCTGACACCGTGAGTAACATAGGATAATGTATTTCCTCTTTACCTTCGTTTCTTCTTCCACACATTAGCAATCTAAAATTCCTTTGCTGCTCTATCATTCTTAACCTGAATGATGAGACATTTATCTACTCTGTTGTCTTCTCTTTCATGACTCTCTTTTTTTCATTGTCTTACATGATTTTCCTTTCCTCCTTTCCTCTTATTTTTTTCTCCTCTTTCTTTCAGGATGGCCCCTCCTCTCGCCTCCCTACTGGTTATTCTGCTTCTCACGTTCAGTGTCTGCATCTTTTCTTCTTCATTACCTAAGTACATGTAAATTGGTCATGTTGCTGATGCGGAAGCAATCTTTAAAATTGGTTAAAATATGCCAACGTCAAATATGACGAATTCTTCCACTTTTGGACTCCTCATGATTTTAATCAACCAAAATCAGTCAGTTGAGAAATGACAACATGAGGTCCAAATTCCCTTAGCATCAATTTTTTTCTTGTTTTGTCCTTTGATGATGATGGTAAGTGTGTGTGTCTGTGTGTGTGTGCATTGTGTTCACTAGAGTTGGTTCAGGCATTATTTAACCCATCAAGTAACAGTGAGCCCTTGCTATGTTCCAGGCACTGACCGAATAGCTGGGGATGGGGAAGATTAAAAAAAAAAAAAAGAAAAGAAAACAAAACAACAACAGCATCTCAAGTCTGCAGTCAGAATGAGACTTGGGGATGTGGTGGATGTGAACATACGTACATGGTTAGGAATAAAGAAAGAAGCTTTGGATGCATAATGAGGATATTTTGGCCCGTGACGCAGGAATGCCTGGCTCTTGTCTTCAGCACAGGTTACTTGGATGTTGCTGAACACACAGTAAATTGCAGCAGCATGGGAAGAAAATTGCCACTTTGCCACTGAGGCTGGGGTCTGATAATCCATGATAAGGGGCTATCTTGTCAAACCTGATTCAGAGAATGTAATTGAGGCCTATTGACTGCCTTCCTAAGCACCAAATCTGGGACTAATACATTTAGAAATACCCATGGAGAGAGAAAGAGAATTAGGCCCCAGAGGGACCTTAAGCTCATTTAATAAGTTAAGCTGAAGACCAACAAAGCTGGCCAATCTGGCCTGGAGCCAGACATTTCCTGGACTTCGGGCAAAAAAGCAAGAGAGAACACAGCATATGGCTGTAGCTTGGACTAGGTAGAATAAGCCAGGCCGCAAGGAAACTGGGCTTACTTGGTGTCCCTGGTGAAGGTACAGGGAGGCAGAGGCTTCCAAGTCATTTATATTTTCTGAAAGGGTCCATTTCTCTCCCAGGCATGCAAAGCCAGAGGTCCCTTTCCAATTCTGTGCAACAGATTTTTTTTACGAATAGATATAGCAACTCAGGGCGCACCAGTAAATGCTCAAGAATCCAGCCCCTGGTGGGCTGGCTGAGAAGTCCTCTGACACAGTGGCACTGGCTCAGTGGCTGGCTTTCTACTGTAATTCGTCAATTTTCTTCTTTTTGGAAGTGGAAGTAGCTGGAGAGGAAATGCTCCCTATCATCCTCCATTAAGACAGGAGGAGTTACTGGTCTGATGCAGCCTGACTGAGTTTATTTATTTTATTTTATAAATATTTTTTGAGACAGAGTTTCACTCTTGTTGTCCAGGCTAGAGTGTAATGGTGTGATCTCAACTCACTGCAACCTCCGCTTCCCGGCTTCAAGTGGTTCTCCCGCCTCAGCCTCCCATTGGTCAGGCTGGTCTCGAACTCCCAACCTCAGGTGATCTGCCCGCCTCCGCCTCCCAAAGCTGACAGAGTTTATGAGAGGAGCAAGAACATTCTTTCCTCCAACAGAGACCTGGATACAAGACTTTGCTAATGAAGTGCACAGGTTTAGGATGAAGCAGTAGGGTCAACCCTATTTCAGTTTATAAATGAAAGTTTGGGAATGTGGGTAAAGAATTGTATCTGGATAATGTGGTGAATTATATTCTGATTTCTGAGTAAATGCTTACATAAGCAAAATGGCATAACCAAGGTCACGCTGCAGAACCAACGCACAAATGGATCTTCTGGCTCCAACTCCAGGGCTTTTTCCATTTCACCACAGCTGCCAGGGGAGTAGACAGCAGTCTAGGCAAATTGTAGCAGCAGGGGTCACAGCAGGTGGGCAGAGCGTCTGGGAAAAGGCTGCTCATGGCGGATGGGATCCCTGTCCTTAGAGAGAAGACAGGACAGAGGAAAATGGAAAAAGCACAGCAAAGGCCTAAACAGAGAGGGGTGGGGGCAAAACTGGCTTTCCGTGAAGAACCAGAGACATATAGACCAGAAGTGAGGACCGGGTGGGGTATGGCTGCATGCCACAGTAGAAAGCCAGCCAGTGAGCCAGTGCCACTGTGTCAGAGGATGCCTGCAGCCAGCCCACCAGGGGCTGGATTCTTGAGCATTTACTGGTGTGCCCTGAGGTGCTATATCCATTCATATAAAAACATCTGTTGCACAAAATTGAAAAGGGACCTCTGGCTTTGCTTGCCTAGAAGAGAGATGGACCCTTTCAGAAAATATAAATGACTTGGAAGCCTCTGCTTCCCTGTACCTTCAGCAGGTGCTCCACAAGTACGTATCTTGCCTAAACTGCACCAGAGTAGACAATGTCTTACACGCTGCTATGAACAGAGGGGTTATTATAGTCAGAGCATCAGTAAAAGTGAAATTAGGGAGGATCACCCTCCTTAAACATCAATACATTTACCTATCGGAAAGCTCATATGCCTCACGTTCCAGATGCTTACTGTGGCCTTACTGACAGAGATTTGAATATGACCAGGGTTAGAATACTGTGGCTTTGGAGTTAGATTATGGTTTGAAGTCTGGTGTTGCCACTCCATGGTATAAACTTTTACCCCAAGCACTCTTATTTTTTCCCATAAGAAGTTCTTTTAGCTCTCATGGCATCCCCTCTCCTCGACTTGTTACAAAGATTAAAGGTCATAACATGTGAGGTTAGTGCTGTTAGAGAGTCAAGAGAAAAAGGGTCCATCCCCACCTGAGCCTGGGACAGTCAGAGGTGACAGTGCAGAGTAGCTCCACGATTCTATGTAAGTATTTAACTTCTCTGACCATCTGTAAAGCAAAGATAAAAATACCCACTTCAAATTATTTATCTAAGGATAAGATGAAATAATCTTGTGTACATCGCATTTGGACATAGTATGTGCTCAGTTAAAGGTGGCTTTATTCTTGTTGGTGCCATATGTTATCCTCCACAATATAAAACATACTATCTACCATAGAATAGTGATTCCTGAACTCTAATGTACATGAGAATCACCTATGGAGTTTGGTAAAGATATGGATTTTCAGTCTCATCTCACTTCACATGATTTTGAGGGGTGATCCTGAAACATGCACTTTAGTGAGTATTCTCAGGTGATTTTGGTGAAGTCATTCAATGATCAGACTTGGAAAAATATTGCTATAGAATTATATATTAAATAGAAAACCTGGCTTTGGTTCATGGCTGTCAAAACTGTCTAGGTTAGACCTATGTCCTAAAAATGTCCAAATCCCCTTTCTTTCCCTTCTCCCCTGTCTCCAAGCATGACAGAAGCGTCAGTTGTTTAAAATAAGCTGCTACTATTATTAGCATCACCTTTGGATACGTCTTGGCAGAGTAGCTCTCAACCTCGGAAGCATATTAGAATCACTTGGAAAGCTTTCAATCATCCTGACGCCCAGGTCAAACCCCTGACCAATTAAGTAGGGATCCCCAGGTGGACCCAGGCACTGGCGTTTTGGAAGCTTGCCTGGTGATTTCAATGTGCAGCCAAATTGAGAACCACTGCTCTAGATCCACTTTCCCCTAAATCCGTTCAAATATTCTGCCTAATCTGGTTTCCATCCCATGCCTTCTATCTTGGAATTTCTTCTCTTTCAAATTCTTTAGCTGAGTCCACTCAGCAGGTTTCCTGGTTTTGTTTGGATTTTTCCTGATGTCCTGATACCTCTTACCTGTCTCCATTTGGCACTGATGTGCTACTCACCACTCTGTTCAAGCCTGCAGGACACCTGGGATAGCTCCTCCTCGTCTTGGAAAAAGAGGATCACACGTGCCACTGTCTTTCAAACTGTTTTGCCATTTGCTCCTGCCGCAGTGTTTTTCTGACTCTTGCCGACTTATCCTGCCGGAACTCATGCAGAGTTCTCCTCCCTTGCGCAGCCACCTCTGACTATCCCAGGCTCAGGTAGATGGACCCTTTTTCTCTTGATTCTCTAATAGCACTAACCTCATATGTTATGACATTTCATCTGTGTAACAAGTCGAGGGAGAGGGGATGCCACAGCAGCTGTAAGAACTTCTTGTGGGAAAAAATATGAGTGCTTGGGGCAAAATTTCATACCAAGAGGAGTAAAAACCAGTTCAGAAATGCATTTTCAAAATCAAAGAGGGATTGCTAAGCATTCCGGAGAGAAGAAAGGAGGTCATCCACTCTGCAATATGACCTACACTATGATTTTCTCAAAATCCTGAGTGTATTCTATACAATTATTACAAAACAGTTTATAGGAGTAGATTTCTTAGGGCACAGCTAGTGGGTCTGTGTCCAGGGAATTGCAGGGAAAAACAGGTCACCTGAGCACTGGCATAAAGACAAGAATAAGCAGAGGGCTCTCACGGAAGCCTTAGAGAGGGCTTTAGACTATCACAGGTTGTGGAATGTGTGTTAAGGCCAGATTTAACCGTACCTATAATGAGCAGAGAGGCCGCATCCATTATCAGAATTCTTTTTAAGCATTCTCTACGCCCACTGAACTGTGGGTTTTCTGAGAGAAGGGCCTGTCTCCATGCATCCCCGTTTTCTGGGCACAAGTCTTGGCACATAGGATACTCTAAATAAATCTTTGGAGAATGAACGACATAGAAAGAATAGAATATAGGCTTTTTTATTCCCCCCTAAGTTTCAAGGAAGCATGAAGGAGTCCTTATTGTCTGTGGCTCTTTTATGGCTCAGACTAAATTCTCGTTTATTCCCCACTTAGATGCTATTGAACTTGTTTCTCCAAACTCTGTTATTCAAAATTTGATTAATTTGAGCTCAAAATGACATTTCAAAATCCCCTATTCCCAAACACATAGCTCATCAAAAACACCTCCCACTATTTACAATTCCACTTCATTGAAATATGATGATGCCAGGCAGACAGCAATGTGTATTCAGTGGAATTCAATTTTCCTGATCACTGGCTCCATCGATCAGTCTGTTTGCAAAGGGCTGATGCAAGCATTCATCCACTTCGTACAGATGGTGGGTGAGCCACTCTCCCATTATTTCTGCAAGCAGAAAAGGTTGTTAAACTATAATGATGGTATTCTGAAGGATCACTTTATTGTTGTTTTAAGCTTTATTGAGTTTCTATCAAGGGCCAGGAGTTTTCACTATGTGTTCATATTTAATCTTTACAATTGACATTTTGCGGGTGAAGAGTCTGAGACTTAGAGAACTTAGGTGCATTGTCCACAGTTACAGAGCTGGCAATGTGTGGAACCAGAATTCAAACACAGTTCCTGTGATTTCAAAATTGAATACTATCCATTATACTTGGTTCTCCCCTTGGCAGTTGTCTTGGGGCTGAGGCAGGGAAGCGAGAAAGAAGTGACTGAGAAAGCAATAGCAGACAGTCTGAAAAGGAAAAAAAATTACAGTGGCTTATTATTCAACATATTCACCACCTGTCACTCTCTCCTGGGATCCCCACCATGGCTAAATAAGCATTTGTTACTGCAGCCAGAAGGCTACACTTGGCCACAGGCCTGTCTCTTCCCACATGTTGTAAGATCCTTGAGACAGTGCACGCCAAACACAAACACACACACTCAGGGCAGTGGCCAGGCCCAGAGGAGCTGGTAGCATGATGAGCACATGTGGTGTCAGAGGAGAGGTGTCTTGAGGGAAGGAATCTATGTGACTCTTGCAGGCAAGCAGAGTCTTCACCAGAGGTAATGGTTTGGGCATCTGCCTTAGACAGAAGACAGAAAACAGGCCTGGGAGAGACCCATCCAGAATTCCAGTCTACCTGGTAGTGTTGCCAACATGAATCCCCTTGAGGATAAAACCTTTCTAACCCAGGCAGAGCCAGGAAAGTGCTCTGCAGGACCCATCTCAGCCCCACAATTCGGGAAGCATGACTACTGTATCTTCAAAACTTCACTAAATGTTCCTTGTTGTTCATTGTTGTATCAATAGACACCTTCTACTTCATAGCTACCCTCAGTGCATGAAATGCATGGAAAAAAATCTAAAAGAGATTTATATTTTTGATCCATAGGTAAAGTCGGAGAAAAATTGGGAGCATGCTTCTCTTCTCTCTCTCTCTCTCTCTCTCTTTTTTTTTTTTTTGGTGACAAGAGTATCACTCTGTCACCCAGGCTGGAGTACAGTGGTGTGATCTTGGCTCACCACAACCTCCACTTCCCGGATTCAAGTGATTCTCCTGCCTCAGCCTTCTGAGTACCTGGGACTACAGGTGTGTGCCACCACACCCAGATAATTTTTTATTTATTTGTTTATTTTTTATTTTTTAGTAGAGATGGGGTTTTGCCACATTGGCCGGGCTGGTCTCAAACTCCTGACTTCAGATCCGCCTGCCTTGGTCTCCCAAAGTGCTGGGATTACAGGCGTGAGCCACCGTGTCTGGCACTTCTCTCTTTTTAGGCAGTAATTCTAGCTGTTATCAAGAACAAAACTGGTCAATACTTGTCCTCAGTTTCTCTGAAAACTGAATCATGCATCATGACAATTCCCTTCTCTAGTAGGAGAGGCCTTCAAAGTAATCATTTTCTTTATTAGCAAGTGTGAGTGTTTTCACAGACTTCTGGATTTGTTTCCAGGGTCTGGTTAACAAAGATAGGATCTTGTATGGTACTCATAGCAAATCTGAAATAGGTGGGGCTAATACTATCTGTTCTTTCTATTTTGTAGACACTCATGAAACTGAGGCTCGGAGAATGTGCATGACTTACTCAAGCTCACACAGCTAAGTAACAATTATACTCAGATGATATCCGGGTGTTCCGTTGTCCAGTCCAATATCTTGTTGTACATTAAGGCTTGAGTCATGCCAGCATCCCTATGACCGCAGTCACACTTTTATCCAACCTCGAATCCTTAAACCTTAATATTAATTTCTCTTAGAAAAATAAAACATGGTAGATCCAAAATACTGTACTGAATACAATCTGACACCACTCTGAACAGAGAACCTCCAGGAAGCCATTCTGGTGGGTGGCGAAAGGTCACAGGAGGTGCGGTGTTTGAAAAACCAATACAGATTTCAACAATCAGGTTATTAAGCAAAAACTCTTAGATAAGCTTTCTAATCCTATCAAGGGCTTACTCCTATTCCCCACTCAGGTGGCAAAGTTCAATTACATTATAGGTCAAAATAAACCCTTCAGGGGAAAGATTTTATTGTTTTGCTCTCATTCAGGCTAAGTATTTGACTCCTTTTGGACAGCAAGCATCAGCGTTTCAAAAGCGTGTGTGTGTAAGAGAGAGAGAGATAGAGAGAGGATATCTGTACTGTTTTCAAGTCCTGGCTATCATATAGTAAATTTTAAATGTTGTCTTAAACTTGGTTAATCGCTCTGATTGATATTTTGTGTTCCAGTTGTCAAAAAAAAAAAAAAAAAGGAAAAAGGAAAAAACAAAGAAAAGGGGAGCAAAAATAGAAATATTTGAAAAAAGAGGGGCATATGAACATGATACATGTATTATCTTTACAATGTTTATAATACAGTTTATAAAGCAATTTTACCCACATACATTGCTACTTTATTCCTCAACACTACTCCATGTACAAGGTAGGCAGGGTAAGTACACATATCAGCATTTTAAAAAAAATAAACAGAAAGGCAGACTCAGATCTAGAGTCCTGTTTGGGAGCCTCTAGATCATGTCATTTTTACATGAATATTAGCCTTCCCTTACGTAGTGTTTGCCAGTATAAGACACCACTAAAACTGCTTTATGTTGACTCACATAATATCTAGCTATACCTACTCTGATTCAAAATGCAATTGAACTTTATCAGTTTTATACAAACCATGTATTTAGTTTTATACAAACTGAAATATTCCATGGTGGGGAAGGAGTGTTAATTTAGGGGGGAAAAAAGTGAACCATTGGCTATGGCTATATAATATAATACAATTTTCAATGATCGTGCTGCATTTGCACAACACTAACCATTTTAAAAAATACTTTCTCACACGCGGTACCTTTCATTCTCACTGGAGCCCCATGAAGTGTCACTTTCCCCATTAGACATGGGGTAGCAGGAGCTGAGGCTTTGTGTTCTGGAACTAAGTCAAATTAGTGATGCATGCCCAGTGGTGCAGGTGGGTGGCAGATCTTGTAGGTGGTAGATGTTGGGAAAAATGGGAAGAGTAAGGACTGTAAAGTGGAGTGGCATAGAGAGAGAACCCTAGTGGGGCAGGTGGCTCAGTCGACAAAGTCCTTAGATGTGAAGTGAAGACTTTGAGTAGCGGTGGGATTCATCCTTTTGCTTTGTGCTTTAGCCTTTAATGACATCCATCTCCCTCACCTTCCAGATTTATGTTCTTTCATCATGAACCCATTATGTGCTCAAGAGACTGTGCACTGCAGATACTGTCCTGGAAGAGCCCTTGTAATTCTGCCTGCACCCACGCTCAGAATCCAATCAAGAAAAGAAGGCCAGTGGGGTGGGAGCTGGGGGACCAGCAGCCATTGACTCCTGTGGCAACCTGATGGGGTGGAAAATTCACAGGGATGCACAGGCTGAAATGTGTGTGTCCACTGAATTCATGGTGACAGCTCTGCTACCTCCATGGCTGGGCACTGGGGTCATCCACCCAATTCAGTCCCTGAGTTGCCGGTGTCTTGGGGCAAGGTGAAGTCACAGAGTGTGGGCCAGGACTTGGGTTTCCAACTATCACTCAGCAAATATACCCAGCCTTATCATTTAATTTTTCACTTTAACAATTACTTACCAAGCACTGAAAATTAGCACCATGTCAAAAGCTGAATACAAGAGTAAACTTTTATTTATTTTGCAAATACTTATGCAACACTTACTACATGCTATACAGTGGTTTAATTGCTTTATTATGAATAAACAACTTAATCTTCAATAATAAGAGGAATATTATTATCCTCATTTCACAAATGAAAAAACTAAGATACAGAAAAGTTTAGAAACTTGTTTGAGATCACATAGCTAGTGACATTTACAGTTGGAATTTGAATCTATGCTGTATAGTTCCAGAGTGGATACTATTAACCACTGCCTTTCAAAATCTCTGCCTTAAGTGTTTCATAGTCCAGAAAGTCAAACAAATAGTCATGGTAGTTTATAATGTTTATTGCAATTGGGATATAGACAAAGTACTGTGAAGAAGCAGAGTTTGAACAGTTGTACTGGCTGCCTGGGTCCCTGAACTTTTCTGATCCTGGTAGCTACTGTTCTTAGTCCCTCACACTCTATTCTCACTAGCCTCCTACTGACTTTGTCCCATATCTGACCCAGAGACCAACTGTATCACTGTAAGGAGGATTTGCGGCTTCCTGTGCCAGCAGTGCAGGACACTTGGCATCAAGACAGTCTGACCGCTCATCCTGTGTAGGTCCATGCTCTCTACATGGGTTCTTCCTGCCCAACTCTTCTCATCAAGCCCCATCTCACATAATTCGTCCAGAAATTTCAGCCTCTGCCTTGGGTCCTGCTCAGGCTCTCTGGAAAGTACACTGATCTCTCTCTGTTTGGGATGAAAAAGGAAGGGATCTGGCTGAAACATCTGAGTCTTCATCTAGGACCAGGGCTTATTGCACTCTTCAGGCTACTTAAGTAGGTGGCTCCTTCCTTCCTCACTGCTTCAAGTGTGTTCCTCCAGTGCTTGGACAGGAAGGCTGGCCTTCTCTGTGGAAGGGGGCCACTTTTCAGTCAATGATAACTGGGCATTTTCCCAGTGGGATGTATAAACAAGCTTTGAGGTCTCAAACTCCTTAGGACTAAAGCTCTGTCTTCTCTCTGCAACCCTTTCTCCAACTGTATATCTGAGGTCTCAAGACTTGCTGACTGATGTCGCCACCATTGCCTGCCCATTTCAGACACCTCCCTTACCACTCTTCTTCCCAAGTCACATGCCAGGACTGCCATCTCTCTCCATACCCTGCACATCCCATGCTCCATTTATCACAACCCTTTCATGTCCTCTGCAACTGTTTCTAGAATATCACCCTGATGTCTCCTCCAGCAACTTCTGCAATTACAAGCAATTAATCGGCCGTCTTCACACTTGGACTGTTTATTTATAACAAATTCTAGCCATTGGCCTCACTTTATTTTTTTTAGGTTTTTGATCTCAAGAAAATCAACCATTTCTGACACTCAAGGCACTGGCATTTTTCTCTTAGCTTTTTCTTCTGCATCCATAAACAGAGGCCTCTATCATGTAATCAAAGGGAGCAAAAAGCAGAGGTTTCATCCTAAGGCATCTGATAAATACATTTAATCTTTATTTTAGTGTTTTTAGATATGCTAGGCACTCTATTATATTTTTATTTTCACTTTCTTATCCATCCTTACAAAATTATTTTAAATTGGTAGTTATTATTTTAATCGCCCAAGGTGATCTTCCTACCCACTGCATAAAGAAAGACCACAGTATTGTAGTAGAGAAAGAGTTTAATAGACACGAGGCATGCCACGCCACATGGGAGATGGAGTTCCTATGCAAATTATCTTGTCATAATCTCCTAGGTTAGGGGATCTTCGAAGGCAGTTTGAAGGAAGGGGTAGGGTTGGCTAGGTGCTTGCTGTTGATTGATTGGAGTGGAGATGAAATCATGGGGGATCAAAACTGTTCTCGTGAAGACTGAATCACTTTTGGGTGGGCCACAGGAGCTGCGTTGGCAGTTCAAGTGGAGTCATGATGTCAGAGTGTTCAAACCAGAGTGACTCCATCTTAAATAGGAGCTGGGTAAAATAAGACTGAGACCTACTGAGCTGCAGTCTTCAGGAGTTTAGGCATTCTAAGTCAGAGGATGAGATAGGAGATCGGCACAAGATACAGTCACAAAGGCCTTCCTCGTAAAAGAGGATGCAGTAAAGGAGTCAGCCAAAACCCTTTAAAACCAAGATGGTGTTGAAAGTGACCATTGGTCCTCATTGCTCACTATATGCTAATTATAATATATTAGCATGCTAAAAGACACTCCCACCAGCACCATGACAGTTTATAAATGCCATGGCAACATCAGGAAGTTACCCTATATAGCCTAAAAAGGACAGGAACCCTCAGTTCCTGGAATTGCCCACTTTTCTACCAGGAAATTCATGAATAATCCACCCCTTGTTTAACATGTAATCAAGAAATAATTAGTATATTCAGTTGAACAGTACATGCCACTGCTCTGCCTATTCCTTTTATTCCTTTACTTTCTTAATAAACTTGCTTTCACTTTACTCTATGGACTCACTCCAAATTCTTTCTTACACGAGGTCTAAGAACCCTCTCTTGGGGTCTGGATTAGGACTCCTTCCCAGTAACAATGGGTATCAGACATGCAAAAACCTGGAACGATATCTCAGTAGTCTAATCTACAATAGTGGTGTTATTTGCGGGAGTAATTGGGGAATTTGTATATTTTATAACCTCTGGAATAATGACTAACAATCTTATGTCAATTATGTCTGCACCTTTAGAGGACTCAGGTTCCTCTCCACCCCACAGCCTGATGGCCTCCCGCTAGCTTTATAAAAGTGGTTGAGTTTTGCAGCAAGGCCTATTATCATTTAAACTGTAGCCTACATTTCCAAAGTTAGCCCAGCCCAATAGCCCAGGAATAATTAAGGGAATGGCAAGAAGGTGGGGGATGATAGTTCATCTTATTGTTGTAATTTTCTAACTGATATAATTTTTGCAAAGGCAGTTTCAGTATCACCATTTTACAAATGAGAAAATGAGGAATAAAGCATTTAAAGGTTTAAAAGTATATTTTAGAGGACCTCAATGGTTAAAAGTCACCTTATTAAAAGGTTAACATCCAAGATGTGTGTGTGTTTGTGTGTGTACATGCATATTTGTATTTAAAAGGCCTGTATGTTTTCATGTTTTTGTTTGTTTTTCTCTCTTAGGACCTTGTCTTTTTTTTTTTTTTGAGCAAAAGTTTATTTTTCTTCTCTGTTGACTGAATTTGGTTTTCACCTGAGTTTTTGACTAAAACAGTTTTGCAACAGAGGCTACTTTTGTGTTTGTAAGCCTTTATTTAAAGGACAACACGTAATGACCCACCAAACACATGCCTACTGTATAGTCAAACCCAGCTCTTTTTCTTTAAATTAAAGAGAAATAATTTAAGGAAGAGTGTAGTTTAGACACTTAGAAATGTCTTTGTTTAAAGAAAAAATTTTTAAGTGCACTGTAAAAACATCACATGGTCTAGCGTCATAATTACTCTCCCTTTTTCAAGACCCAGGATTCAGTATGGGCTCTGCCCACAGCTCAGAGACCCAACTTTTTTTTAATTTTTATTTTTTATTTATTTTTATTTTTTTTTAAAGGCAGTCTCTACCAAAATAAAATTGGTCTCCTTACACAATTCTATGATAAATTTCTATAATGTTATATTTGATTTGGCATTCATCTTTAATCTTCTTCTAGCACCACCAGTCTTTTTTTCTCTGAATCTTGAGATGTACATTTTGCCATCTGATTTTTCATCTATGAGTTATTTCTTTCAATATACAGATTTAGGGCTATTTAGCTGACAACTGCCAGAGTAAGGAAACAGGTTATCAAGAGTTTGCAAGTCTAAGATAGAAAAAAAAAGGAAGTCTTAGAAATCTGTAAGATATACTTCTATTAGCATGCCTAATACATCTGTGTGTTTATGTGCTGTATACACGTTTCACTACTGAAAATATATAAAGAGTTCTAATTAATTGGCTTAAGAAAATAAAAGCACTTGAATTGAATGGTTTATCAGGAAAAAAGAAAAGACTAGTCAAATGTTTTTTAAAGTTTATGTAACTTAAGTAAAATCTTTAATATATAAGCCAGCTTTAAAATTATTGGTAATGTTAGAAATGTCATACGAATTGCTAGCATACATTTTTGTTTGCATTTATTGATCAAATAATTTCATACTTATCCCTTCCAAATACTACAAGGTGTCAAAATTTGGCATAGGGGTAACAAAACTATAATCCCAGCCCCAAACAGAATGATTTTTGCTTATGTAATTTTTAAGAAATAAGACATTGATACAGGTTTAATGAAAATAGCTGCATCTTGAATTTAGTAAGATTACCATAACTTCTAATCCCATGGCTTTAGACAGTCTAGTCCACAGGCAGTAAAGAGGTTTGTTTTGAGAAATGACTATTACCATCTTTGTTTCAAAGCTAAATTGTAAACTAAGTTCCTCCTAAAGTTAGTTTGGCTGACGCCCAGGAATGAACAAGGACAGCTTGGAGGTTAAAAGCAAGACGGAGTCAGCTAGGCTAAATCTTTTTCACTGGCTCAGTTATAATTTTGCAATGGCAGTTTCATAATTTTAAATTATGACTATCATAGTTTTCATAAATAATCTAGGTAAACAATTAAAATAACAATTGGGTAAATGTAATGGGATACTTACAGACTAACTTTTCATAATTTAGAATATAAAGTTATATTAAATTAAATAATAGATATTTCATTATTTGGGTATTTTCCAATAAATATATGTTGTAGGAAAACATTCTTGGTAAAAAAAAGTGTGTCCTTTGTCCTTTAAAAAAAAAGATGAACAAGTTTGTCTAATTCAAAGCTTATTTAAAGGTTATGTATAAAACAAGGTAAAGGAACCAGGAAATAAGAGAGATGTAAAGAAAGTTATAAAAAGGGTTTTTTTCTGTGGTAAGAAAGCTTAAAGAGAAATAATTTTGGCTAGGCGCAGTGGCTCATGCCTGTAATCTCAGCACTTTGGGAGGGTGAGGTGGGCAGATCTCAAGGTCAGGAGATCGAGACCATTCTGGCCAACATGGTGAAACCCTGTTTCTACTAAAATACAAAAAATTAGCAAGGCGTGGTGGCATGCACCTGTAGTCCCAGCTACTTGGGAGGCAGAGGCAGGGGAATTGCTTGAACCTGGGAGGCAGAGGTTGCAGTGAGCTGACATTGTGCCACTGCACTCCAGCCTGGTGACAGAGCAAGACTCCATCTCAAAAAAAGAAAGAGAAATACTTTTATATGAGAAATAATCTTGTATGGTAAATTTAGTCCTAAAATGAAATGACTGGTTGTTTAAGAAATAGGGATGTTCAAGTCCAAGCATGTCCTGAATGGTCTGTGTAAGTCACAGTAAGGATTTACTAAATAAAATTTTAAAAAACCAAAAACTTTTATACGGTCAAGTTGTTTATAATTAAAGGGAAATTATAATGCTCTTTCTAGAGATTGGGCTTGATGCAACAACAACAAAAAAACACTTATACACTAAATTATTGGTTAGAAGGATGAAATTTTCTTAAGAGATTGATTCACTCTTGATAAATTATAAGTGATTTTAATTCTTTTTTTAACCCGAAGTTTAACTTTTATTGCATCTTGCTGTTTCTCTCCCCTTTTAAAAGGTACGTTTTCTTACAGGCCTAAGGGAAATGTTTTCTTCCAACATAATATTCTGTCCACTGTGGAATATATTTTCTTTTGCCTTTTGTAACTTGTGTAATGGATTTTATGTTTTATCAAAATAATTCATATGCCATTATTATTAACTTCAGTTTGCTTAGGAAAAAACTGAAATTTAATTTTTTTAAAAAATTAAGGTTATTACATTCATGTGTCTTCCTGTATGTGCTTTTAAAATCCTTGTGACATTGAGTTACAGGGCTTTGACTTCTGGATCTAAAAAGGCCACCAAGTCCTGCTAAATCTTAAACACTGAAAGCAATTAAGCCCTCATCTTCAGGCCCTGTAATAGATGGCAAACAAAATAAACTGCATTCCTGAGACTCAGGGCCAGAAATTAAATTTATTCAACTCTTCAAGGTCCAGGGACTATTGCAGTAGAGATTATAAGGGCCAGCTTTAAAAGATAAAATCAGTTCAGTTTCTGTATAAATTAATCATTAATGTCAAAGGCACACTGATGCAAGACCAGCATATGGTTCCCTGTGTCAGATTAACACGGTTTTCTTGAGGCATTTAACTGACTCCTTAATAATGGTTATAAAGGTTATAAAAGGCTTATGGAAGTTACATCTTATGGTCAAGATTTAAACGTTATAGATTGTTTATACATTTTGAAAAACAAATTTAATTGGTTTCATACTGTTTTTATTAGGGCTTATTGTTTGGAAAATTAAATCTCCTCTCTAAAAGAATAAAGGTTTTTGCCTGGTTTTGAAATCTTTTAGTTATTTCTTTGGTTAAAAGAATGACTTATTTTACAATTACTTGTGATCCTATTTTGTAATATCAAGTGTTTTAAACCTTTGATATTTGACGAACTTTTCAAATCAAATTACAAATTATGTCTTTTTCTGACTTAATTAATCCTTTAAGATATTAGTTTCCCTAAAGTCCAAAAATGACATAATTTGGCTTATTTAGTACAAAAATTATACAGGAAGCATTGTCAAATATGAAATGGTGTTTGGTTTTCTTTGGGCTATAATTTGTATAAATATATTATTGACATGTGTTCCAAAATTTTGGGAAACTCCTGTAATTCTGATATGACTTAGTGTACTTTATCAGTAATGATGATAATTGTTATGTTAAAATTATTGTCTACCACAGAGGTAACAAATTTCCTTGTCAATTTTGTCTTTGACTATGGATTCCCTAAAACTTTTTGTCACCCTTGGACAATGGTTGTGTTGTTTTGGTCCTCTTTGGAAGGTGGTTTTATAATCATCTATAAAACTGTAACAGGTACACTCAAATACAGGTTTCTGATAACTTTGGAGACTGTGACATCAGAATAAAGGAAAAACTTTCAGGACTCATGCATAGAGAGCTAAAGTGTTCATGAATATCAACCGGAACATGAATTAACTGCATGGACTGACCAATCTTTTTGACTTTTTGCTTAAAATGTTGCTGGTCATTTGTTTTATTTTTCAGAATCTTGAAACTTTTGAGCTATTGACAGCTTTGGCAAGTTAGCATACTCTTATGAACAAAATTTGGAGCATATTTGTTTCTCTCTACCTGATTTCTCCAGAATTTGGAAACTATTTGTCAGTATTCTTAATTTATGGCAATCCAGTTATTTGCACAAGTGCAACAATAATTTGTTTTCATTTGTAACAGGACTCAGTTGGAGAAGTCTGTTATTTTACCAAGGTTTTGACTGGAATGGTGTGTTGTCCTTTAAGGAATCAAACTTGACTCATGGAGCCAATAAAAATCCTTGGGGAAACTAGCCTCATACTTTATACAGTCCCTCTACAGGGTTTCTGACCTGTGGTAAGTAAAGAATGTCACTTTCAGAAAGGCCCAGGAGCCCCAAGTTTATCTTGGAACCTCAAGAGGAGGGTAAATTCACCCAACTCATAAGTATTTGATGGTACAAGTCCATGGTTGGGTTCAGCTTTAAAAAAGTCTTATCTGAGATTTCTTCCATAGAAAAAAGTTCCATCAAAGCCAAATTTTAAAAGCCTGTGTGAAAAATAATTATTCTTACTGCACTTTATACAAATACTCTGATCAAGTATAATAAAGCAAATCAGTCCTACCATGATTTATCTTTAGTAAAAATGGAAAACTGGAGAGAGAAAAATTATGTTTCAAAAACAATTGTACGCTTGTTATTAGATTCTAGTCTTTCCTAATGTTTTTCGATTTTTATTATTTTCTACAGTTTGGGCTAAATTATAATTTTTCCTGGCTACAAGTCTTCAAAATAATATTTAATTTTTTTCTTCTTTCTTTTCTGTTTTCTCCCGTTTTTGTCCTAATTTGAAATCACTGAAAACAAAGCTGTGTTTTCTTAAAACCCTGTGAACTGAAGCCAGACATCTTAAAGTTCAGAAGAAAATAACAGCAACTTATTTACATACATAAGCCACTTTCATATTTGCCTACTAATGTATGGACTTCAGAGTAATGTGACCTACATCAATTTTCCAGGATCTTTCTTTTGTTTGTTTTTGTTTTTCTCCTTTTCTCCCTCTCTTTTCTCCTCATAGGACATGAGGCTTTACAATCTGCTAAAAATGAACTTTCAGGAGCCACCCATCTAGGAATAAACTGTTCTAGTCACAAGATATCAGAAGAAACTTGAGACTAGAAACTAATTTTCTTCTAAAATGCTTTCTCCAAAAGATTTTTTAAAAGAAAAGGGGGGAAATGTGAAAGGAAAATCTTGGGGCCACAAAATTACTAAGCTAATGGGAAAAGTCAAGCTGGGAACTGCTCAGGGCAAATCTGCCTCCCATTGTATTCAAAGTCATCCCTCTGCTCACTGAGATAGATGCATATCTGGTTGTCTCCTTTGGGAAATCTTATCAGACACTCAAAATAATGCAATTATTTGCCTGTTGCCTATCTGTGACATGGAAGCCCCCTCCCTGCTTTGAGTTGTCCTCATCTTTCTGGATGGAACCAATGTATTTCTTCCATATATAATTGATGTCTCATGTCTTCCTAAAATGTGTAAAACCAAGGTGTGCCCTGACCACCTTGGGCACATGTTGTTAGGATTTCCTGAGGCTGTGTTACAAGTGCACATCCTCAACCTTGGCAAAATAAACTTTATAAATTAACTGAGACCTCTCTCAAATTTTGGGGGTTCACAGTCATAGAGCTGATAAGCGATGGAGCTATAACTGCTCAAGGGGTTCTTCCTGCTAACTGCATAAAGAAAGGCCATGACATTATAGTAGAGGAAGAGTTTAATAGGAACAAGGCCAGCCACACCACATGGGAGATGGAGTTCCTACTCCAATCATCTCATCAGAAGCTCGTAGGTTAGGGGATTTTCAAAGGCAGTTTGGGGGAAAGGGTGGGGGTAGCCAGATAACAGGTGCTTGTTGCTGATTGGTTGGGTAGATATAAAATCATATGGAGTCTAAGTTGTCCTTCTGAATTGCTTTGCTTGTGGCACAGGAGGGAATCAGAGTCATGGATTTCAGACAGGCAAAAAAGAAACCTGAAAGATATCTCAAAAGGCCAATCTATAATAGTGGTCTTATTTTCATGAATAATTGAGTAAGTTACATATCTTATAACCTCCAGAATAATGACTGACCATTGTTTATGTCTATGCCTTAGCAGGACTCAGGCCCCTGTCCTCCCCATAGTATGAAGGCCTCCCATTAGCTTTACAAAAGCAGTTGAGTTTTGGGCAAGGCATATTATCATTTACACTGTAGCCTAAATGTCTTCCAAAGTTAGCCCAACAGCCCAGAAATAATTAAGGGAAAGGCAAAGGGTGGGGAGAGTTGGTTAGCTTACTGTTATACCTTTTCTCACTGATATAATTTTTGTGAAGACAGTTTCAGAGCCAGTTCTCAAACCCAGGTCTGTCTGATTCAAGCTGTGTTCTAAACACCAATGTTCTAACCATTTCATTTCTTTCTGAGCCTCAATTTCTTTACTGTAAAATGAGGGAGTGCAACAGATCGTAGAGCACAAGTCTTTTTCAGCTCTGGAAGAATATGAATCCAACAGTGCAGATTGGAGTTTAGGATGGAGCTTGTCTTCCTTGCCTTCTGCTCTTTCTGATTCTCTCTGGAGAGAAAGGAGCTCTGTCTTCAAGTTGGAAGGCCTGTCTTATAAAGGAGTGAGCTAGCTCAGTCTCTGAGCCCTGAAGCAACAGATACCAAATGAAAATTATATTCAGTTCCACAAAAACTTTCTAATACGCAAAAAACTTAGTGTCCTATAGGTATTGTGAGTCTAATACTTTTTAGGAGCAAATAAAGAGTTTAGAACTTGGGAAACTTACCACCAAGTGTAATCTGAAGGCATGCCTGCATCTAACTTAGAGGCTAACTCTGATTTGGAGTTAAGCTGAATTTTTGAGGCTGCTGTCGCCAATGAACCAAAAAATATGTATATATCTTAGAGTGGGAAGGACTTGAGAGATCACATTGCCCATTGCCTTCATTTTACATATGAGTGAACTAAGGCCAAGACAGGGTCAAGAGTTGCATGGTGACCCAGACATAGAAAACTTCCCTGAGCTATTATAGCAACCCTGTGTAACAATGAGAAAAATTTAACTGCACCAAGCTTAATGAGCCATGGGTTTTCTTGAAGTGTATTTCACACAAAAGGAGGAATATCTGAAATCTGAACTGCAATACCACCAGCTTCCCCAAGAAGATTTAAGCAGTCTTTTCTACCACACTCACTGGATACATCTCTGATATGGTTCGGATTTGTTTCCCTGCCCAAATCTCAGTTGAATTATAATCTCCAATGTTGGAGGAGGAGTCTGTTGGGAGGTGATTGGATCATGGGGGTGGTTTTCCTCTATGCTATTCTCATGATAGTGAGTGAGTTCTCATGACATCTGTTTTTTCAAAAGGGTATAGCACCTCCCTCTTGGCTCTCTTCCTCCTGTTCCACCCATGTAAGACG
Organism: Chlorocebus sabaeus; assembly: GCF_047675955.1. NCBI lineage: Eukaryota > Metazoa > Chordata > Mammalia > Primates > Cercopithecidae > Chlorocebus > Chlorocebus sabaeus. The sequence goes on from NC_132918.1 coordinate 82,586,921, forward strand.
TGCCTACTTCCCTTCACCTTCTGCCATGATTCTAAGTTTCCTGAGGCCTCCCCGGCCATGGTTCCTGTACAGCCTCCAGACCCATGAGCCAATTAAACCTCTTTTCATTATAAATTACCCAGTCTCAAGGAGTTATTTATAGCAATGCAAGAACAGACTAATACAATCTCCCAGTTGAGTGCTCTTCAATTCAGACATTATTTCAGATGGCACTATAGTTCTTTGCAATCTCAGCCTATGATGCTGTTATTATCTATACTTTTAAGAATATATTTAACAATGTTAAACTTACTGAAGTTGCTCAGCTCCATCCAATGAAAGAATTGACCAAGATCAAATTAGCATTTCATTAACTATTTTAAATACAATACTAACTTATTGAGCAATGATGACAGGATGTCTCAGAATTGGTAATGCATTGAACTGCCCTTCAAATTCAGATTCTCCCATGCTTATGAGAAAAGTACAAAAGGGAGGTGTGGGCTGAGAAAGCGAAGATACTTCATCTTCATCATAGAAGAGGCGTATCTTAAAAGCAATGAGAATGATTTGTTTGCATGGCAATTTTCAGAGTAGAGTTCCAGAAAAAAGTTGCAAAAGAGTCAGAATCACTCTCTGAAAGCCAGATTAAGGGTAGGCTCTTTTGAGATCCCATGCCAAGGGCCTTGAGAGAAACTGATGGTGGAAGGGACAGAATCAGGCCATAACTCTGGGAGTTTACCTGACTTGCAAGTTGACTGAATGTGGTGGCTGTCAATTCAAACTGCATGGTCTAGATGAATGTTGGAACTCAACTCATATGAGCCGGTAGAGCCAGAATACAAAGTTCCAACCTGACTTGTGGGGCATGAATCAGGAGCACCCAGGCAATGGTGATGTCGACTCAGGTACGTGCAACAACATGGTAGCATAGTCCAGATGAACAGCTTGTTTGAGCAGGACCCCAGGACCATCTGGAAGGAAATGGGGTGGGCAGGAGAAAAAGGATCTAGTAACCCAAGAGGAGAAGAATGTCCAGACCTGGAGTGTGGAGGCCTAGTCACAGTGGCTAGTATGTATAAACATTACAGTCTCAGCAGGAAATTAGGGCATCAAATTGTGTTTATATTGACTGGGCAAGCATAGCTGGAAGCAAGTAAAGATTGTAGTTTGAGTGAGGGAGCATGCTGGAGAAGAGTTCACCTAGGCACAGTGAATAGCATGTCAAAGAAGGTGAATTATTCTAGATCTCTCCTGAAGGATGTGCCAGATCTCTATGATTGACTCAGGAAAGAAGGGGAGCAGGGCCATAATGCCTATACCAGAACAAGTCCAGGAAGGTGGGGACTGGAGCTCATATTTTAAAGGTCTCTGCTCATCTGCAGTTGTATCATCATAGAAGGGCAAGTGGTTAATCTCTGGCAGAGAGAGAATGCAAGTGCCATTCTTCTGACTTGATGTCTCTTTCCTTCATCCTCTATTGGGTGACCTGTTAGAAACTCTGAGACACTCGCCTCTGCCAAAGCAGAAATGGCATCAATCAGGTCAATGTGTTACCGTTGCTAGGTAACATATTTGTGTGTAATAAGGACTTATCCAAGGTCTCAGAAATGTAGTTTCTAAACCCAAGATCCATATATTTTTCAGGATGGTGTAAATTTTGGGCATTGATGCTCAGTTGATAAGGAAGAAAATATATTGGGGAAATGGGCATGAGAATTTTCTGTATCAAGGATTTGTTGTGAATCAATGGTACATTCTTTTCAAATGTTGTTCTGATTTAAAAAGTAGCCATCAAAAACACTTTCACATTTTCTAAAACTTGAATATTTCTAAAGCATATGCAGTTTCATGATGACGACTTATAGAGTATATTTTAATATCCGCACATTACTGATACAAAATAAAGTTTTAGACAATAGAAGTAATTTGTCCACAGTTACATCAGAAGAGTCTGAGCTGGCACTTGCTCTTATGTCTTCAGAGTTCCAGACACTGAGCTTGGCACCATTCCATGCAGTCTCTCCATCCAGTGCTAGATGGAATAGATCTAAGGCTTTTAGGAATATCTACCTTTTGCCATCCCTTAACGGAAGCCTATTCTTGTTTTGGAATCCTGAAAACCCCAAGCCTCACATAAGAGCCATTATTGCTCCTGATTTCTTACTTTCCTACTATGATGAAACCAAAGGACTACTTTCTCTTCTGCTGAAAGATTATCAACCCTCCTTCATTCCCTTTCTGCCTTAGGTCTAAGTAGTACCGTTGTCCTATAGATGTTAGACAGCTGTGGCCTTGCACCCTAAAGGAAGCCAAACTTTCCAGTAAGTCTATTCACTGTAGACTGGAAATTGTGCTGAACAGCTCAGCAGGGAGCAAAGATATTATTATTATTTTCCACTGTTTGATTCACGTAGTATTCATTAGATGATTATAGCTGTTGGGATTTGATGGATGAAGTAGTCTATCTTGTCACTATATTTCTGAGCTGGTCTGTAGCTACTCAGTAATTACCATGCAGCAAAGTGGGGGCATGTTCAAGAATGCTAATGAATTATCAGTTTTCTTTAAGCCTCATTAGATTTCTTGATAGCAAAACCTCCCATTGACAAGATCTCCTCTAATATGATTTTCCAAAGTCCCTTATTGCTTGTCAGACACAAGACTATCTCTGCATGCATGAAGTAGTTTTAAAACCACACTAATTTCCTGCTATTACATTGTCCCAAGTATTTGTTTTTGTTATACTTTTGTATGTGTGCATCTGTGGTGTGTGTGTGTGTGTGTGTTGTGGAAGTGGGAGGGGGTAGACTGAGGCCTCTGGAGAAAGCAAAACAAACACAATACTGAATCATATCATAGAATTGAATTTTCTAGTTGGGGTTTTTTTTTTTTTTTTTTTTTTTTTGATAGAGTTGTGTTCTGTCACTCAGGCTGGAGTGCAGTGGTGCTATCATAGCTCACTGCAACCTCAAACACCTGGGCTAATGCATTTCTTCTGCCTTGACCTCCCAGGTAGCTAGGACTACAGGTGTGCACCACCATGCCCACCTTATTTTTATTTTTATTTGCAAAGATGGGGTCTTGCTCTGTTGCTCAGACTGGTCTCTAACCTCTGGCCTCAAGTCATCCTCCTGCCTCAGCCTCCCAAAGTCTAGTTGGAAATTAGTTTACACGTATCTTGTCTTTCATCCCTAAATCTGCTTTTCTCTGATGTAAATGGGAAAAGGAAAACAATCCACTCAATTCTTTGGCCTCACAGCCTAGGCATCATCCTTGATTCCTCTCTTTCCATTGGCCCTTACATCCAATTCATCAGCAAATATAATTGGATTTTACCTCCAAAAGACATTCTAACTATATCCAATTCTATCTCCCTTACTGTAAGTCTAGGCTCAGCTATCACAATCTCTCTCCTAGTCTACTGCAACCCTCTCATTCCTTGGTTTCTTGCTCCCATTCTTGCTGCCTTAAAATCCATTATCCCCAAAGCAACCAGGATGATCTTTATAAAAACAAACAATTAGATTCTATCACTCTCCTGCTTAAAATACTCCAGTAGCATCCATTGCAATTGAATTAAAATTCAAACTCCTACACATGGTCTATATGCCCCTGTAGGACTTGGCCCTTGTGAACTCCTCAGACCTCATCTGTCAGCATTCTCCTCATTTTTCTCCACTCTCTTGACAGGCCACAGTCATTCCCACCACAGAGCCTTTGCAAGTCCTGTCCTCTGCCTGGACTATCCTTTCCTTCAAGCTTCACGTGGATGATGGCTCCCATCACTTACGTTTCAGTCCAAATGTCAGCTCAGAGTAATTCTTTGATAGTAACCTTCTACCCTCAGACACTTTCTGTAAGATTGCCCTGTTTTATTTTTTTCACTGAATGCATCATTACCTGACATTTTACTCCATTTGTGGCCGGGCATGGTGGCTCACGCCTGTAATCCCAGCACTTTGGGAGGCCAAGGCAGGTGGATCACTTGAAGTCAGGAATTCAAGATCAACTTGGCCAACATGGTGAAATCCCCGTTTCTACTAAAAATATAAAAATTAGCTGGGCATGGCAGCGGGTACCTGTAATCTCAGCTACTCAGGAGGCTGAGGCAGGAGAATTGCTTGAACCCGGGGGAAGGCGGAGGTTGCAGTGGGCCGAGATCGTGCCATTGCACTCCAGCCTGGGTGACAGAGGGAGACTCCACCTCAAAAAAAAGAAAAAAAAAATTGTATTCCATTTGTATATGTCTACTTGGTTATTATCTGCCTTCCATGATTAAAATGCAAGCATCTGAGGACAAGGACTTCCTTTCTTTGTTCATTGCTATATCCCTCACACCTAGAACAGTGTCTGGAACAAAGCAGAAACTTAAATAAAATGGTTGAGTGAATGCGTGAGTGTGTGAATAAGTCTATTACAAATCCTTTCTTTTTAATGTGGAGAAACTGAGGCCCAAAACTGGAAGTGATTGTCAAAAACTATAGAAAGGAAAGGTTTGATCCCTTGATCCTGGTTTTATGATCTTTCCAACATATCAAGCTGCTTCTCAAAGTGGTTCTCAACCATGGGTGATTTTGCCCTTTAGGGACATTTAGCAATGTCTGGAGAGATTTTCAGCTTTTCCAGCTGGGGAGGGGTTGTACTGGCATCTAGTGGGTAGAAGACAGGGATGCTTCTGAACATTCCACAATGCGTAGGACAATCCCCACAACAAAGAATAATCTACTGATAATGTCAACAGTGCCGAGGTTGAAAACCCCTAGTCTGGCTGATTACACTGGCTTGTGCCTGTAATCCCAGCACTTTGGGAGGCCGAGGCAGGCGAATCACTTGAGGTGAGGGGTTCAAGACGAGCCTGGCCAACATGGTGAAACCCCGTCTCTACTAAAAATACAAAAATTAGCCTCGCATGGTGGCGGGCACCTGTTATCCCAGCTACTCAGGAGGCTGAGGCATGAGAATCGCTTGAATCCAGGAGGCGGAGGTTGTAGTGAGCCGAGATCACGCCACTGCACTCCAGCCTGGGCGATAGAGTGAGACTCAGTCTCAAAACAAACAAACAAACAAACAAACAAACAAACAAACATACCCTAGTTTGGCACTTGGAAAGGCAGGATATTCCTCCTTTATTCCTTCCTTCCTCTGGACTGCCAGAAAACCTTACATATGCCAGTTCTCCTAGACTGCCTCAGTTTCCCTATATGAAATGTGCAGCAGCCCTCCATTCAGGAAGGATGCTGTCTTTGGCCACAAGGTTCATCTTTTCCCTCTCTAAAGTAAACCCTCCAACAACTCATTGGCACAGGACCTGCCACTAAGTTGACATTCAATTAATATCAGTTATGACATTTGTTAAAGAAACTAGTTGTGCAGACTTTTCTTTTTGCTCATTTATATCCTACTTGTCTTTTAAAGTTGTAAATTCCACCATTTCCAGGCAGCCTTTCTTGAGTTCCAGGCAGAGTTCATCTCCCCCTTACACCATATTCTCTTAGCACTTAATTTATATTCATTAAAATACCAATGCAAGCCCAAGAATTCCTCATTTTCCCCTTACCCCTGCTCTCTGAGTCACTTAAGGACAGGCACAGAGTCTTGGCAGAGCACTGGGCACAGCATGGGTGCCCACTACATCCTGGAGGGAGGACACATATTGGATAGGCTGCATATCTACTTAACGTGACAATAGAGAAAACCTTGCAAAATGAACACGATAAGAAAAATGGAAAGATTTATCTCTTTCACAGCAGCCAAAGAAAGTTGGGAGGCAGCGTGTTAATTGACATGTCTTTTTAGAATATTGCTTCTCTTTTGTGGGTAAACATAGGCATTCATTAGACAGGCAAGTGGAGCCAGCTTTCCATCAACGTGGGAACAGCTGGAATGAGTGATTATCTCCAAGTTGGTGACGAGGGTCCCAGGAACAGAAGGAACAGTGTGGTCTCTGCAAATCCCTAAGCCAATGACAGGGATGGGGACAGGCGTGCTGCAGGCTGTATTATCAGCACCCGGAAGGGAGATAAGGAAAACAAAGTATCAGCCTTACACTGCATTCCTGGGAAGCGCTGGCTTGCCTTAAGCCTGGCTTGCTATTTCACTCGATGCAGCTGCAAACAAGCAAGCTTAGAAATGAATGATAGAGTTCCTTTTAAAAATAAAATATGAAACAAAAGCATTCTTCTTCTTCTTTTTTTTTTTTTTTGCTGTGGAAAGTGCCTTCTCAAGAAAAGTAATTTAAACAGACCAATTTCTTCCCTATCAGTCTAAATTCCCTTTTTAAAACACAAGACACTGAACTCAGAAAAGCCTTTGGAAATATTGCCATGTCTTCCCTTTATGGATGAGGAGACTGAGATCTGGAGAGGAGAGAGGACTTGCCCAAAATCACACAGCTCACCAACAAAAAAGCCAGAATTTAGAACTGAGTTTCCTGCCTCCCGAGTCCACTACGTAGTGTGTGATGTGGAGAGGGGAGAAGGTCAGTTGACCGTAGATCTCAATACCTGGACTCCAGAGCTCATTTTATCAAATGATGAACTATGGGGCTTTTGGGAAGCCATTCGCTTTTGCTTCACCTTCCCCAGCCATGAAATAATAGGTTTAGACTAAATGAACTACAAGGCTCTTCCCAGTTCCAAAGTTGTATAATTATGAATTTAGTGCATGCTGATACTAATCTAATAATAAATAAACAAAAGTTGTGGAGTGCAACTGTATATCAGACACTCTGATAACCATATTTTTATATAATATCTCATTTAATCTCTACAATTCTGTGAAGTAGGCATGTTTACAGTAAACATGCTATTTACATATGGGGAAGCTGAGACTCAGGTTAAGTAACTGGCTCAGGATCACACAATTGGTACATGCTGACAGTGAAATCTAACATATACCTTTTCTGACTTCAGAAATGGAAATTGTAAGGTTGACAAATGTTCAAATGTGAGTTTTATCCGGTTCTTCTGGAGACTGGGACCTCGCACCCTCTCCACAGAGATCACTCCCATTTTGAATGCTGTGATTGGAGTAAAACCTGCCTCTCTGTAGCTTGTACCCATTGATCCAGTGATGCTTTAAGACCACCAGAAGAGGTCTAACACATTCTATAAAATAGTTCTTTAGGTAGGGGTGGATTGCTTACATCACCATTATTCTGCCCCTTCTCTAAGTTAAGGTTCCCAATTATCTCCCTGTTTCTCCATTTAGATCTGTGTAAACTCCCTGACTACCCAAGCAAAATGCCTCTGCCCACACTCCCACATCTATAATGCTTTCAACTTACAGCGTGATTACTGATAAAACACCCCATGATTGGAAAGAGTGTGGGAGTGAAGATGATTTCAGGGCAAATTTGAACAGAGAACCTTTTCTTTTGGACCATAATAGTTACAGAGATCTATTTGCCTTCCCACCTTAATGTTTTAAAAAGAGCAAAATAAGCCTCAGAGAGAAAATGATAAAGATCAAAGTAGGAGTCAATGAAATAGATAACAGAAATACATAGAGAAAATTACTGATTTGAGAAGATTACAAAATATTGATAAATCTCTAGTCATACTAATTAGGAAAAGAAAAAGAATACAGAAATGACCAATAAAGAATAAAAGAAAGGGCATCACTACAGATTCCATATACATTAAAAGGATACAAAATATTATGAGGAACTGATATGGTTTGGCTGTGCCCCCTCCCAAATCCCAACTCAAATTGTATTTCCCAGAATTCCAACATTTTGTGGGAGGGACCCAGTGGGAGGTAATTGAATCATGGGAGCTGGTCTTTTCCATGCTAGTCTCGTGATAGTGAGTAAGTCTCACGAGATCTGATGGATTTATCAGGGGTTTCTGCTTTCTACTTTTGCTTCTTCATTTTCTCTTGCTGCTGCCATGTAAAAAGTACCTTTTGCTTTCTGCCATGATTCGGAGGCCTCCCCAGCCATGTGGAACTGTAAGTCCAATTAAACCTCTTTTCGTTTCAAGTTTCAGGTATGTCTTCATTAGCAGTGTGAAAATGAACTAATACAGTAAATTGGTACCAGTAGAGTGGGAGTTGCTGAAAAGATACCCCAAAATGTGGAAGCGACTTTGGAACTGGGTAACATGCAGAGGTTGGAACAGTTTGGAGGGCTCAGAAGAATACAGGAAAATGTGGGAAAGTTTGGCACTTCCTAGAGACTTGTTGAATGACTTTGCCCAAAATGTTGCTAGCGATATGGACAATAAGATCCAGGCTGAGGTGGTCTCAGGTGGAGATGAGGAACTTGCTGGGAAATGGAGCAAAGGTGACTTTTGTGATGTTTTAGCAAAGAGACTGGCGGCATTTTGCCCCTGCCCTAGAGATCTGTGGAACTTTGAACTCAGGACAGATGATTTAGGGTTTCTGGCAGAAAAAATTTTTAAGCAGCAAACATTCAAGAGGTGACTTAGGTACTGTTAAAGGCATTCAGTTTTAAAAGGGAAACAGAGCAAAAAAGCAGAAAATTTGCAACCTGACCATGTGATATAAAAGAAAAAACCATTTTCTGGGGAGAAATTCAAGCCAACTGGAGAAATTTGCATAAGTAGCAAGGAGCCTAATGTTAATCCCCAAGACCATGGAGAAAACATCTCCAGAGCATGTCAGAGGTCTTCACAGCAGCCCCTCCCATCACAGGCCTGGAGGCCTGGCAGAAAAAGTGGTTTCATGGGCCAAATCCAGGGTCTCTGTGCTGTGTGCAGCCTAGGGACTTGGTGCCCTGTATCCCAGCTGCTCCAGCCATGGCTGAAGGGGGCCAGTGTAGAGCTAGGGCTGTGGGTTCAGAGAGTGGAATACCCAAGCCTTGGTAGTTTCCACACGGTATTGAGCCTGTGGGTGCACAGGAGTCAAGAATTGAGGTTTAGGAACCTCCCTAGATTTCAGAAGATGTATGAAAATGCCTGGATTCCCAGGCAAAAGTTTGCTGCAGGGGCAGGGCCCTCATGGAGAACCTCTGCTAGGTCAGTGCAGAACGGAAGTGTGGGGTCAGAACCCCCACACACAGTCCCTATTGGAGCACTGCCTAGTGGGGCTGTGAGAAAAGGGTCACAATCCTCCAAACCCCAGAATGGTAGATCCACCAACAGCTTGAACTGTGCACCTGGAAAAGCTACAGACACTCAATGCCAGCTGGTGAAAGCAGCTGAGAGGAAGGCTGTACCCTGCAAAGCCACAGGGGTGGAGCTGCCCAAGACCATGGGAACCCACCTTTTGCATTGATGTGAGACCTGGAGTCAAAGGAAATCATTTTGGAGCTTCAAAATTTGACTGTCCCACTTTGTTTTGGCCAATTTCTCTCATTTGGAATGGCTGTGTTTACCCAATACCTCTACGCTCATTGTATCTGGAAAGTAACTAACTTGCTTTTGATTTTATAGACTCATAGGCAGAAAGAACTTGTATTGTCTCAGATGAGACAATGGACTGGACTTTTGAGTTAATGCTGAAATGAGTTAGGACTTTGGGGGACTATTGGGAAGGCATGATTGGTTTTAAAATGTGAGGACATGAGATTTGGGAGGGGCCAGGTGTGGAATTATATGGTTTGGCTGTGCCCCCATCCAAATTTCAACTTGAATTGTATTTCCCAGAATTCCCACATCTTGTGGGAGGGACCCAGTGGGAGGTAATTGAATCATGGGAGCCGGTCTTTCTCATGCTATTCTCCTGATAGTGAATAAGTCTCATGAGATCTGATAGGTTTATCAGAGGTTTCTGCTTTTACTCCTTCCTCATTTTTCTCTTGCTGCCACCATGTAAGAAGTGCCTTTCACCTCCCGCCATGATTCTGAGGCCTCCCCAGCCATGTGTAACTGTAAGTCCAATGAAACCTCTTTTTGTTCACAGTTTCAGGTATGTCTTTATCGGCAGCATGAAAATGAACTAATACAGCAACTTTATAACAATAAATGTTACATTTTATTTGAAATAGAAAAATACCTTGAAAGACACAAACTACTAAAGTGCACACACATACACAAAGGATAACCTGAATATCTCTATATTTATTATGGATATTAAATAATTAATAACCTTCCAAAAAAAGAAATCACCAAGCCCAGATGGTTTCTCAAGTTGATTCTATGAAGAATTGGAGGAAGAAATGATACTAATTCTCCACCATCTCTTTCAAAAATGGTAGCAGAAGGGGTACTTTCTGACTCATTTTATGAGGCCAGGATTGCCCTTAATACTCAAACCAGACCAAAATACTGCATGAATAGGAAACTATAAACATTCCTCCTAAACCTACATACAAAAATTCTCAACAAAATTTAGGACAGTAAAATGTAAACTATAAGATTTAAAAATTAATAAATTGAATTTATCAAAAACTTACTCTTCAAGGGTTACTGGTAAGAAAATAAAAGCTGGAAGATGATGGATAGGAGGCAGGGCTAACATGCATCTTTCACTTGGATGGACAGAATAGTTTGTGGAGATTCACACTGTGAACTTTTATTTCAAGAATCACCACAGGAAAACCGAAAGAATAAACGGAGCCTTTAAAACAAGCAGCAGCACACCATTGCAAACTCCGTGAGACAGGCAAAAACCTGTGAGTCCCCATAGTGTGAGGGGGGAACCCTGCCTCTGAACATACTTCCTTGCTGGGAAATCTGCAAATCCAGATCAGAGGAGAAGGATTTAACCTTACTTAGAACTTGAAACGATTGAGGGTGCCACGCAAAATATAAAAGTAGAAGCAGCAGCAGGAGGAGCTTTGTAGGCATTCGCAGGCTCCAGCTCAAGCCCAGGGAAGCTGTCCCTGACTATATCTGACTACATCTCACAGAGGCCCTCAGGGAAGGCAGCCGGTAGAATTAGGGAGGGGCCACAGATGAAAACGCTTCCAACTGAATTTTGTGATAATTTCTAGTGGGCATGAACTTCCTTTAGCAGAATCTTGGGGGTGAACGGGAACTGCTGCAGATCCAAGTGCAGGAGCCGCAGCCATTGTGAGCAGATGGGGTGGAGTGTGTTACGAAAGTCCTGCTTGTTTTCTCGATGGGGAAGCTTATAGCCTGGGGCAGGTCTGATTTCTGCATGCAGGCTGCCTGGATCCCAACTCAGCACTGTTAGTGGGGCACTGTGGGAGTGACACTGGCCCCAACAACTGCATGGGAGTTGAGTGAGGCCTGTCATTACCTGCTATCCCTCACTTCCCTGGTTACCCATATGACACAGCAGAGGCAGCCATACTTCTCTCTGGAACATAACCCCATTGGCCTGAGAACCACCCCCATGCTCCACAGTGGCCACAGCAAGCCCTGCCCAAGGAGAGTCTGAGCTCAGATCCACCTAACCCTGTCCCTGCCCAATGGCTTTTCTCTACCCACGCTAGTAGCTGAACAAAAAAATATAGCTCTTGGGAGCTTTGTGGCCCTGCCCCTTGCCTGAGAAGCCAGAATACCTACCCTGGCCAACTTAGGGCAAGCTTAAATCCCACTGCTAATACCACAGCTGGTGCTCTCTTGAAAGCGCCACCTCCTGGCTGGAGGCCAAACAACTCAGGCTATTATAGCAACTCATAACGGAATGATCCTGCTCTCAGGAGAGAGAAAACAACAGTTAATTCCACTGCCTGCAACATTCTAGTTAACTAGAGGTCCTGAGTTTGTCCACGTGCCAACTTCACTGCGAGCATAACCAGCATTTGAGAAAGCCAGCACACTAAACCTCTCTACAACCAAGGAATCTCATCACTCCCCTGACACCTCCCCCAGAGCAGGTGCTGGTATCCACACCTGGGAGATCTGAAAAATGATCACATCACTGAACTATTTGCAGACATTCAGCAGCAGCAGTCTGGAGCCCCGTAGCCCCACTGGGTGGCTAGACCCAGAAAAGCAATAACAATCACTGCAGTCCAACTCTCAGGGAGCCCCATCCCTAGAGGAAGTGGGAGAGCACCACATCAACGGATCACCCCGTGGGACATAAGAATCTGAACAGCAGGCCTTGAATTCCAGATCCTTCCACTGGTGGGTAGTTTCCCACAGAAGAGACACAATTGCAGTGCTGGACACAGTAGGGAAAGTCTGCACCTCTACCCCAACAGGCAGGCTGCCTCTGTGATCGTGAAGGGCCTTGGAGAAGGGGTCCTTCTTCCCTACTGCTGCTCCACCACAAATACAGCTGAGACTTCCCCCACAAGAATGCAGCATGGAGGCAGCATTTCTGGAACAATCTAGGGTGAGTTCAGCCCCACAGGAGGAGCACCTCCCAGATTCAGGCATATACAAGCAGCAGTGTCACAATTACTTCCTACTTGGAACATCAACATTCCTATAGATTAAAAGAGGTGCCTGTCTCATCTGAAGAGCTGAAACACTAGAACAGGAGTGAGGTTTTGAGGTGAAGAGCTTTCCTGCTGACCTGGCAAGAGAGCTGGGGTAGCTCCCACTCTACACCAAGATAAAGCCTCAGCTCATCTAATTGAGAGTTCCCCCAGCCCTTCATCAAGGCTTAGACTTTGGCCCACCATTGAATATTATATCTACCCACCTGTCTTAGACACAACTGGAGCCTAACGAGGCTTACCTCTCTTATTGACCTGAGACTGAATACTCAAATCAGTAAATAAAACACAGGGAAAAAATAAAATAAACAAATAAATTGTACACCACTAGGGAAGAGATAAGCTTTAAGAGATCTCTGCCATTTCAACTCCATAGGAGACAGTGAACTCACCGATACACCAAGAATATAACTGCTACAACCAACATTGGGGAAAGTCAACACATAAAGCTCTCTGTAACTGAGGAACTCATAGAGAGTCCTTACCCCTACAAGCACCAAGAATCAAATTAGACTATAATAAACATTAAAGTCTGATTTTTAAGAGGGAAACACAGAAATAAAAGAAAATTAAATTTAAAAACACAGTCCAGTCAAAAAAGAATTAAAGAACAATTTGAAGAAATTGTCTACACAAATGAGAAGGAACCAGAAAAATAGTTCTGGTAACATGACAAAACATAGTTCTGTAATACCCTCAAAAGATCACACTAGCTCTCTAGCAATGGATTTAAACCAGGAAGTAATACCTGAATTGCCAGATAAAGCATTCAGAAGGTTAAATATTAAGCTACTCAAGGTGATATCAGAGAAGGTTGAAAACCAACTTAAAGAAAATAAAAAAAATACAGATACAGATGAATAATATTGCAGAAAAATAGATATCATTAGAAAAACATCACAACTTCTGAAAACAAAAGACACACTTAGGGAAATACAAAATTCTACGGAAAGTTTCAACAATACGCTAAAACAAGTGGAAGAAAGAACTTCAGAGCTCAGAGACAAAGTTTTCAAATTAACCCAATTAGGCAAAGAAGAAAGAAAATAATAATAAAAATGCCCCCAAGAAATTTGGGATTATGTTAAATGACCAAACCTAAGAATAATTGGTGTTCCTGAGGAAGAAGAGAAATCTAAAAGTTTAGAAAACTTATTTGAGGGAATAATTGAGGACGACTTCCCTGGCCTTTGTCTTTTTCAGACAAACAAATGCTAAGAGAATTCTCCACTACCAAACTTAGTTTTTCAGACAAACAAATGCTGAGATAATAGTGGGGGCCTTCAGTACACCACTGACAGCAATAGAGAGGTCACCAAGATAGAAAGTCAATAAAGAAACAATGGACTTACACTATACCCTAGAACCAATGGACGTAACAGATGTTTACAGAATATTATGCCAACAACTGCAGAACATACATTCTTTTCATCAGTACATGGAACATTCTCCAAGATAGACCATATGATAGGCCACAAAACAAGTTTCAATACATTTAAGAATATCACAATCATATCATGTATTTTCTCAGACCACAGTAGAATAAAACTGGAGATTAACTCCAGAAAGAACCCTCAAAACCATACAAATATATGGAAATTAAATAATCTGCTCTTGAATAATCTTTGGGTTAACAGTGAAATTAAGATGTAAATTAAATAATACTTTGAACTGAATGATAATAGTAATATAAGTTATCAAAACCTCTGGGATACAGCAAAAGTATCAAGAAAGAGGAACGTTCATAACTTTAAATGCCTACCTCAAAAACTCTGAAAGAGCACAAATAGACAACCTAATGTTACACTTCAAGGAACTAGATAAACAACAAATCAAACCCAAACCCAGAAGAAGAAAAGAAATAACATAGATCAGAGCAGAACTCAACAAAATTGAAACAAAAACAATACCAAAAATAAATAAAACAAAAGCGTATTCTTTGAAAAGATAAACAAAATTGAAAGACCATTAGAGAGATTAACCAAGAAAAGAAAGATCCAAATAAGCTCAATTAGAAATGAAATGGGAGATATTACAACTGATACCACAGAAATACGAAATGTTATTCAAAGCTACTACGAACACCTTTATGCACCCAAACTAAAAAATGGAGAAGATGGATAAATTCCTGGAAACATACAACCCTCCTATATTAAATCAGGAAGAAATAGAAACTCTGAACAGACCAACAACAAGTAGCAAGACTGAGACAGTAATAAAGAAAATGCCAACAAAAAAACAACCAGGACCAGAGGGATTCACAGCTGAATTCTAATAGACATTCAAAGAAGAATTGGTACCAATCCAAAACCAGGAAAGGAAATAACAAAAAGGAAAACTACAGACAACATCCCTGATGAACATAGACGCAAAAATCAATAAAATACTAACTAACCAAGTCCAATAGCATATCGAAAATATAATCCACCATGAACAAGTTGGTTTCATACCAAGGATGCAGGGGTCTGTCGCCCAGGCTGGAGTGCAGTGGCCCGATCTCAGCTCACTGCAAGCTCCACCTCCCGGGTTCACGCCATTCTCCTGCCTCAGCCGCCTGAGTAGCTGGGACTACAGGCACCCGCCACCATACACGGATAATTTTTTGTATTTTTAGTTGAGACGGGGTTTCATCGTGTTAGCCAGGATGGTCTTGATCTCCCGACTTTGTGATCCACCTGCCTTGGCCTCCCAAAGTGCTGGGATTACAGGCGTGAGCCACCGCGCCCGGCCCACTTTTGTTACTTCTATTCAACATGGTCCTGGAAGTTCTAGCCAGAGCAGTCAGGCAGGAGAAGGAAATAAAGGGCATCCGAGTCGATAAAGAGGAATTCAAACTGTCAGGGTTCACTGATGATATGATTGTATGCTTAGAAAAACCTAAAGACTCATTCAAAAAGCTCCTAGATCTGATAAATGAATTCGGTAGTGTTTCAGAATACAAAATCAGTGTACACAAATCAGTAGCACTGCTACATACCAACAGCGACCAAGCTGAGAATCAAATCAAGAACTTAAACCCCTTTTACAATCGCTACAAAAAACAAAAACAAACAAACAAAAACTTAGGAATATACCTAACAAAGGAGGTGAAAGACGGCTACAAGGAAAACTTCAAAAAGTTACTGAAAGAAATAGATAACATAAACAGGCCAGGTGTGGTGGCTCCCGCCTGTAATCCCAGTGCTTTGGAGGCCAAGGCGGGTGGATCACCTGAGATCGGGAGTTCGAGACCAGCCTGACCAACATAGTGAAACCCCGTCTCTACTAAAAATACAAAATTAGCAGGGCATGGTGGCATATGCCTGTAATCCCAGCTACTCAGGAGGCTGAGGCAGGAGAATCACTTGAACCTGGCAGGCAGAGGTTGCGGTGAGCCAAGATCATGCCATTGTACTCCAGCTTGGGCAACAAGAGTGAAACTCCATCTCAAAAAAAAAAAATTCATAGATGACATAAACAACAAATGGAAACATATTCCATGCTCATGGATGGATAGAATCAATATTGTGAAAATGACAGTACTGCCAAAAGCAATCTACAAATTCTATGTAATTGCCATCAAATACTATCATCATTCTTCACAGAACTAGAAAAACATATATAAAATTTATATGGCACTTCCCCCAAAAAACCCCTGCATAGCCAAAGCAAGACTAAGCAAAAAGAGCAAATCTGGAGGCATCACATTACCTGACTTCAAACTATACTATAAGGCTATAGTTACCTAAACAGCATGGTTCTGGTATAAAAACAGGCTCATAGACCAATGCAACAGAATAAAGAATCCAGAAATAAAGCCAAAGATTTACAGCCAACTGGTCTTTGACAAAGCATACAAAAACATGAGATGGGGAAAGAACACCTGATCCCAGACAGACGGTGCTGGGATAATTTGCAAGCCACATGTAGAAGATTTAAAAAACCCTCACCTTATACACAAATCAATTCAAGATGAATCAAAGACCTGAAACCATAAATCTAAATATAAGACCTGAAACCATAAAAATTCTAGAAGACAGCATCAGAAAAACTCTTCTAGACATTGGCTTAGGCAAAGAATTTATGACCAACAACTCAAAAGCAAATGCAACAAAGACAATAATAATTAAATAGGACTTAGTGAAACTAAAAAGCTGCTACACATTAAAAAAAAAAAAAATCAGAAGAGTAAACAGACAATCCACAGAGTGGGAGAAAATATTAACAAAACGAACTATGCATCCAACAAAGGACTAATATCCAGAATCTACAAGGAACTCAAACAAATCTGCAAGAAAACAATAAATAATATTATCAAAAAGTGGGAAAAGTATATGCATAGCCAATTCTCAAAAGAAGATATACAGTCTGGGCATGGTGGCTCATGCCTGTCATCCCATCCATTTGGGAGACCTAGGCAGGTGGGTTTCTTGAGTCCAGGAGTTTGAGACCAGCCTGGGCAACATAGTGAAATCTCATATCTACTAAAAATACAAAAGTTAGTTGGTAAGGTGGTACATGCCTGTAGTCCTAGCTACTTGGGAGGCTGAGGTCCGAGGACTACCTGAACCCAGGAGGCAGGCGTTGCAGTGAGCTGAGGCTGCGTCACTGCTCTCCAGCCTGGGTGACAGTGACACACCCAGTCTTGAAACGAAGGAAGGAAGGAAGAAAGGAAGGAGAAAGAAAGAAAAGAAAGAGAGAAAGAGAGAAAGAGAGGAAGGAAGGAAGAAAGAAAGAAAGAAAAGAAAAAGAAAGAAAGAAAAGAAAAAGGAGGAAGGGAGGGAGGGAAGGGAGGGAGGGAGGGAGGGAAAGGTATGCAAATGGCAACAAACATATGAAATGCTCAACATCACTCATTATCAGGGAAATGTAAATCAAAACCACAGTTCAATATACCACCTAACTCCTGAAAAGAATGGCCATAATTAAAAAATAAAAAATAATAAATGTTGGCATGGATGTGGTGAAAAGAGAACACTTTTATGCTGCTGGTGGGAATGTAAACTTGTACAACCACTGTGGAAAACAGTATGGAGATTCCTTAAAGGACTAAAAGTAGATCTACCCTTCGATCCAGCAATCCCACTACTGGTTATTTACCCAAAGGAAAGGAAGTCATTATATGGAGAACATACTTGCACACACAAGTTTATAGCAGCACCACAATTCCCAATTGATAAAATATGGAACCAACCTAAATGCCTATCAACTAATGAGTGAATAAAGAAAATGTGGCATATGTACATCATGCAATACTACAAAAGGAACAAAATAATGGCTTTTGCAGCAACTTAGATGAAGTTAGAGACCATTATTCTCAGCTAAGTAACTCAGGAATGGAGAACCAAATATCGTATGTTCCCACTTATAAGTGGGAGTTAAGCTATGAGGATGTGAAGGCATAAGAATGATATAATGGACTTTGGGGACTTGAGGGGAAGGATGGGGGAGGGTGTGGGAGAGAAAAAATTACACATTGTACACAGTGTGTACTGCTCAATTCATGGGTGCACCAAAAACTCAGAAATCACCACTAAAGACTTATTCGTATAACCAAAAACCACCTGTTTCCCCAAAAACTACTGAGGAAAATAAAGAAAATAATATCTAAGTTGCAGATTTAGGAGAAAATATTTGCATAATATATATCTAAGAAAGGACTTTTATCCAGAATAAAGAATTGTTACAACTATAAAATGAGAATACAAGGAACAGAACTTTTTTAAATGGGCAAGTGATTTCAACTGGCACTTTACTAAAGAAGACATATAGATGGCATAAGAAAAAAAGCCTGACATTATGAGTTATTAGTGAAATGCAAATTGAACCACAATGGGATACAACTACACATTGACTAGAATGGCCAAAATTAAAAAATGAAATGCAGCAAATGATAATTCCAAATGTTAACAAGATGTGGATAAATTAGAACTCTCAAATACTACTGGTTTGAATATATGAAATGGTACAATTTTGGAAAACAGCTTGGTACTTCCTTTAAAAGTTGAACATACTTTTACCATACAATCCAGTGATTCCACTCCTAAGTAAATATTTATCCAAGAGTTATGAAAATATATATTCACAAGAAAAGGTGAGCATAAATAATCATGGCAGCACTATTCTTATCAGTCAAAAATTGAAGTCCACTGAAAGTCTATCAATGGCTTAATGTAAACAAATTGTGGTAAATCCATATAATGGAACAGTATTTGGCAATAAAAAGAAACAGATTATTGATTGATGGATAAGTTCAAAGTAATTATACTAAGTCTAAGAAGTCAGACGAAAAAGTGCAATTATGTGATTCCATTGTATAAAATTCTGGACAATGCAAACTAATCTACAGTGACAGAAAGCAAATCAATGTTTTCCTGGTGATAGGGAGAGAGAAACATTTTACAAAATGGCACAAGAAAGCTTTTTGGGTTAATAGAAATCTTTTTCATCTTAATTGTGGCATGGTTACAGGGTGTATATATATTACAACATTTGTCCAGTTTTATACAGTAAATATATACAGCTTATTGTACATATTTACCCCTCAGTAAAATTGTAAATGCTTTTTTAAAACAAAAGGAGGAAGGAAAGGAGACAAATTTTTTTGGCAGGGAGCTAGACAGAATTCTCAGTGAGAAAGGCATATAAGAAGATATTGAGGAATTGGTGGAAAGCGAATTCAAGAAAAAACGATGATGCATTAAACAGGGCTTTGAATCAATAGCATTGTGTCAACCTTTTTTTAAATCCTGGGTTCATTCAGATTAGCTTTATGGAAGAGGTAATCTGAGAAGAGGCTTAAGCTGTGGTTTTAGAGTGTGAGCTGCAATATGACACATGGCGCTGTGCAGAGTACAAGAAAAAAGAATATTAAATCACAGGCTTAAAAGTGTCACCTTGTGACATCCGCTACCTCCAAGCAAGGTTTATTTCAGAGGCATTGGGAGAAGACAGTGTTCCACAGCCCATTTCTCTAAACTGTGTTCATAATATCAGGAACTATCTAGCCATCCATCCAGGACCTTTGGATTTATCTTTGACTCCTATTTCTTCTCACCTCTGTGGCAGCTATAGAAGAAACCCTTTCAGATCTTCCCTCAAAAGAAGTCTGCAGCCAAGAGTGTAGTTAGCTGACAGCCCGCATCTGTAGTGCCTTTTCATCCATCACAACATTTGAGCTGAGGTCATTCTCTTCCCAGTAGCTCCTACTCAATGAATGAGCCTCACCCTTTCTGTCCAATGAAGGATTGCTTGCCTGATCAGAGCTCTCCAAAAAGTTGGTCAAATGTTCTCAGAGCTTCACCAAAATCTGAGGCTCTTCCTATCTAATCAACCTTCCTTTCTCCTCTCCTTTCACAGATATCAGATCTACCTCATGGTCTAAAGATTTTTCCTAACCCTTTCTGTTCCCTCTCTTTTTTGTCTTTCTATAGACATTACCCCTAATGAATCTGTTGAACTTCTAACTCTGTTTTATCCATCCACTTTCTAGAGGACTTGAACTGACATGCACATTCTTCATTCTGAGTTCTATTGAATCTATCTCAAACTCTTTCTTGAAGTTGTTTCTTCTTCCCCAATTTCACTGCCACTGCCTTAGGTCAAGCTATTCTGGTTTCTTTGTTCAAGAGCTTGACGTAGGAAATGGTCAGACATGGAACTTGAATTCCAGTGCTAGTTTTACTCTAGGAACAGAGTGGTGGCCTGTGTGGCCTGAATATCTGAAAAAGATGACTACATACCCTGAAGAACAGAATCCACTCTGATAACTAACTGCCATCTAATATTCCATGCTCGAAGTTTACCTTATTTCTTTTCCACTTGAAATGAGAAAAGTTTAATCACAGTCTCTGTTCTTCTTTGTAAAGATTCAGAGAGGCTGGTGAAAATCTCATTGGAAAATGCTGTGAGCTCCTTAGAAACTCTGTTAAATTTCTACTATGGATAAAAATGCTGACCTGTGACTATTCCCACATGTGCATTTCAATTTGATTCCAAGTAAGGGCTGGCTGCTTTCCTCTGATGTTTAAAGCCTTCTAATCTTGTCTCTCAATACCCTCTCTCATCCGACATATGTTCCAGCCAAATGAAACTGCTTGCTTATCCCAAAGCACAGTCGGTGCTGTTTCACTTCAGAAATTTGACGCATTCTCTTTTCTCTGTCTGGAATCCCCTTGCCTCTTACTTCCAAAGCTGCTTGTACAAATTCTACTAATCATTTAAAGCCTGTCTGAAACATGATATCCCCAAAGAATCCAGTTACTCTCTCTCTCTGCCACCATCTCACAGTAATTTTTCTAGTATATTTTGTCATGGTACTCAATGCTTTCCACCATGTCTTGTGTTTATCAGATACCTGCCTCATACTACCTACTAGGTAATAAGCTCCTTGCCCATCTCTCACCCCTGCCCTTCCTGGGCCTGTATCTGAGGGCTGCTCAATACCTCGGTTCTAAATTGGTGCACTGTTTTCACAGGTGGTGATGGGTTCCCCTGTGTTCCATGCATTCTCATAGGGTTTCTCATTGAGATATTAGGTCAGCTTGGCAAGGCTGCTGGTGGGGCTGTAGGCAGCTTTGCCACGAAACCAAATATTTCCCTGAGCACAGCCTGTTGTGAGTCTTTCATTGTTAGCACAGTTCTCTAGTGAAACTGGATAAAAGCATAAATAAGTTCTTCAAGGCTTCTCATGAGATGGATGGCCATCATTGCTAAAACAGACTTCCTTGCCTCCAGTGTCTGAGCAGAGTTTCAGAAGGAGTTGCTACACCTGGGGAAGAACATTGATATTAGTAATTTCTATCCCACTCCTAAGATTCACTCCATTCTATGTCCCCTCATTCTGATTCTCAGTCACCATAAGGGCTCTTGGGCACCCACCTTTTACTCTTGAAAGTCACATTAGAAATCTGGACAGAGTCCTCAGACATTTCTCTAAGAGCTTTGGAGTGGTCCTAGCCTTGCCAAGGGGTTCTGTCTCTGCTCTGTGTACCCAATACCAACTTTGCTGAGCACGTCCCCAGGTCTGTAAACATTCAGCAGTGAACACGTACTGAGGTATACCGTGTGTCAAGAACAGAGCTGTGCATACAAAAATAAATAAGACTGAGGTCCTGCCCTCATTCAGTAAGCCACAGTGGTCTTTATTTTTAGGATACAATTAAATTATTTTCAGGTTCAAACATTTATGACTTCCTTGGAGGTCAATTCTCACTTTAAGGTTGAATTCAAAAGCAGTTTTTTCATTGTTTTATTTTATTTTTTGAGATGGAGTCTTACTCTGCCATCCATGCTGGAGTCCAGTGATGAAGTCTCGGCTCACTGGAGCCTCAACTTCAGGCTGGTTTCAAACTCCTGGGCTCAAGTGAGCTGCCTGCCTCAGCCTCCCAAAGTGCTGGGATTACAGGTGTTAGCCACCATGCCTGGCCCCCAAAAGCAGTTTTTACTGAGGAGAAACAAACTTCCTTGATTCAGATAATCAACTTTGTCCACCATATCCATCAATTACTCTCACGCATCATCAGATAAGCATTTCACAAAAGCTGCAGTATAGATCATCAGCTTAACTCGGTGTGTAATCAGATAGATGAGTTAACACACACATAAAGAGGAAAGTCATTCTCTCACTTGGTCTTCCATGCAATGTAGAAATTCTTTAGGTTTCTCAGGTAATAAAGACTGCTGAGAACAGAAAGTTATAGAGGGCAGTTCACAGAGCCCTCAGACCAACCATCACTTGGATAGCAATTTTCTCAGGTACAGATAATTAGCTCTAGCTGAAAAGGCAAAAGTGTGTCCCCCAGCAAGCAGGAACAAACCTAGTATTTGTCTTAATTTGCAAAAGGTTTCTAATAGTAGCATTTTTAATCGCCAGACCAAATATCTAGCAGCTGCCACCAGCCCAGGTCCTGAGGCTGGAATGCAGCCTGACTATTAATCTCCTGAAAGCCTAGCAAGAAAAAGTTATGTGCCAGATTCTCCAGAAAAGTCTCCTCTTTCAATAATAAATCTTCCTCGGGCTTCCTAACCTCTTCCCAAGGTCTCAGTGAAGATAAAAGAAACATAAAAGCGTCACCTTGGATCCTGTCACAGCACTGTTGAAAGACCTATCACTGCCTGCCACTAGAGAGCCAAAGCTTCATCTTGTCAAGAGCTCAAATGCCCTGGGACTTTCCATTCTTCTTATCTGTCATTGTGAAGACTCGCACCCATTCATTAGTAAGTTACTTCTTACTTTGAAAGAGTTAAAAAAACTCAGAGCCTTTTGGCTATGCGGAATGAGTCTGAGCCCTGAGATCAGTCAAGAGACCTGCTGGCTGAGCTTTATTATAATATTAACTCATTGTTTATCCTGGAGAAATTTATTCTCTTTGAAACAGTGCATTCCCCTAACACTCAGGGCTAATAACACCCACCCTGCCTATTGAAGGCCTGTGACACTCAAATGTTATAATACATCAGAATAAATTTGATAAAAGTAAAAAATCGGTTGGGTGAGGTGACTCATGCCTGTAATCTGGGCACTTTAGGAGGCTGAGGTGGGGGATTGCTTGATGCCAGGAGTTTGAGACCAGCCAGGGTAACAGAGCAGGATCCTCTCTTTACAAAAAAATAAAAAAATTAGCTGGGTGTGGTGCACACCTATAGTCCCAGCTACTTGGGAGGCTGAAGCAGGAGGATCGCTTGAACCCAGGAGGCCTAGGCTGTAGTGAGCTGTGATCATGCCTCTGCACTCAGCCTGAGTGACAGAGTGACACTCTGTTTCAAAAATAAAAGAAAGAAAGAAAAAAAATCACTGTATAAGCTGAGCATGGTGGTTCATGCGTGTAATCCCAGCACTTTGGGAGGCAGGTGGATCACCTGAGGTCAGGAACTCAAGATGAGGGTGGCCAATATGGTGAAACCTTGTCTCCACCAAAAATACAAAAAGTTAGCCAGGCATGGTAGCACAGATTTGTATTCCCAGCTACTTGAGAGGCTGAAGCAGGAGAATCACTTGAACCCAGGAGGCAAAGGTTGCAGTGAGCCGAGATCATGCCACTGTACTCCAGTCTGGGTGACAGAGCAAGACTCTCAAAAAAAAAAAAAAAAAAAGAAAAAAGAAAAAAAAAGAAATCACTGTATAAATGTAAAAAAAGAGCTGATGGTTAATCTGCTTAATGTGGTATGTTGTTTATGTAGACCAAAAGACACAAACATTTATTATAACTTTGTTAAATAGCAAAAGAAAAAAATTATATTGGGCTAAGAATCAGCAAACCTGGACAAGTGTGGAGGCTCTTGCCTGTAATCCCAGAACTTTGGAAAGCCAGTGCTGGCAGATTACTTGAGCTCAGGAGTCTGAGACCAACCTGGACGACATGGTCAAACTTCATCTGTACAAAAATACAAAAGTTAGCCAGACGTGGTGTGCACCTGTAGTCCCAGCTACTTGGGAGGCTGAGGTAGTAGCATTGCTTGAGCCCAGGGGGTCAAGACTGCAGTAAACCAAGATTGTGCCACTGCACTCCAGCCTGGGTGACAGAGCAAGACCTTATCTCAAAAAAAAAAAAAAAAAAAAAAAAAAATTCAGTAAGCTTGTAGATTGAGTTTTAGCACACTGGTGGGTACACGAAAGACAGTAAGTTTTTGTTGAATGAAATCCTCTGGTGGGATGCCATTTGGTTAGCAGCTCAAATTCTATCTCTGCTTTAGCCTCTGAAAGGCATCTTGGGATACAGAAAAGTTCTTACAACCCCCTGCAAGGCATTGCTAACAGGGAACTTTACGGTCAAGAAGACATACACCTGGACATTAAAGCTCATAATGAAAGAAACCAAGAAGTGCAGGCGTGTTTAAGGAGTTTATTTGGGTGTATTAGTCCATTCTCACACTCTTATAAAGATGCTAACTGAAACTGCATAATTTATGAAGAAAAGAGGTTTAATTGACCCACAGTTCTAAGTGGCAGGGAGGGTCTCAGGATACTTACAATCATGGCAGAAAGTGAAGGGGAAATAAGACACATCTTCACATGGCAGGAGGAGAGAGAGAGTGTGAAGTGGGAAATGCCACACTTTTAAACCTTCAGATCTCACGAGAACTCACTCACTATCACCAGAACAGCAAGCGGAAATCTGCCCCCATGATCCAGCCCCTCCCCTGACACATGGGGATTATAATTGGACATGAGATTTGGGTGGGGACACAGAGCCAAACCATATCAGTTTTGCCTCATTCTTCTTAAAGGTGTTAGGGAAATATAATTAAAAACAAAATCTCCTCTCAATCCAGATAACACCTCCCCAGAAATAGAAGAGAAAGAAAACACTTTTTATTATTGAATAAGCATTCAACCAGAATGTGATGGGCATCACAGGCAATTTGCTAAGGGACTGCAAAGATGGAAAGAAAGCTCATCCCCCTATATAGTCAAGCACACACAACTCATTACATACATGTGTTCAAGATAAACAATCATTATTTCTCAAGTAAGAAAACTTGACAGGACCTTTTGTCACACATGGTTCATTCTAACTTTACCATGGTCATTTAGAAGACCACCTGTGTTAACTAACTGGCTTTATCTGAAGAAGAAACCACACTTCCTATATCTTTATGACAAGAAGGAGTTTTGCAGACTGTAAGAAAGTCTCCACTGAAGTTAGGCTCTTACCCTCCCACAGGAACTGGGAGACAGGGGAGCTAACACCCTCGAAGCTAACACCCTTGAGGTTATAGAAAGAGTAGGGGCTCACAGCATGGACAAGAACTGGTTATGGTGGTAAACCAGTTTATGGTGGCAAGATAGGTTTTTTATTTTGTTTTGTTTGAGACAGGGTCTCACTCTGTTGCCCAGGCTGGAGTTGCAGTGGTGCAATCTCAGCTCACTGCAATCTCTGGCCTATGGGCTCAGGTGACCCTCCCATCTCAGCCTCCTGAGTAGCTGGGACCACAGGTACGTATCACCACACCTGGCTGATTTTTCTATTTTTAGTGTAGACGGGGTCTTGCCATGTTGCTCAGGCTGGAAGGTAGGTTTTTGGGTTTTTTATTTTTATTTTTTAAATTTCAACTTGCAACATAGTTTATAGGAGGAAGAGGAAAGGAGGCCTGGCTATCAAAGGTGGTCTTATTATACAGATAAATCCTCAAAGGTAGCGGCCCTGAGAGACAGTAGATGGTAAATGTTTCTTTACCATCTCTTCTTAACCAGACTCTCAGTTAATTTCTCCTAAGTTCAGACTAAGGGGGTGCTTCCAAGAAAGTTTGTTTGTATCTGCTGTTGACTTCACTTTATCTCCCCTACAGGTGCAGATCTCCTGACAAAAGACAGCTTTGCAGGACTACTTCTGTCTGCAGGCCCTATGAACAGCCATCTCAAAACATGTCAAAAATATATTTTGGGATGAAATATTTTGGTTTCCTTCACAACACACTTTCTCCTTCCTGTGTGCCATTTGGATCCTCAGGGAGAAAATTCTGTATTTTCACATGTAGTTATCTCTCACCCCGTGTATAGACATCCTAGGAAATAGGATGAGGCTGTGTAAAGTAGTATTTCTAGGGTGACCAAGGTCCCAGTTTGCCTGAGACTATCCAGTTTTAGCACTGACTTTCCCCAGATCCATTCTATTAGAATCTTCATATTAACAGCTTCCCCAGAGCTCACTAAGTCCATTAAAATTTGAGAAACTGTTGTAGGGCAAACAGTTACCTTGGTTTGCTCTGGACTGAAGGGGAATCTTGTTAATATGCAGATTCTAATAGAATGGGTCTGGGATAGGGCCACATTTTGAGGAGCAAGGATTTAAACTACAACATTTGCGTTTTGTTTTGTTTTGTTTTCCCCAGATGTCTATGTTCCTTCTCTTTGGGGCCTTCTACTGAGTAGGAGCCTCCTTGCTAGATTCTATGTAACAGTGAGTTTTCTGTATTCCGTGAGCCCATTGTCTATCCCTGCAATTTAGGTTTTTCCAGAATCTCCTCCAACCTGTCAGATCTACCATTTGCAATCCCTGGTAGTAGGCATTGCTGATTTCCCACTCAACATTCATCTCTCACGTCTTCCCTCCTACAGAAACTGTGAGATGAATATAAATGGATCCTAGAGGTTTTAGATACCATGTTTGCTAGTCCTTATCTCTGTAAGTTAGTTAAGAAGTTAAGAGCAGAGACTATTACTCATCCCTGATGCGGACAAACATGAAGCCTAATTCCCTGCTAAGAGTAGTCATTCCATAAATGCTTGTTGGTGTCTCTTCTGGTCTCACTTTCTGCTCCTAAACATTATTATTATTATATCTCTTTTTTTTTTAAGAAATGGGGTTTCACTATGTTGCTCAGGCTGGTCTCAAAT